>NC_031773.1:58543837-58655852 GCF_001522545.3 Parus major
CCGGCGCGGCCCCGCGCTCAGGCGTGGGGCCCGGCTCGCCCCGCCGGGATCGGCCGGCGGCGGGAAAGGGCCTTTTCCAGAAGGGAACGACACGGAACGGCAACGTGGCGCCGCGGGGGGCGGGGAGCAAAACGGGACAGCGGCGCCGCAAAGGCCCAGCCCGAAAGTTGGCACTGAGCCACCCAGTGCTGCCCTACTGGGGTGAGAAACATCGCGTCCTTCTGCTTTAATATCTCCCTCACTGCAGATATTCCAGAACCCTCTGGACGCAGTCCTCTGTCATGTGCCCTAGGACGACCCTGTGTGAGCAGGGAGGTTGGGCCAGGTTGCGGTCCCACCAACCCGACCTATTCCGTGATTCTGTAATAAATCCTGGTTGTGAAACTACTGTTTGCCTGATCCACATGATGCCCTCGGCTTCCTACTGCCAAGAACCTTAAGCCAAGTACTAAACACATTGCAGGAAGATGGTGACAAGCTGGGGTGCAGGGGCAAGGTGAAGGGAGAAGCCTGTCAGTGCAGTGTTACTGCTAATTTGCCTCTCTCCTTGAAAATATATTAATAAATCAAATGTATCCAAGCCGTCAGTCGCTCCAGGAAATACTGAAATTAAGCCTTTGCTCTAAACATAGGCAGTAGGACAGTACTCTTAAGATGCTGGACTGTAGGAAGAGTGCTAGACAGGAAAAAAGAGGTAAATCTGTTTTCAGGTTTCCTTGAAACAATTTAGTGCCCTCGAACTACCTGAGTGATGAGGCTATGGGAATGCTTGCTGGAGTTTTCTGGAATATGCAGAATCCAGAACTGGGGAAACACAGCTCTGAATTAAAAGGAGGTGAAATATACATATCGATTTTAACAGGCTTCAAAAAAAGATACAGGTATGCATAAAACACAAAGAAAAGGCGCTAATTCTTGGAATGAACCTTGAACTCCAACAGTCTTGGAATGAAAACTTCTTTGAATGATTGTATAAGACCAACCTTCATCCAGGACATGGAGCACCAGGATCCAGGCTTATAAAGACCCTGATCCAGGCTCCTTATGCACCAGACTCCCTCCTGATATTATCAGCACAGTGATCAATGCCAAATAGTTCATAAATTCAGTTCCTCAAATCCCTGTTACGAGAAAGCTTGGATGTTTGATGGAGAACTGTCCCATGAGAATTGGAAAGACCTTTTTTAATATCTAAAAGAATAAACTTATTTTCTGCACCTGATTCCATCACAGAGCATTTTTCACACAATTTTCATCACTGAAATAAAAGTTCGAAAACTGCACGAGGTGTGCATGTTCAGTCTTGCATTCTGTCAGAAGCAGCTGGAGGAAAAAATACTTCATATTAGGAAAAGAAAAATCAAATACTTTTAAGCCATTAAGATAATCTGGGAAGCTATTTTGGATCCATTATAATGATCATGAAAATCTGCTGATGAAAGTGGAAGGAGATGTCAAGACAGTTGAAGAGGTTAAGTCACTTAAGAGCAATTTTGTCAGACCTTCATTATGGTTAGATTGTTGCCCTGACAAGACAGACAGTTCCAGGCACCATAGTTCTCACTAAGGTATAAAATAAGTGAATGATTGTGTTCTTTATGATTGTGCATGTCCCTAGGAGGTCTTCTGGATACTGGCAGCCTAAAAGCAACCTTCAAAAACAGAGAAACACCAATAAACAAATCTAACTACTGTAAATAGACTCTTAGAAATCAGATACACAAGGAAAGGAAAGCACTGTCCCATGGTGCACGTGACAGAGTGACAAAAGTAATGTGGAGTTTCCCATTTCCTTAATGCCTTTGGCAGTGATGCCCCTGAGAGAGGAAAGGTTTCAGGGGAGATGTTAACTCTACCAATCACTCAGAAAGAAAAATGCCAGGGTGGCCGTAGGGCCCAGCTCCCAGCGGGCAGTAGGAATTTGCCATGGCAATTTCTTTGTTCCCAGACGCTCCCATTTTACTCAGGAACCTGTTTAATATTAACTTCTACTTCTGAGGCCCGGAGGGGGAAGCACCAGCAGCAGGCTCCGGGTCACAGGCAGGCAGACAGGACTGGAAAGGCAGCTAACACTGCAGCAGGCAGAGGAGTGAGTTATACACTGCCCCACACTTTCATACAAACCTGTCCCCAGCTCTTCTCCAGGGCTTTCTCTCTTGCCAGTCACCTACTGGCTGCTTCCAAACCTCATCATCACTATTGTCAGCCATATATGACACTGCAGAAGCCTGCTGGGAGCAATTCCAGAGCTGGGATATGCACAAGACTGCAGTAGTGCCCTCAGAGACCTGTTTGACCTGACTCATTTTGTCTCAGAGACCCACAGGTTCATGTTGGAAAGCTGAGCTAAAAATCCAGTAGGCTGATTTTCTAGTGGGTTTAAGGAAAAGAAATGAGAAATCAAGCAAAACATCCTTACCCCTGACTTACCTAAAATGACAGGCTGGACTTGGGTGCCCACTGTGTAAGATCACCTTGAGATGATGTTGATAATTGGAAACTGAATGACCAGCTTGGTTACTAAGCCCTCTTGCCTGACAGTATATCAAAAACTTGATGGTCCAGATGGATTCCTACAATATGCAGTCCTTCCAAATAGATTTAATGGAAAATAAGATTATGTCAATATGATTTGTGTGTATTTTTAAAAAATGCTGTTTTACCTACACATTTTCTTTCAGTACAACTGGGTCTTTCAGTACTCATCCTCCCAGGAAAAAGATACTGTTCACAAAATCTTCAGCGTCCATTTATGGTATCGGAGGATGTAATCTATCATTCCTGCAATTAAATTCCCTCCAGACTGGGTAGCAGAAGTCAGAGGCAGATTGTCTCTGTAACTCAGCAAGCTTTGTTTGAAGTTTCCTTGGATGTGTTTAGTTGAAGAGATTGGAAGGATGTAGAAAGTGAGACACAATTTGTTACTGCTGAGTTAAACAAAAGTTGCGAGAAATTTCTTTTGAAAGGGATGAGTGCAAAGTGCAAATACTGCTTTAACAACCTATGTTTTACAATTTCCTGATTAATGGATTGCAGTAAAATCAGTTCCCTGACACTAATTACTTCAGCCAGTTTTATGTTGTGCATGGAAGCTGCACAGAATCATGTCTGTCTTTTAACCTGTAAATCAGTTCCTTCATGACCATCTAACTCTCAGCTCTGATATTTTCTGCAGAATATAAAACTGAAACATGTACAATACCAATGCAATAGATATCAAAGTATCATGGTTATATTAGGAGGAGACAAACATTAATTTCACAGTCCTTGTTCAAAGCTGCCTTTGAGTTGCTAGTCGGGATTGTCTTTATAGGAGGAGACTACGATAGATTTTGTTGTGACCTCAGCCCATGTTCTTGGTGTAGCCAGGTGTCTGCACCGTAAAAAACATAGCCACAGCTGTCTTTAGACATACAGCTTTCCTTGCTGGAGAGGCCAAGAGCTGAGTAGAGCTCTCGCCCTGGGAAGAAAGAGCTTTAACAGCTGCAATTGGCGAAGTTGTGGGGGAGGCATGAATGTGATTCCTCTGCTTTTTAGGAATAAGCACAAAGGGGCTCAGTCTGCAAAGGCATTGTTTTATTGAGCAAGGAATTCACCGATTTAAAAAAAAAAAATCTAATAGGAAAGGAATCTGTAAAATGAGAGAAGTCTTTTAAAGAGCAAGGGGAAAATCTGGCTCTGCGTGAACAAAAATAATCACGGAAGCTTTCCTGGCCCTGCCATGAAGCGGCCCCCTGCACCCTGGGCAGGGAGCAGTTGTGGAGCTCAGCTGTGCCTGTGGTTAATAATAAATAGACTCTCTTGGCCAGGAGTTCTGGCCAGAGCACCCCCTCCTCCGCCTCCTCCCAGGGCTGCCCAGGCACTGCTCCAGTACCCACCCAGCCTCCCTCCATGAGACGGACAGCCAGAGGTAAGAGACATCAGGCCATTGCTCCATGAGCTCGGATACGCCGGACGGGGCACAGGGGAGGTGGGAGGAGAGCAGGTCCGTGCTCGAGCTGCCTGAAATGTGCACTATGAATGTGCAAAGTTTGGTTACAAGGCAAAAGGTCATACGGGTCTTGCAGCAAAACTTGCCAAGCTTCAAAAATCTTAGAGCCAGCTCAGGATGAATGTTGGCCGAGCTTCCCGTGAATATCAGCTCAGCCCTGGTGGGTTTCAGGTGGTGACCAGCTGGTTTTTATCCACTGGCCAGTACAGCTTGGGCACTCCTTGGTGTTGTGCTTCAGAGTTTGGGGCTTTGTTAAAATTCAGAGCACAACTCCAGCAGCTCAAGCGATCCCTGGCGTAACCCTGCTGGCTTAATGAATTTACTCTGAAACTGCCTTTACCCCAGAGAGCGAGGGGCGTGTAGGCACACACACAGCCATACCAGAACATTTGCATGAACCCATGAGCAGCTCAAACTGCTGAGCTTAGCATGAAAAGGATTTGGAAAGTGGAAAATCCTAGTGTTTCAGTCAGGTGTGTATTGTGTCTTGTTGATCCAGTCCCACATTTCTTAAATTACACAGCCCAAGCTGTCCTGTATAGTCGAAGTCTTTAGATTTGGATAAATACACTCTCCCTGGGTATAAGAATTTTCTATATAGCTGAAGTGCCACACACTGTGTACTGAGACCAGAGCCATGTTCTGCGAAGTGTAACATGAAGACAGCACTGTATTTTAATTAATTTGCCATCTGAATTAACAATAGGCACAAAAGACTGAGGAAGGGAATCCTTTCTTCCTAGTGAAGGGGTGAGGAACAGGGAGACTGGAGGGCTATGGCCAAAAGCCCAGGGAAAGTATGTGAAGCAGCCAGGCATTGAGTGAAACTGCCCTGAGGCCCAGACCAGACCACTCTCTTAACATTTACAGCTCTCTCCCCCTCTTTCTCTGTTCGGGAATGAATTTAATTAGAGTGAAAAGGAGTTGCTAAGAGACCAGAGGAGTTCTGGAGTTTGTTGCTGGGGCTGAATTGCCACTCTGCTTCCAAGGCACTGTGCTAAGAAGGATGATGTAACATGAGCCTGCATAAAGCACTCCCGGCTCTAGGGAAAGCTGCTCTCTCCTCCTTGCAGTTCCAGTCTGGTTTGTCAGTTCTCGGCTCCTTTTTGAGCTGCTTATTTTCTTCTAAACACCAGCAAAAAACAGGTTCATATCCCTGTTGCACTATTCTGCCTTGTAGATTCCTCCTCGTGACCCTTCACGTTGAAGGTGGCAGTGGATGGGCCTGACATCTATCATGAGCACGTTACTTTGGAATTTAAAAGGTTTTCTGCTTCAGAATTCTCCCTAGTTTGCTACTCCTCATCCTTTCTTCTGCTCCACCACGATTTCAGCCCAGCATTGATAGTGGGCCAGGTGACCCCTTCCAGCTCCATTTCTGCAGCTGAACATTTTGTTTTGACAGCCTGGCTCATGCTTGAAACACAGGAGATTCCAGGCAGTCTCTTAGGCAAGGGCTGTCTACCTTTCAAGGTCAAGGCAAGAGCTGATGTGTTTAACTTCTCAGGCTTACATCATTGCTGCATTACATCTTTCCTTTTCACCTGACTTCTGTTATCTCAGGCCCATCCATACTCACAAGATGATTAGGAAGATAACCTTCAGCCTGGCAAGGCACGTGTCCTCCATGGCACGTGGGACTACCCAGGTGAGAAGACTTCTGCATGGTGAGTAGTGCATTCTGCAACAGTTCCTGAGTGGAAAGCATTTTCCTCATCTGAATTCAGCTGAGACCTTGCTGGCAGTGTTCTTGGAGCACAGCAAAGAGCCACAATAGTCTTGGTGTATGGTAGTCTTAAAATATATTGAGTTACTATGGTATCCTTGGTGCTTCCACTCTTTTAAAACATATTTCCATCTTTAGGTGTGGTTGCAGGGCTCAGTTTATTCACAATAATGTTCAAGTAATGTTAGTGGAGCCAGTAACCATACAACTGCAAGAATGGTGGCAGAGGATCCTTCAGTGATGGTAATGAGGATTACAATTCATATTAACACTAGAGATGTTTTGCACACATTTCACTTACATAAAACACAGCTCTAGTCTTCTTAAACTTACTTGTAAATTCACCCCAAAGGACAGCTGAAGAGGGGGATAAATTTGTTGTGATGACGACAATTTGCTTTTTATAAAACAGCTCAGCAGTTACTGCAAATACCCACACAAATAACTCACTCCTCTGTGTTTATTCCCAGGTGGTTATGTCAGGATTCATCCCTCTGTACAGGAAGCTCTGGTGGAGGGGAGACCCGTTGTAGCCTTGGAAAGCACCATTATTACACATGGAATGGCCTATCCTCTGAATTTGAGGTGGTGGATTTTGATGTTCCTCATTCAGTGAAGTTGTAAGAGTGAAGCACATAATTTACTGGATTGGTATCGGTATTCTTGGTCAAGCCAAAGGTGTTGCGAGAGCAGAAGGAAATGTCAGGTTGCTAGGCATGCAGACTGTGAGCTCAAGTGTGAAACAATTGTATTTGGACTTTTAAAGACAAATACGGAGAGCTCAGTTATCTCCTTATCCAACACCTTAAATTTCTGGCTTTCTTTAAAATGGAGCAGCAGATAATGTCACCACTTGTTCTAAAAGAGAACTATCAGCCTTTTCAGCTGCTTAGTTTGTAGAGACATTGAAAACACTCTGCACCTTCTTTTCCTGTATCTTTTGTAATGCAAAAAGGATTGAAACACAATAGTGAAATCTGTTCCTTAGCCCACTCAGAGCAGCTACTGTGAGAGCTCCTGGTCCCTTTCCACTGTCTTCTGTACCCTGCGCGGAACCCCCCACGTCTACTCTTTATTTATCAATTTTCAGTAGATGTGTGTTTCATCTACTTTTGAGTTTGAGTTGCAGTGCCAGAAATCGTTGTGCTCTCCCCTCCATCCTTGCTTCCGGAGAGCACAGAAAGGTTTTTGGTATTGATTTTCCATCTTGCTTTTTACCTGGCCATTCTACCTGACATTCTGTCTTGATATGAAGCTCTAAAAACTCGATTTTGGGGAAGAGGTAGTTTCTGCAGTTAAAGATTGCCAAGCATATGTCCAGATAGCTCAGAAATGGAGAAGAAGCTGCTCCTAAAAAAGATAGTGTATAAATGATTCAAGTACAAAATCTGCTAAACCTAGGCTTAGTCTGCAGCCCTGGAATACCCTAAGGCAGCAGATTTTTGGCACTGTTGTTACTCTATATCTCACTGACTGTATTATGAAAAATATATCCTGGTCATTTGAGCAGGACTTGGACTATCTGGGGTTTCTGTGGAGGTCTGTGATGTCAGAGAAATAGCAGGGAAAAGACACAGAAAAGTCTTACTTTGAGAAGATCCCTATTTTGAGTAGTGTATTGTACACAGATTTACTTGTAATGATTTTTCTCAAAAATGAAGCACAGACCTTGGACATTATCATCCTTGAAGATGGGAGTTCTGCAAGTTCAAGTGCCATGAGGCAGATACAAGAAGAGCAGGATGTAGCTGAAATCACAAGAACTGTAGAACTGTGAATGATGGCCATCAAACATGACACTTGTCTTGCCTGATTGTTTCCATCTCTAATTTTGTGGTTATTGTCTTGTTTATCTTATTTCAGCATGGCCAGAGAGGTGGAAGAAATTGTAAGAACAAATGGAGCAGTGCCAGCCACTGTAGGTATTTTAAGGGGCCAAATCCATGTGGGACTCACAGACGAGGAACTTGAGTTCTTGGCAAGCAGTAAAAATGCAGTTAAAGTGTCTCGCAGAGATTTTCCTTTCATCCTCAGCCAGGTATGTTGTGCAAACTTTTAGTGTGGTCTTTCCTAGTGAAGTACAGTTGCTTTTCTAGCAACAGCATAGTGCTCTCCAACTTCAAGCGAGGTGGCTTTTAAACCTCTCAAAAACATCATGGAAAGTGGTATCTTATTAGTAAACACAAAAGTGGCCCTAACTAGAGTCAAAATACAAGAATAAGGGAATGGCATAGATGAAATAGGGATCCTGAAATGTCATTCTGGTTCTGCTGGCAAGCCATGGGCACTTGGCTAAGAATATTCTTATTGGCATGATAGGACATTATCACATTGCGTGTAAACTATGTGACACTTAGGCCATTCCAGGCTTAAAGTGACAGCTAAAGGTGCCACTAGCTGCCTGTGGAACACCCTGGGCAACAAAGGCCTCTGCTTTCAGGGCAAGAACAGCTGATACAGCAGGGATGACAGATGATTTGCAGAATCACAGAATATTCTGAGTTGGAAGGGACCCACAAGGATTACAGAGTCCAGCTCCTAAGTGAATTCCTCTGCCTTTTTGGCTAAAAGAGTATTTGTGTTAGAATTTCACTGGTCAGCTGCTCACAGTGCTGTGTGGGAGACCACAGCTTCTCCATGTCACCCTAGGGGCTGACTGTGACTGGTTGTTCCCTGACAGGGCCTGTCCGGTGGCACTACCGTGTCTGGAACAATGATCGTGGCACACAAAGTGGGAATTCCTGTGTTTGTGACGGGTGGCATAGGAGGTGTCCATCGGGATGGGGAGAACAGTAAGAACATCAACACATTCTACTTTTCACTCTGTTGCTACAGTTTTATTCAATTCCTTCTTTTTCCTCTTTCCCAGCCTGTCCTACAGTGACTGCCTGGTCAGAAGAATAAAGTTAACATTCTTCTTGATCAAACTGTGGTTGCTTTCTCCCTGATGTCCCCTTTCCAGAAGCCTCAAAATGTTCCTCTTGAGCCCTGGACAGTTGTTAAGGGGGTGGAAGTTTCTCTTTATCCCATGCTTACACGGGGTTATATTGATGTTGTTTGCTGGTGCAACAGGAGATGACTGCACCTCTCCCTCTTTGTAAGGGCTGGAAACCTGATACTGGCTGCCAAGCACAGTGTTGTTATCAGCTCTCTCAGCTGAGGAGAAGAGCCTTGCCACAACAGAGTGTGCTCTGTGTTAGAGGTGTGTGTCTGAGAGATGGCCCAGTCTTGGTTGTACAGTTTGTGGCTTTTAAATGCTTTCTCTCTTCTCAGCCATATATATTTCCAGCACAGCCCAAGCGCAGTGCCCTATTGTATGCCATCCCTTTCAGATGTGATGTAAATTCCAGAGCAGGGAGTTTCCTGAAGTCAGCCCCTTTTTCTTTGCAAGCACTGTCAGTTCCAAACTCAAAGTCTACTTCAGTGATATTGCATCTCCTTGAACCTTGTCCTTGCCATACAACACCTTTTTCTTTCTCTTCTACCAAATTTTTGCATGCTCTTCATCAATGTGATTAAAGAGCCAAGAGAGAGTACAAGGCTGCACACCTGCCCTTAGCCATGTAACTTCTTTTTGTCAATATCTCTTTCAATGTCAACACCTAAAGACATGATCTAAACCTTTAATATTTGCTTGTGGATCTGAGCAGTTTTAAAGTCAGGCAGTGGCATCCTGGGCATATGTGGTTTTTTAGGAGGTCAGATCTCATCAGCTTGGAGCACAACACAATCCCCACCACCGTGCTGCTTGTCCCTTAACAGCTCTGGATGTGAGTGCTGACTTGACAGAGCTAGGACGAACTCCGGTTGCTGTTGTATGTGCAGGAGCCAAGTCTATCCTTGATATTGGCAGGACACTGGAATATCTGGTAGGTAGCATGGGCTGTGGTGTCTGAAAGCAGATAATGTTGTTCTTTGTGCACAGAGTACCCAGTGGCATTGGGATGGGTCCTAAGCCAAAGATTTTCAGAAATTGCTACTGAGAGGATGTGCAGCCATATTTACACTCCTGTAGTCCTGGGGCTTTACAAGCACTTGGCTGCTCCCTCACATAAATCTATCCATGTCCGAGGGGCTGTTCCAGCAGCTGCTCCAACTGAGGTCAAAGGTAATGCTAGCCATGTCCTTTTTCTTTGGCATTAGGTTTGCTTTTCTGGGATGATGCTCCCAGAAACTGATGGATCAAGAAAGCTAGATCCATCAAACACTAAATAAAATCAGAATTAAAAAAGGAAATCCAGATAATTTTTAGTAGTCACCTTTTAAGGCTTGGCATGTTGGAAACCACCAGGGACAGCACTTCAGGTGACAGTCAACGTCAATATTTCTCAATAGTAAGCGGAACTCATTTATATCATGTCAGTTCATGACATGTCTTCAGATCCCAGGGTGTTATCTTGGGCTCAGGATGGTGCCAATGACAGCTGCATGGCTTTGGATCAGCCCTGAGCACACACAGAGGATGTCCATGCCTCCCCTGCCTCAGTGAGCTGGAGCTGATCTAGCCACTCACCATGTCTGGCTCTTGGTGAGAGTATAGGATAGAATGGGATGTACAAAGATAACCATGTCCCGTGCCAAACAAAGGCAGTTTCTTTCTGGGTGGAAGAAAAACATCCCATTCTTTAGCTGGTTCCCCTTTCCCTCCACTGATCACCTAATTGTCTCACCTCCACTGCTGCAGGAGACTCAGGGTGTGTGCGTGGCTGCCTTTGGAGAATCAAGAGAGTTCCCAGCCTTCTTCTCACGCCAGAGTGGCTTCCAAGCACCATATCGTGTCCGGAATGAAGAGGAGGCAGCTAAACTCATTGGTGTGTTTCAGATGGAAATGGCCCATGTAAGGTCTTGGAAAGGAGGGACACAAGAATTACCCTGGATGAGGCACTTTCTTTAAGTCTGCAGAAAAATTTGCCCTGAAAAATATGTCATCCCACCTCCCCCATTTCCTGCATCAAAACTGCTTTGAAAATACAGTAGCACAGAAGTCCAGTCTTTACAGCAAGTAAAACTGCAAGCCAGCTGCAGCCAGTTGGCATGCTCATTCATGTTTTATTCTACCTGATGAAGGCAACACATAATAATATATCAACAAAAACAACTTCTGGGCCTTTAGAAGGGAAATCATTTTAAAACGAAAAAAAAAAAAAAAGCCTTTGCCCCTTTTACTGTACAGGCAGACTCAAAAGAAACAGGCAGTTGTGAACTGGTTGGTGGCTGGAAAAGATCCTGATCTTGGGTCAGCTAAGAACTGGAGCTGGACCTCTGAGGCCTCCTACACCTTGTGCCCACTGTTCTCTGTCCTTTTCCTGCAGCACCTGACTTCTCCAAGGATTGCCACTAACAATATTCCCATCCTCTCCCAGGCAGTGCTCTGGGGCTGGGCCTGAGCAGTGGGGTGCTGATAGCAGTGCCCTGTCCCCAGGAGCGAGCTGCCGAGGGCCAGGCCATCGAAGAGGCCATCCAGCAAGCTCTCAGCCAAGCCAGGTGAGAAGCAACCTAAGCCTTTGCCTTTACTCTTGGTCTTGGGGGAGTAAACAAATTCAGGAACACTGCTGCAGGAGCCTTAGCACAGCTTACCCTTGGGCATGGGTGAGCCCACAACTTATTTTCAACTGTACCTTTATCTAACCAAAGCTTGTTTACAGGACTTGTTATGGTATGTGGTTATGGAGATAAAGTATCTGCTGGCAACAGTGCTTCTCCTCTAATGCCATTTCAGCTCATCTGTGGGCATTTTCTTTATATTTGCAGGTTCAAAGGAATCACAGGCAAAGAAGTGACCCCCTTTTTGTTACAGAAGCTCACAGAATTAACTGATGGGAAATCATTGGACTCCAGTATCCTCTTAGTAAATGGGGGAAAAAGAAAGTACTCAGTGTATTTCCTATCTCTTCTGATAATGCCTGGTAGGAAACACTGTCACTTTATTGATGGTCTAGCAAGGAGCAAACACTTCAGTGTCTGCAAACAGATGAGAGTTTAGCACCTGCATCCTGATTTTTCAGAAACTTCCTTACTGCCTTCATCCCCCTTTTACATTAAAAATTGAAGGGCAACACAGGTGACAGGTGGTCCAGAGCCCAAAGAAATCCCTCACATCTGACTCTGGGGCTTGCCTGGAATCTCTGGATACTGTTATCTGTGCTGGGGTTGCACACTGGAAGGTCCCTGGGCTTCCCAGAGGACTGTGCTGTACATCACATTGCCTTATCCAACATTTCCTGTGGGTACAGAGAGAGAGACTTGGAGGACAAACACCCCTGGGCAAGCAGGAATCCTACTGCACAGCCAGGAGAAAGCAGAGTTACTGGCTGGGATGCCAGTGGAGGGAGGATCTGGGAGAGCCAGATTCACATCCAGGCTCTGCTGCCAGCCCTCTAGGAGTCCTGAGCCATCAGGGCAGAATGGTAAAGGCATTTTTGGATATAAGAGCTATATGCAGCCACAAAGTAGGGCTTTCAAAGCCTCTGATACTCTGCTCCCAGTGCAATTTGCTAAAAAAAATTGCTTATAGTGACTTGGCAAAATCTCAGCAGGTATGTCTTTCTGGAGAAGCTGACCAAGATCCTCTAAGGTTTTTAGGCTCTCTGCTGTAATTTAAGTACTTCGCCTTCTCTTTTCTCTTCAAAAGCCTTTGCTTCTGTCTCCCACCTGTCAAAGACAGGTTTCCTCTCTGTGGATACTGGAGGAGGAAGGTGAACAAAACAAACAAACAAAAACCCAGAAAATAAACAAACAAAATTTAAATATTTTTATATTTAAAAGGATTATGGTTTGGGAGATCAAACCTATCAAGTCTCAGCCTGTATTTCCTGCTTTCTCCCTCTAAACTGCTCCTACATAAGCTTCTAACGGGTCAGACTTGCTTGTATTTTTAATTTTCCTCAAACAAATGCCAATCAGACCTTGCACTGATCCAGAACAATGCCAGAGTGGGCAGCTGCATTGCAGTGGCCCTGAGCAAGCTACAGAAAGCCAGAAGGAAGAGGAACCAGCCTGGGCGAGAGGACATGACCACACCCCAACCAGTGAGTCCTCTGCTGGCCTCCATATGATGCCTCTCTGCTGACAGCACGAGATAAATTTATATCTGTTCCCAAAAGTAAAAGATGACTCAGCCAGGGACCAATCATTCTCCTTCACACTCTCAGACATTCTCCCTTTAGTTTCCCTTGTTATTCTTGAAAGATAAGTGTCTTCTCCTCCTCCCCCTATCTATATTTACAAGGAATAGACACTGACAACTGCCTAATCTCATTAAGTCTTAGACCATTAGGGCCATTAAAACTTTAACCACCTTTTCACCTTTTACTATGCCCTTATGTACAGCTTCAGCTCTACAGCTCTTAGTACCAGGGAACTTGTGACTACAGGAGTAGACCTGGAAGAGGGTGGGGAGAGATATTTTGAGCTGCTGAGCCATAAATGTTTATAAATATCTCTTTTTGTTGGCCTCCTGCTCATGATTGATCAAAATCACAAGAGTTACTGCACATTCTGAACAAGATCTACTATAACCCTAATACTCTTCACTCTCTTGGATTTTGCCTGTGCCATGTAATTTGCAGGAAATCTATTTTAGGTGGTCTTTAGAGACATGAAAGATTTTCTAAAACCCATTTGCAATAAGATTTGTCAACATAAAAAAGGGCAGTGACTCCAGAGGCAATAATCCAGCATTTGATGAGAAAAAACAGCTGTATGTCCCCAAAGAATCTGGAAACTTCCTGTTTGTGGAGCTGAACTGCTTATTCTGGCTGTGTAGGACAATAAAAGAAGTGATCTGTAAAGTGTCACTGGGTATGGCAATTTCTGCTGGGAGCTTTCAAGAAATTACTGCATTTTTCTGCCCACTTTCTCCCATTTTCTTTGCTTTTTTACACACCAGTGCTTGAATGTTTCTAAGGCCTTGTATATCACAGAGAGAAACCATCAGCATCCCTGTGTGTCCACTGTAACATCCCACCTGTCATGCTGGGGCTTCCTGTCAGCAGGCATAATTCAGAAAGCAGCAAAGAGCAGAGATTTTGATTCTTTCTGATTGGGATTGCACAAACGTGTCTCTAGCTATTCAAAATAAGCACTGGGCCTTACACTGTAAGTGAGAGAGCTTTCAAGAGGGTGGGAGAAGTGACTAGGCAAAGGAAAGAAATTTGGAAACCTTTTCCTGAAGTCCTTCCAATCACTTTTTACCTTTCTTCCCCCTTAAAGGTGGTGATTGGCGGTATCAACGTTGACTTTATAGCCAAGGCACAGAACCCTGACATCCTGGTACTGTATCTGTAGCAGTTTTTCTTATCACCAATGTATTTCCAGCTACTTTTACAGGAGTGCCAAGCCAAAGGGGCTGGGGAGAATGTGGTGTCCATGTGTGATGCCCACACGTGTGCATGCACACAGTTGGGGGGTGTAGTGCTGCATGTTTGGTTAAGTTGTTTTGGTGGATAATGGAGTGATACATACTGACCTACTCTGTCCCCATGGTGAAAGTCACCATCCCTGACACTCAAGAGAGGGACAAAGCCATGTATCATCCATGCAATGTCCCTACAGGGGGGAAATCCCCAGGTAAGAGCCATCTCTGTCTGTCTGAGACTGCCTTAATATGGGAAGCAGCACAAATAGGAGCAAGAGTCTCTGTGCAGAGTAGTCATGAAGGATTTGAGTCTCACACACACACACAAAAAAAAAAAAAAAAAAAAAAAAAAAAAAAAAAAAAAAGCTTTAAAAAATGGAACATTTAAGTGTTACCAGACTCCCTTTGTCTCAATTTGGGTTGAACAAGAGGCAAACAAGAAGCTAAAGTGGACCAAACTTGGGACTCCCCCATGCAAATGACAGCAATTTGCATGGCCGTACAAAGTACTGTGTACTGAGGTGGTGAAGCTTGCCCAAAAATTGTTCAGTGTCTCAAATTACTCTGTGATGACAGCCAAGGCAGGGAGCTTCTGCCATCAGATGGGACAGCCTGTGAAGACCTCTCAGTCAGATAGGGAAAATGTGCTGGGGAAGCTGTCTGAAAGGAATTTGGCTATTTAATGATACAGGGGCCAAACAATGTTATAATGGTCAAGGGTGAAGTTTGCTGTGGCATCAGTTATGAAAGCTTGCAAAAGCAAAAGTTCAGCTGCTTCAGCTGTGATGTAACCAACACCATACACGGTCCACACTCAGCCATCAGGACAAGGAGCTGAGCTGTGTCCAAGCAAGGATAGGCACGCCTTGGCATGTCAGACAGATCCCTGTCTTGGCATGTCCAGATCCCTGGACCACCCACAGCATGGTGAGGGGGCCCAGGACCGATGTAGGTCCTGCTGGGAACAGCTGATGAGGGAAAAAGGGGGCTTTTAATGTTGAATAAAAAAGTGAGGCATTAGCTGTCCTTCTGCCTTCAGTGAGCCCTGGAGCTCGTGCTGTATCGTAGCTGGTACCCAAGTGCCAAGCTGCAGGAGGATTTGGGAACTGCCAGCCAGAAGGCTCCTGCTGACAACTGCTGTGGTTAGGCACAGAGGAAGAGCCCCTCTCAATATCATTGTTTTGGCTTTCTAAAGACAGGTTTTTTTTCAAAGTGCTCAACACCCAGCAGAGCCCACCTTTATGCCTGCTGGATTTGTTGCAGAGCACTGGGTACCACTCAGTCCCCGTGCTGTCTCAGCAGGAAAGCAGCTGTATTCTGACCTGGTTGTAATTCCCACATGGCTTTCAAGACTACCCAGGAGCTAAATGCTTAATATGTAACTATCTGACCTGCTGAGAAGGATGAACTATTTTGCTCAGACAAAGTTGCTGGGAAAAGCATTATGGTCATCATTCTCTCAGGATACCCAGAAGTTGAGCAGAGTCTCATTTTTACATTAAGAATTCAAACCTCTTAGGACATGGAAGAGTTCTCTGAAACTCTGCCAGAAAGCATCAGCCCAGCCTCATTTCAGATCACATTTAGCAAACCCATTTTCACCTAAATTCTTTAATCTGAGCCAGCACCACCCAAACCCAAGAAGAGGTATTTGAATATCACTCAGACTTGGAGTTACAACTGAGTTGGCAAGATGTGATGAGAGCCACTCATTTAATTTCTTTAAAAGCCAGCTGCTGGTTTCTGTCTCACTGTACCCACCTGCTGCTTTAAAGAGAGATTTAGCATCTTCATTTTTTTAGGCCCTGTGGGGTTGTACAACAGGAGAGGTCACCCACAGCTGGATCACTGAGCAAGAGGCTGCTACATCTGCTCTTGGGGCAAGGCTTGGCATAAAAAAGACACCCAGAAACTCTGTCTCTGTGGCATATGGGGAACTGAAAGAGAGGATCAGCATGCCAGGCAGCAAAAGGAGCTGATGAGTATTTTCACCATTCCTGCAGGCATCAGTTTTCAAACACAGATAATGGAATTACATAAACTGCAGTTTGTGCTTATTGCTGATGGCAGCTAGCACCTTCTTTTAAGACTGAAATAGGGACCAGTGTTCAAAGCCATGTTGTTTGATTTGCCTAGAAAAGCACCCTTGCTCTGTATTGTGGGGTGTTGGGGTTTGGGGTTTTTTTTCCCCTTGGCTGCCTATGTTATAGAGAGTGAGCTTCTGAATTAAAATAGCCAAACTCACTTTGCTTTTGAACTCTGAGGCTCTCAACAGGATCCAGTTGCAGATGGAAATATCCTCATTCCCAACAGTGCCGGTGGCAATTCCCAGGGAGCACAAGCAAAGGCAAGGGAGGGGCATTTGTGTTAATGAGGAGTGACAAGCAGTGCAAAGATGAACAAAGGCCATAGGTTACTTATATACAGGCAGTTCTGCTCAGGCAGCCTGATCACTTTAGGACTTGGAGAACTGCCAGACAGGAAAGCAAAGGTATCAAAAATTAGCACCAAGTCTTACAGACTACAGAACTGGGGAGAGTCAGAGCTAAGAAAAAGAGCCTGAAGATCGGATGAGAGAAATAAAAGATCATATTTAGATGTGAGAGCAGCCTCTCACAGGGCTGGATGCAGGAGAAAGCATTGTGTGCAAAGGACAGATGTACAGCTTCATGGAGGGGGAAAAGAATCCTTGGGAAGCTTCAGAATGAATTTTGAGAATGCCCAAGCACAGGAAAGGGTTGGGGGCAGAATATTCCTTACGGTGAGATGTCAAGACATTTTCTTGGTTAGAATAGACAGTGGTGTTTACAAGCAAGAAAAATGTCATGTGCAGGGGTGTTCTTGTGCTCCTGGGTTTGTGTAGGGCAGAGGGGCTGGGTCAGGAGCTTCTGCACACAGGAATTAGGACTGCCAGTGACAAGCTGTCTTCAGAGATGGAGAATAGTTTTCAGATTTTTATGAAACAAGAGCTCTAAAACCATTTGATAGTCAGATGAAGCCCAAATTGATCTGAGCACTTACTGATGTAATTCTTCTGGCAGAAGAATTAGAATGAGATGGGTGAGCGACTGCCTGTGTTCTGACTGTCTGTGAGAGAGAGGGAGATGGACAGAGGAATGGAAGGCAGATGTGAAAGAAAAGAAATTGGTAGCCACACATGTGGAGAAGAAGGTTATTTTTAATGAGGGAGATGTTTGAGAAGCAATGGGTGAGGGAAAAACTCTTCAGTCTCTGAAACAGATCCTTCCATGAATAAAGTACAGAGGCAGTACAGGCAAAGATAACAAATCTCATTTTACATTCAAAGAGGGAAACAAACAAACAAGTAACTCCCACAAGCTTCTTAAGGTGGGAGCTAAGTGGCCTGTAAGGCAGAGCCCAAGCAACTTTGGAGGCCCAGGTCCCGTCGTGAGCAGGTGAATTCAGGGGGCTGCTCACAGTGGCTGAAACACTCATTAGCCATTCTAGGAGGTCTTGGTCTAGCAAGTACGACCAAACTATTCATGGGGAGATCGTGGGTCTCCCCTCCTTGAAAGCAGGCTTTTTTCTTTGAGGCTGAAGTCAGCAACTGGCTCTAGAAGTTTGTATTGCCCTCAGTCTGTGAGCTGGATGCCCTCTCCTCCCTCTGATTGCTGATCTATATTTTAGCAATATCAGCTTCACATGATAATGGAGAAGTAGCAACTATGCCAAGCAGCCCTCTCAATTTTGCCAATTAACAGTTCTTTCTTCCAGGGCGGTGGGCAAACAAATGCTGGAAGAGTGAGACGAACCTTTGGTGGTGTTGGAAGGAACTTGGCAGGTGCCTGGTGCTGGGGTTTGCCTGCGGGTGCATGCCAGTTGTGATTTGTCCTTTGGTATTCCTTCAACAGTGGGAGAGGGTGAACATTGACAAGATTTGGGGCACATTAGGCAATATGCTAGTGGGCAGACTGCCTGGGAAAGAAATAAGAGGGGAGGGACTTGAGATTAGGAAAAGGAAGGTCCACAAATATGAAGCTAACTAGCACATGGTGCAGTAACCCTGAATCAAAGTAAATAAGCATCAATATCTTCATTGACTACTGAGCAGCCTCAGATTTAATTAATGCCAGCACACAGACACAGTAGAAGTATGCTTAGAGCAAGAAGCTGAAAGGAATAATCATAGCTCCAAACTGATAAACCACATACTGTGGGCAAAAGGAGCTGGGGTACAGGAGTTACTGTAGAGGAAGAAAGGCTGCAGTCCTGTCAATGGGAAAGGAGCACACAGTACCTGTGGCTCCACCACAACCAGCAATAGACCAGTATTCTTGTACTGAAGTTAACAGGGAACAGATTACAGAAAGATTTTAGGATTATTCCAGCTTTTAGACATTTTCCAACCTCCTAACACATATCTACTGTCACTTCAGATCATTAATGAAGAAGCTTGAGTGGGAAAAATCCCCAAAAATACCCACGCCACCCACGGAGGTACAATTTGTGGTGACTTTAAAGGAGAGGAGGAAGGGTTTCCCATTAATGCATTGAGATTCTAGTAAGATATCATGGTGGGAACAGCAGTGGGAGGGCCAGCAGCAGAAAATGCTGTGCTCAGAAGCAGCGTGGGAAAACCCACGTGCCTGTGATGGTAAAGGAGATGACGCCAGAAAAGAGCAGAATTTACTTCCCCCTCTTTTCCTCCACTCCCAGATGTTCTAAATAATCCTAAATTTCAGGGTGCTGGTTCAGCTCTCTGTAGGACACCTCACTCAGCCCTAAGCAGTCATTTGCAGCAGCTACAGCTCAGTTTCATGTTGAACATCCTTCTAGGCAAGGATTGATGAGCATTAAGTTTTTCAGGAGAGGGCTTTCCTAGAGACACCAATGCTGCACTGGCTGTCACTGTGTTCACAGTACTCTGGTGGCTTTGTCAATAGTTTTTGTTTCCATTTGTTTTTTAGACTGTTTAAGCCGTCTTGGACAAGCTCCTCTCCTTCTATCAGCTGTGGGGAAGGATGAGCATTTAGAGTCTGTCCTGCACTACTGCCACCACATGGTACGTTGCACGGAAGTGGCACCCCAAAAACACGCAGGAGATGACATCACGTAGAGGGAAAATTCTTCCCAACCCTGGCAGACATCAGAGCCACCTTCCATCAGGCTAAGAGTAGGAATAATGCAATGCTTCTTTAGCTACAGACAATTAGAAGGCAAAGAACCACCTCTAAAACACAGGCTAGGTGTATTTTGGAGTCTGAACCATGGGCTCTGAATTCAGCTAGAGAAAATGGTGCTTGAAGGAGATAGAGGTAAATCAGGAGCAAGCACGTACAATTCTAGTGACTGTGAAACACAGTGAGAAATATGCAAACCTTGAACCCGAGGACACACAGAGCATTGCCAAAATTGACCTGGTTTAGTTAAAGCCCAAGACAGAGAAAATGTGAATCTGGAATTGCAGGTTTGACACTTGCCAAGCTCAGAGGAGCAGGATCCTCTACAGAGCTGCAAACACCACTTACCTGTGTTTAGGGGAATACTGGACTGCAGCAGCAGCTTGGCCACAGGTCAGGGAGCTGGAGCAGCAGGAGCTCCCCTGGACAGCAAGGCACAGTATCACCACCCTGGCAGGGAGCAAGAACAGCCAGGAGAGCAGCTCTAACCTAGGCTGTCAGGCAACTCCGTGGAGAAAAGGCAGGACTGAAGGCAAGGCAGGGTGTGAGTGCTGGGCCAGGGTCACTGACTGCTATTTGTGCCTCGTGACCCTGGGATCCAAACAGAGCCCATGGGGCCTTGGTTCTGGCTACCTGAGCAATGTGGCAAATGAAGAAATGAGAGCATGAGCTCTATTTTGGGTTATTAAGGCTTCTCCATGGCTGGTCTATTATCTCCTCTCTACACAGCACAGTTTGTGCCATCCAAGCGAGCAGTCTCCCAAGGGAAGGGGGACCTGCTGGCCAGCCACCAAGCAGTCCATGCCTGTAACAAAGTTCATTCCCACCAGTGTTGGAGAGAGGAGCCTTTCCCTAAAAACTCCTGTTTCTCTGTCAGTTCCTGAGATAGATACATTTCTCCATCCACATGTTCCTTCTGAGATATGCCCTGCGCTCCCTAAGGAGATCAATCCCAGGAGCCACAAAGGAAGGACACCCCACAGCTCTCTGCCCCACTGCTGCAGAAATGGCTCCAGGGTGTGCTCAGAATCAGGCTGGGCAGCCCAGCATAAGTCACAGCTGTCTGTAGAGTGCCACCAAGAGATGCTGTCCCACACAAGCCATGAGAAGGGGTGACTGGAGCAGGCAGGGCTGCAGACCACTTCTGTTACAGGAGACAAAACCTGTGGAACTGCACGGCAGAGACTTGCCACTCATTTACTAAAGGATTGCTTTAACCTGCAGCATTTGTTGCATTGCAAATATTAACAAATAGCCACGTGCCAGCATTGTCTAGACTGAGATACTCCTGGCAGGGCTGCTTATCCCAAGGGAGAGCAGTGAGCTGGGCTGGAGACCGGGTGGGCACAGAAAGAGTGAGCTGAGCGTGGCAGGGAAGAGAGGAACACGCTCAGTGTGTAATTGTCCTCCCTGTTCCAGGACATGAGCGGCGTCCTTCAGCTGGAGGGGAAGAGCACGGCCACTTACTGTGCCGTGATCACCAGTGCCGGGGAGCTCAGCGTTGGCTTGGGAGACATGGACATCCACCACCAGATAACGGAGCAATATGTATGCACTCCCTCAGATTCGTCAGCTCTTCTTATGAGAAAGAGTGTGGGCCTGTGACAAAAGGCATCTGGTGACGTTTGTACCAGGAGGGAATAGGTGTGCAGAGGGAATGGGAGATGCTAAGGTTAACCCTGGCCACTGGCACAGCAGCATAACAAGTCACCAGAACCCTCTATTACTGCTGACCCAGATGGGGTTTCTATCTGTTTCTGGTTTATAAATACCACCACTACCCTGATCTATGATATGTAGGCCAGAATCGTCTTCATTAACTTGTCCAAGCTGACTTATAATTTCACATCTTAAAGCCAACAGGAGATCAACCTGATTATAACCCTAACCCTATTCCTAATGCATATTTCTCACTTTAGGGAAAAGCAGGGGAAAAAGTGGACAGAACACTGGTTAAAGCAAGTTTTCCTGTTCCCCCCCTCCCTAGTATCCCTGCTGTTTCTACAAGCTGAGTTGTATCAACAGAAACTGTTGCTCAGCACATCCAAACATTCAAAAACATCAGGGAAGCATAATGGCAGCAGTGATTAAGGAGTGATTCAGTGAAAGCCCCATCACTGCACCCTCCTTTCCTACTCAACCTTTTATTGGCAGAACAAAAGCCTGTGCTTCATGACTGACAGCAACATGGAAGTTAAGTGCAATATACTTACCAGTGGCATCTCCGTCAGGGAGAGCCTTCCTAGAGAAAAAACTGGTCATTACTCCCACTTCCATCCCCACTCTGCCTCCCCCAAGCTTTGGCACAGAAAACCACTAGATGAGGGATTAATTCTCCTGAGCTTTACAAAGCAGCTGTGATCAGTGGAAAATCTGAACCAGCCTTGTGCTGCAAAGTGGATTTTGGCAGCCCCTCTTTCCAGCAGGGCTGGCAGAGACACGGGGGGATGCTGCTCGAGTGCCCATAGCACTGGCCTGGCAATCCCAGCGAGTGGTTGTGCAGCCTCAGAGAGCCAAAGGAGAGAACAGCAGCTCTCTACTCCACTGCTGCACTGTGCCCCATCCCTACGGGATTCAGTGGGGCCCAGCAGTAAAACACACTGCTGAACAACCTGTCTTAGGAGACACTGTGCAGAGAGGACATCCAAATGATGTGCACAGCGAGCAGAGGTGGAGCCAAGCCAGGCATGGCCCAGGGAATCCTACAGTGGCACAGCATTCCATTTCCCTGCAGTGGTCCAGTGAGGACCAGCAATTATCTTTCTCTGCTGGAGGGGCCCTGCAAGTTGAGCCCAGCTCTTGATGATGGCCAGGAGTAGAGGAAGGAGAAAGGGAGGACATGAGGCAAAAGGAAAAATCCATTTTCCTTTGGGAATCACTCTTTTAGACTCATGCCTGCACCAAAAGGCTGGAATACAAGTCAAAATCCTACATCAAGTCTGACTAGCAATGATTTCGTACCTCTGCAATGACTCAGGCTGTCTCTCCTGTGTGTCCTGGATTTTAACTAGGTGTCCCAGTTCAAGGAGAACCTGTGTCAGGCCCCGCTTGTTTGCATTGATGGAAATGTGCCTCTCTCCACTATTCAGTACGTCTGCCAACTAGCTAGAGAGCACCAGCTAGCAGGTAAGGAGAACTTGCCCTCACAGAATGTGTGCCAAGACAGTCCAGGCACATCCCTGCTACTTGCTGGAGATGTCCACTTACTGTCTGACACGCTGGGTTATTCAGCACCTCTTTCTGTACTCTGCCACTCTGCTTCAAATGGATAAAACATTTCAGATTTCCCTGGAGTTTTCCTCTTTCTACAGCTGAACCACATTTCCCGAGGCATAGTTGGTAAAGCCCTTGAGCACTGCCAGAAGGCCAGGGAATGCTGCTCTCTGAGCCTTTTAATCTCAGTGCGAGTGGCAGCTTGAGCACCTCTGCCAGTTTCAGCAGCAATATAGTTTGCTTCTCAGAAAAAACACTAAAGTATCTTTTGAGAGGAATTCTCTTCCATTCCTGTAAAATAAATGCCCCCCTCCACTGGCAAGCTGGGGACCTTTCACAAGGCTTCCTAAACCTTTGGAGTTACACCTTCCTTTTTAAAAGCAAATCCCAAAGAAGGATGTGGTGATCTAAAAACCTGGCAGAGGCTCCAAAACCAGCTAACTGGAGTAACAAAAATGGGGTCTGGTTGTATCATCCAGGGCTAGAAGCAGCTGTCTCATTGCTGAACCCTGAGAAGGAAACCTTGGGAGACCTTGTCCCAAGTTTGGGGGAAGTAATATTTAAGTGTCTCATAATTTAAAGGTGTAACTCTAATTGTGCAGATTGTGCTAAGTGCTCTACACTGACTGTTCTGACACAGAGATGAACCACTAATTAATTACTTAACTAACCAATTGCATTGTTGTTTTGAAGTATGCTATGAGCCAACAGATGAGAACAAGGCCTCCAAGCCGTTCCTCTCAGACAGCTGGAAAGCACTCACATACATTTCTCCCAACCTGCAAGAGCTGAGAGCAATAAATCGGACCCTTGGGAACCCTCTGCCAGCAGGTACTGAATACTCAGAAGGGTCAGTCAGACTTTTAGATAACCTGGAACCTGGAGAAGAGCATTTTCTGCTTCAGCCTCTAATACAGGCAAATTGGGTTATAACATAGTGGGGATTCATAAGTGCTCATGGTATCTTGCACCTTACTGCCATCTCTGTGTGGGTGGTATGGACTGATGGCCTATCAGAGACCACAGTAGGCCTGGGATGGCTCCTTGCCCAAAACTGGAGGTCCCATTTGCCTCACTTCATCACCTAAACAGGAGTAATATCTGGTTTGTCAGCATGCCCCTGAAGCACGATGCTCAGAGGACACCTGTCCCAGAAGTACCACCCTTTGCAGAAATGACGTGCCCCACCAAATGCAGATGGAAATCCAACAGCATTGAAGCAAGGAAGTCATGCTCCAAGACAGCTTTTTGATGTCTACAGGCACATGCTCAGTCCCTTGAGAGCTGGGTTCCTCAGCACGGAAGTACAGTGTCTAACTCTGGAGAATTCCATGTTTCCCATAATATAAAGAAAAAAAATGTTGCCAACCACATTTCAGAAGTGCCCATAAATAGTAGTAGAAGTGCTCATAAATAGGCTGTCAGCCCACAGAAAGGCTGGTTGAGGACCTTTGGAGTTAGAGCCCGTTGTTTTCCCCTCCCCTCTCTCCCTAGAGCTGCCATCCAGGCTGGAGGATGCTGTCCGGACTGCAGTGGCCCTGGCCTGCCCTTTGCTGGCCCACCTGCACTGCGTGGTGGTGACCCTCGGCGCTCACGGCGTCCTCCTGTGCGGCAGGAGCCTGGGAGGGAGCATCTCCCTGTATCCAGGAGCTCAGGAACAGGTAAGGGCATGGAAAACCAACTCTGAGCTCTCGGTTCCTTCTTTCTTGGACCATATGGCGCTGTTGCTATTTCTGGTGTCATGGCAGCAGTCCTGGGAAACAGCATCGCTGCTGGAGAATGTATGTGTTTGGGGGGGTGCAATACACAGCTCTGAAAGAAAATCAAGTTGTCTGTCCCCATACTGCTGGCTCCCAGCAGCAGTGTTTAGAATCAGCTAGAATTACGTGCGCTGATGTGAATATTCATGAGTGAGAGCTTCATTTGCAGGAAGCTTCGTTTAAACGATCGAAGTGTGAAAAAAGATTATTGCCTTTTTTCCAGCCTTTTCTCTTTTTTGTTTTTTTTTTTTTTTTTGTCACCCATGCGGATCTGGTATCAGGCGCATCAGGCTTTATCAGCTTGGGCAATTCCCACTAAACTTCCCTTTCCTTCCCCCACAGACTGCTGCTGCTGGCAGGCTCTGTGCTGCCCACTACCCCGCCATCCCCATCAGCAGGGAGGAGATAGTCAACGTCTCCGGAGCTGGTGACAGGTACATCTCTCGCTGCTTTGTCCTCTCCAGCTCCATGTGAAAGGGCCGTAATCGGATTCCTTTGAAATTCCCCTGGAAAGCCACCACACCCTGCTGCTTGAGGAAGAGACACTAAGGATGTGGGAAAAGTGCTGGTTACAGTGATTCCTTGCAAGGCTTGCTAAAAATGTCCCCCGAAGCATCTTGGAAGCCGGGCTTGCCATTATTAGTTTTGCTTTTCTCCAAGATCCAAGCCTTTCCTGGCAATCTAAGAATTGTGAATTACTCCGGGCTGAGCCGCTAAAAGCAAACCACCTTACATCAAAGCTGTCTCACTAACTAACTGCCTTACTTCCACACTTCTCCAATGGAAGTGGAACTGCCACTCAAGAGCTAAAATGGCCCTGTAAAAGCGTGTCATCAGGTTCTGCATTTGCCTCTGGCAATTTTAAAGCTCTTGCTTCAAAAGAGTCGGCTGTATAATTTGCCTGGCTGTTCACACAATGCCATACATAGAAGTGGGAAATGACAGCTATTATTCCTAACCCCAGTGATCAATTCTCAGTCTGTCAGAGTAATATTTTATTATGCGTCTTGTTAACTTGACAAACTATATGTAGCAGTCAGGTTGTTTTTTTCTTCTTGCTTCATAGGCTGCAGTAATTGATTCTGTCCTTTCACTGCCTTGGGCTAGGCCAAAAGCCTGATATTTCCTTTTCCCTTTCTACTCTTACCTAGCAATAACTCAACATAGCAGCACTTCTTTTTTTCTCTTATCAGTGTGCAGAATGAAAAGGTTTTTGTGGGTTTTTTGTTTTTTTTTTTTTTTTTAACATAGGGAGTCTTCAATATTTTACTTAAAATCAATCAATAACTTCTTGCCAAGCTGGTCAGACTGCTTAACACCAAAATGCTGTTTGTGTCCCAGATCATCTCTAAGATGAGCTGACTGCAACTGCAAGCTGGTCTTCTCCAAAGAAGACCAAATGGTTGTTTGAAGCAGTTAGTGTAATAACAGGAGAGGAATGGGGGCTAGAGGAGCATCGTGGGGTCAGCCTGACCTAAGGAAAGCTCAGCTTTGCTCTCTACCTCAGGCAGCTGTCCCCAGCCAGCCCCTCCAGAGACACAGCCTCCCCTATGCACCATCTGCTTAAAACACAAGTACTCCTTATTGCAGGACAAGGGCTTTTTCCTAGAGGCTAATGTAAATGAAATGTGTTTTGTAGGGGTTCCTTTCCCTTTTTAAAATTCAAGGGAAGATCAAAGGTGAGATAAAATGCATCACTGCCAACCACCTCCACTGAGTTACACTGGGGAACTTGCAAGTTTGTTTTTCCTTCCAAGCCCATCTTGGTTTGGATAAGCTTGGGGCCCATTACTGCTCCCATTCCTGAAGTAATATTGGTGTGGAAATTCCTCTCCCCAGAGTCCCCAAGGCCACGTGGGGGAATTTTCACTGTCCCCTTGTTCATCCAGGGTTTTTCTTCCAAATAACCCCAACTGCTCCCCTGAACTCTGGAAATCCCTGTTCTACAGAGTAAGAGTGCCAAAGCAGACTGGAAATGCCAGGACACTGCAATGCCATACAAGCCATCTCCACAGCATATAAACTGGTTACGTGTCCCGGTCCAGCCTGGTGGCGCTTTCAAAGGGCTATTGTAAACACAGAATGGTTTGGGTTGGGAGGGACCTTTAGTGGCCATCTAGTTTGAACCCTTCTGCAATGAGCTGGGACATCTCCAACTCCATCAGAGCCCCATCCAACCAGGAATGGGGCACCCACCGCCTCTCTGGGCAAAGTGTTCGTGTTTCAGCACTCTCATTGAAAAGAACTTTTCCCTAATATCTAAAATGTAACTCTTTCCCAGCTTAGTCTCCGTGAACCTTCACACTTTAGAAGCACTGGTCAGGGGACAATGCAATCCAGAAACAGTGACCCAGGGCACTTCATGCCTCCCCTCCACCCTGTGGCTCTTCTACATCTCCAGAGATCTGCCCATGAGCTGATCATGTGTGTGGTGTCTGTTTGCTCCTTGCCCCCAGCTGCCATGACAACGTAACACCACATGCCCACACATGGCATTGCTAGGGGATGCTCCCCCAAATATTTACTCTCAGCTCCTGGAGCTGTTGAGAGATTGAACACTTTGTGGAAGTCAGTCTTCTGTGCCTTTGTTATGGATAAAAAGATATTGATGTAATTAGGTGGAGTGCAAAAAAAGGGCTCCTTTTACCTTCCCTATAGATGTGCTTGATTAATCCTCCCTGCCATCACATTTTCCTGTCTGTGCTCTTTCCTCTAAAATGTGATTGTCTCCTCCGTTCTCTTTCCCTTCTCCTTTGTCCTTTCCTAGCTTCTGAACATTGTTACAGTAGTTGCTGTGAATAGAGCATTTGCTCCCAATCTATCCCAAACACTGCACTCACATCACTTATATTTGGAGATCTCAAATGAAAAACCAGAGCAAATGTTTCCCAAAAATCTGACTTTCCAATGTAATTTCAGCTTTGGATTTCTTTTTCCAGCTGTTCCTATTGTCCCTCTCACATAGATAGGGAAACTATCTCTCACCCCATCCAATCCTCTGGGGAGAGGAGGCACCAATATAATGAGGATGTAATGAAGTACCAAAAAGAGCAGAGAAGTGACAAAATAACTAGAGAGCAGGGGAAAATTAGATTTTTCCCTTCTTAGGCTCCTTTCTTTTCTCCTGCCTCACCTGGCAAACAGAATAGAAAACATGGTATGAGAGGAAGTACCCCTCAGCTTCTCAGATGAGAAGAACAAAAAATGCAAATAAAAATTACACCATTTGATACTCTAAAAATAGATTTAGAAAAAGAAAAACCCATTCATTGTAACCTCAGCCTTCCTGTACAACATATTCTGCTGCTCTAAGTGCTGGTTGGGGTCCAAATGAAAGCTCTTGAAAATGAACAGCCACATTCCTGGGTTCAAAGCTGTTCCTCCCATGTTCAAAACCATCTTTCCTTCTCTCCACAGCTTAATGGCAGGAATCCTTGCAGGGATGCTTGCTAAACATGACACAGGCACGTGTGTCCGGATGGGTCTGCTGGCTGCCAGCTTGTCTCTCCGTTCCTATGAGCCCATTTCCCCAGAAATCAGCACTTCCAGTGTCAGCCAGGAGCAAGTCAAGAGCAGGAGCTGGCCAGAGGCGACTGTATGGAAGATGGACTAGAACACTGTGGCTTTCTCATCTATCATCTCATTGCACTCACAGCATTCCTATTTTCAGGAACCGGACTGTGTTTTGAGCTTTGGGAACAGTCATCTGTTTTGGTCCTGAGTAAACCCTCAGGAAAGGAGGCCCCAACCCAGGGCACTTCTGTGGAATAGAAAGCTGATTTCTGGTCTTTCAGACCTCCTGGTTTTCTGACCTCCAGGCCTTCTAGATATTCTACTGAGGGAATTTTCTCTTCCTCCACCTTGTGCCACTGCTGTCCATTATCGTGGTAGCTCCTCTGTCATTGACTCCTGGATCTTCAGGACCATGTCTCTTCAGCTGGGCCCAGCAGCAACATCTGCTCTTGCTGCTTACTCTTTCCTATCTTTCCTATCCAAGAGGTCCCATGAATCACAACCTGTGGCAGGGTGCAGCTGGCAGGATAACCCCATCCATCTTCCCAAGCCAGCCAGCACACACCATACCTTATTGCTCTGAATTCCAATGCCCCTTTCTCCATTTCCAATGGAGAAAGTAAGCAAGACAAAGTAAAGAAGAGTGACCAGGGGCCAGCTGGTGGCCTTTAAAAGATGACAGCCCCTTGTTCCACATGCCTTCCTCTGAACTGGGGGCTTTCTTCCTTCTTTAGTCCCAAGTATCAAGTCAGAAGTGAAAGAGATCAGAGGGAGCCAAGGCATCCCCAGTGGAAGCAGTGAGGAAATGTCAGCTCCTCTCTCTAAGCATGCAATGTGCATGGGATGCAGCTGTGGGTGCCAACAAATCGGTGAACACTGAAACTCATTAAAACTGATTTCTAGTAGAGTTGAGTCTTGGTGCTGGCTGTTTCTTGAACCTGACTGATTGTAAACCTGGAGTACAGACTCACCCTCCATTTCATCCAGAGACCACTGTCAGTGAGGCCCCTTGCCTGAGCAGCAGATCCCTGGTGTCTGACACAGCACTGAGGTCAACCAAAGCTTGATCAGGGCAGCTCTAACACCACTCTCCTGGGTGGGTTCTGCTGTTTAATGAGTGAGCTCCCACTGCAATAGATGGAGGCATTAACTGGGTGCCTTTCCTCTACCTAAGACTACTTCCACCGGCCTCATAGCAACTCCTTCCCTCTGAGCCCACCACCTTTCCATCAGACACACAAACATTTCCCATCAGCTCTCCCTTTACCAAGACCTTGCTTGCAAATGTGGTTCAGCTGAAAGATTGTGTGCTCAGATGCCATGCACCCAGGTGTGCACCCTGAGCAGGGACACAGCAGTGCCTGCGGCAGAAGGGTGCTGGGATGTTTGGGACCGCAAGGGAGAGGGATTGGGGCCCAGGTAAGCAGCTGGGTTTGCTCACAGGCTGGGAGGTGGGACATAGCAGGGGCGGGGGAAAAGGGCTGTGCCCCCAAGGTATGTCCCTGCACTATAAAAACTACTTCAGCTGGATCCAGCGTCAGGGGAATAAAGCAGCTTCCACCTCTGCTACTGACTCCAATAGGCTTGTCCAGGCAGGAGGACCCTGAGCAAAGGCAGGACCTGAAGATGAATGTCCAGGCACTGACAGTCACCACACTCCTCCTGGTGCTGCTCTGCTCAGCCCCAGCACCATCTGGGGCACTGGGGAGCCAGGCCGGCAACCTGGAGAGGCAGGCAGGGGCTGGGGGACCTGAAGAAGCCCCTTGGCCACCTGGAGATGGAAGAGACAAGCTGCCTGGGCAGGGCTCAGAGAGGAAGCACCCTCTGGCCAATGCATGGAAAGTGATGAGGGAGGCACAGCCCAGCTCCAGGTCCCCCAGCAAGGCCATGGCCAAAGCCCTCCTGGGCAGTGGGGAGCAGGTTCCCCCTGGCAAGCCCTGGAGGCTCCCACTGCAGCCCTCCCGCAGCAGGATGACGAGGCTGAGCCACCACCTGAAGGACTACGGGAAGTTCAACAGTGAGAAGGTAAGCACTGCCTGTCCTTGGACGGGGTTTGTGCTGGGGGGGTTGCAGGGTGACTCAGGTGAGCAGAGGTAGCAGTCAGGATCAGACAGGACTGAGGGCAGCAGGAGCATGCTGAGCATGCCACGATCCTGCAAACATCAGGTAGAAAAGGTGTTTTTGAGGCCATTCCTCATGAGATGCATTTTAAGGTGCCAGTCACAACATGGCCTCACAGCACAGCCTGGGTCTGGGTGCTGAGAAGGGAGTTGGGCAGTGACACCCCCAGATCCCCAGCTGGTACCTGGCAAGGCTTAGAGCAGAGCTGATGGCTGTGAGCACAGGTGGTGAGCAGCTGAGGAGGAGAGTGCAGGTCTGGCTGCAGTTGTCGCCATGTGCTGCCCTCAGTCCTGCTCCAGCCCCAGCCCCTGCTGTGTTCTCCAGTCTCGTGTTTTCTCCCTGCAGTGCTAACAAAGCTCTCCACGCTCTGCAATGGGGGCACCGTGCCCTGATGCCCCGATGGGCACAGCTCCTCTCAGCACTGCCCTGAGGGAGGCACAGCCTTTCTCCACCCATGGGAAATCTGCTCCACAGGCTCAGCATAGCATCCCACAAATAACCAACTTCCCCTTTATCAAACCCAAACCGCACTTTGGTGGCACACAAGTGGACCTTGCCTTAACCACAAAGTGCTGGGTGATGCTGTGCCAAATGCCACTCAGCTACCACAGCGAAAGAGCAGAGGCACTGGAGGGGTTTGTTGTGGCTGTGGGGGCCAGCTTCGAGTGTTTCCAGCCAAAACCAGTAATGAACTGCCCCTGGATGCACTTCCCTGGGGCTCAGCCTCTTCAGCTCCTTGCAATGAAGCTGCTGCTCCAGACCCTGGTGAGCTGCTTGTCCTGCTACTGCAGAGATGATGCAGCTGTGACTGGGCTGGTCCTGGCTGCCATGGGCATTGCAGCCACCGCTTTCCTTCTCTCTGCAGCACTCCTGCCACAGCATCCAGTCCCGGCCCTGCCAGAAGCCCTCTGACTGTGGTGGCTGCCTGGGGCTCTACACCTGCAAACTGCCTGCTGGCACCTGCAACCTGAAATCTGTCTCCAGGCAGAGAGGTGAGCTCTAAGTATCCTGGCAACTGGCACCAGGGATCCCCACGTGCAGCAAAGTGCAAGCACATCCCCTTGGCTGCAACACTGCAAGCCCAAGTCTGACTGCCCTCTGCACGGCTGGGTCTGGTCTCTTGACTGCCCAGGGCTGGTTGGCTCTCCTGCCAGCAGTAGCTACAGAATGAACAACTGCATGGTGGATGGTACATTCCCAAAAGTTTCTGGAAGGGCTGGGATCTCACAGGTGTCCTGAGCTATCACAGGACACCAATAGCCTGTGTGGAAAACCAAGGAGGGGTACAGAGCTTGGGATTCAGACAGCAGATTGGGAGTCAGCAAGTGCAGTTCTGCACATCACGGGCCCTGCAGAGCTGCTCACACTGGTGTGTGAGAGCGGTTTAATTAGGCAGGAACTGTCAGGGAGCAGAGATCACAGCTTTTAATGTTTAACCAGTGTTCTGATTCTCCAGTACTCTTTGGAAAATCCATGCTGCCCCCAGACTGGCCTTTTGCCTCAGCACGTTTGTCTACACCCATGTGCACGTGGTCATGGAATAGAAACTCATCCAAGGCTACTAAACACAGAGACCCAGCTCTGGTGCAGGAAACCCCTGGCATGTAGAGTAGGCAAGTTTAATGCTTGTGTACAGTACAGTGTGTGTGTGTGTGTGTGTGTAGCATATAGGGCATGCCCAGTGTATGTGCTCTGTTCAGAGTCTTCTCTGAGCACCTGCTGCTGGCAGCTTCCATAGGAGGACACACAGACCCACAGTCAGACCCAGCACAGATGGTTTTATGGCTTTTCCTTACAGGTGGCTTCCTCCAAAGCATACAGAGCCCTTAGATGGGGAGTCAAGCTCATCTCAGAGCAACACAGCTCAAACTAAAGCTGAAGAGGTTGTCCTGCAGCTGGAGATCAACACTTCCTGTCCAAGTTTCTTTTTAAATCCTTAATGACACATTTGTAAATGTTTCTTTCATTGTACTTCTCATGCTGCTGCTTTTTAACACTCCCTTTGGATTTTGTAAATTATGTAGGCTTGATTCCCACTTTCCTGAGAGTGGCCAATAAATGCTCTGAGTGGTCATGAAGCCTCGTGCTGGCAGAGCCCCCTTGGAGCTCCCCAATGAGACAAACAGGGCTATTTCACAACTCTTTTTAATTTGAGCCTTTAACTGAGGCAAGAAATATCCTTTAATTTGAGGATATTGTAGTAAAAGCTGCCAGCATGCTCAAACACCACTTCAAGTTGAGCTAAGTGTTGGGCAAGCTGGGATCCCTCCCCACTCCTTTCCACAGCTCCTGCCAAGGAAGGCCAAGTCCCACACCACTGAAAACATCACTTCAGGAAAGGAACGTGGAGTCCCCAGGAGCAGTGTGGGACCATGTAGGAGACCTGCTTCTGAAGGCTGGAGCTGAGCCACAGATCAGCTTTATTTAGCATCCCAGAGAGCTTTGCAGTCATCCTGGCCACCTTTACATGTGTGGAGGTGACCCCAGTTTTGCAAAGCTTCATAATGCTTCTATTAGAAACTCCTTCTAAAACGAGAACCAGAGCACAGCATTTGATTCACCTCAATCCCCACTGCAGTTCCCTTCAGTGAGCCACCACCACCTCCTGGGACTGAAGTGGCACCAGTTTTGTTCAGCACACCCAAGGGGCAGCCCCACCACCCTCCAGCTGGTCACCCCTGAGGGACCCTGACCCTGGGTGGGGGCAGGGAGTAAATGCTGCTGGCTTCTCTGAGCCTCTCTATTGTTGCTTCCTCTGTTCCTGCACAGAAGTTGGGGGGCACAGAGCTGCAGGTGCTGCCCGCCTGCCCCCTGCCTGGTGTGACACCATGGCTGTCCAGCATTTCCTGTGCTCACCACAGAGCCACAGAGAGGCTGAGGTGGGAAGGGACCTGTGAGGGTCACCTGGGCCATGCCCCTGCTCAAGCAGGGCCACCCTGAGCCACTCTCCTAACCTACCTGGTTGCACGGCTTCAAAAGATTCACAGAGCAGCACTGGAGCCACCACTCTGCTCTGGTGTGGAATGGAGGTGAGGTCCTCTGAACCCCACTGCTGGTCAGAAAGGTCCTCTCACCTGGCAAAACCCATGGGCCACAGGGATCATTTCCAAAGCCTCTGGGAGTCCTGTGCAGCCCAGCGTAGCACAGCTGCAGACAAGGTACCCATATGCAGCTTTCACCCTCCAACCCCACAGCAGCTGGGAAAGAGGCTCTCCTCCAAAGAGCAGACTCAAGGATGCTCCAGGTACTCTTGCCCTCACAAGCAGTGCAAGTGTAACAGCTTTCACACCAGCTGGAAAAAAGCCCTCAGCCTGCCTCAGCCTCCACTCAACTTCCCTGAAACCTCCTCAGTGAAGGAGGTCACCACAGACAGAGGAGAGGTGAGCAGGAGGCCCTACCTCAGCACAGAAGGCAGCAGCAGACACTGCCCTTGTTCCTTTCCCACTGTGCTTCCCAGCAGCAACACCCACGACAGGAGAGGAGAGCCCATCTGACCTTTGGGAAGCAGGTCTCCCAGATGAGATCCTGCAGGTGAGCTCCACCTTGGGCTCCCCTGGCAAGCTGCCACGTGAGGGATCGAGGCCACCCGGCCTCTGGGACTCACAGGGAAGCTGAGGGCCTGGCCAAGTCATGGGTCCAGCTGCTTGATGTCCTTTCTGGCTCATGCTTGGCACAAGGTGGGACGGTGGGAAGACACAGCTCAGTGAAAACACCATGGATCCATATGCCTTTTACACAACTCGCTTTTAATTACACTGCGTGAGGAAAGGCCTTTCCTCGTGCCAGGACTCCCTGGTACAGCCATCCAGGGAGCTGGCTGGCCCATCAAGTCCTCAGTAGGTTTAGTGGTTCCCCCTCACCCTTTTCCCTTGCTTGGAAGCTCCTGGTTAGTCCATACCATCCCTGCAGCCCTCAGTGTCCTTGCTTAACAGAGACCTGCCTTCACACATCTCTGTTCTTCCCCTCCAGGCCTGAGCTTTGCCTGCTCAGTCCCATGGGAGTCCCGCTTGGGCCTCCTGCAGCACCAGGCAGAGAGGAGGCAGGGCAGGAGTCATTGGTTAATAACTGTTCTAACCTCAATATAAATAGAAAAATACAACCAAATAAAGAATTGACTAGCTAAGAGATCCGATCCACCGGGATGCCTGCAACGTGCTAGTGCAGAGTTCAGAGGGAGTTCTTGGTCCAGTGCTTGCTACTGTAGACATCCAGAAACCTGTCCTGGCAGCCCTGCAGCCATCCCATCTTCCTGCAGCACCGCAGGTCTGTGCAGCACGTCCTGGCCGTGGCCAGCGTGCCCAAGGCTGCTGGCTCCTGGGAGCAGGCTGAATGGGAATGGGTGATAAGTCTGATTTATTGCTGCTAAATGGTAAAGCCATTCTCTTCTGTGGAATGAGGATGTGCTTCGCTCTTACTTTTTGTGGAGGAATTTCATTTTGCTGCCTGAAGAGACAGAGAAAAGAAAATGGACTCCCCACAGTGACAGATAAAACAAGTGTAATTTCCCACCACCCCTGTCCAATGCAGTGTACTGGCCCTGCTGCCATCCCTGGCTCCTTGTCCACAGCCAGCTGCTCTGCAAAGCTGGAAGCAGGGGCCTGCAGAGCTCTGCCCATTTCCTGGGAGCAGTGCTGCAGGCTGGGACCTTGCAAGCTCCCAGGGACACCCTCCAGAGCCCATTTGTCCAGAGCACACCAGCCCCTCATGCTCTTAAGTGGTCAAGAACAGACAAAAGGATCAGAGATGTGATCTTAACACCTGATCAAACTCAGCCACGGTGTCCAATGACTTATCAAGGACTTCTAACCTCTGTCTGAAGCTCTTGGCTAGTTCCCCTTACAGTAGAAAATAGATTCAATCTTAGAATACTCCTGGGCAGTTCCCAGTGCTGATCCAAAAGGGCAAATGAAAGCAATGAAAACTGTGTCAATGCCCCCATCAGGACCTGCATCCACCATTCCCAAGTCACTGGCTGCTCCCTTGTCCACCTGTGTCCTTTAGAAGAAGAAGACAGATCATGGCCCAATCTTTGGTTCTCCACCAGACTCCAGACAAGGAGTGACCAGGGCCAGAGCCAACAGCGTGCCAGCACAGGGATACGTGGCCAGGCACTGGATGCCACACAGTCACTGGCCCTGTCACCCTTGGGCAGCTGCTGTGCTGCCCAGCCTGACGGCAACAAGAATCCCAGCCCTCCTGAGAAGCCAAGGTTTTTCTGGTTCCTTACCTAGGCCTTTCAGGAACCTATTGACTCCACTCTGCTCCCCACTGGGAAGTGTTTCCAGGTACTCCTGAGCCCGTACCTCAAACAGACCTGCAGAAAGACAGAAATCAACAGCTTCTATTTTGTGTCTCTGTAAATCCAAGTAAGAATGCCCACCTGAAAGTGTGCTGTCTCAGCTTACCAACACATTATTGCACAGGAGGGAGAACAACTCACCCACCTCCTCCATCAGCTGAGGCCAGATTTGGCACAGAAGCTTTGGTCTGCCCCCTCCCTCCCCACTGCAAGGCTGACTGAGCTGCTGTACCTCACTCAGGGTACAGAACGTACCTCCCTTCATTCTGCTGCGAGCACAGGGAGTGACATCATCTGGAAAATCATCATGCAGAATTTACCTCTTCTACTCAGCCACCTATTCAAGCATCCCCTGCTTATTAATGCTTGGGAGGAAGCTGCTAAGCCAGCACTGAGTAGCAGCAGGGATAAGAAATTCCAGCTGCCAGTAGAGCCCTTAGGACTGTGGGAAAACAGGAGTGAAACCACAGAAGCAGCTCTGGGAAGGAGATGAGCATCCAAGCTTTCTACTAGACAAAAGAACCATGACCATGAATCCAGCCCATTTTTCCTCTAGACACAAGAAGAGGACATGAAGGACTGCAAGAACAAACGTCATTCCAGCAGTGGAATTCAATGTGGAATGGAAGAGGCACACACTTGGAGGACACTGCCAGGGTGAAAGTTGCCTGTAATCCCAACCCCACGAAGAAACCACCAGAATAATCCCTTCTGGTGTTCCTGTACACATTGCAGCCTCCAGCCATGGAACAGGGGACGGAGGAGGTGGCTGGGGAGCATCTCCCTGCTCTCGTAGGAACAACAGCAGTTTCCACCACAGCAGAGCCCAGTCGGAGCCACTCACCTCTGACCCCCTGCTTCCGCAGCTCCCGCTCCTGAATGAAGCCCCCAAACATCTGTGTCTCCATGAAGACCTCCAGGAAGCGTCGGAGGCTCTTGGAAGAGACGGATTTGCGGAAAGCCTCACGCTGCAGGGTCCGCTCCTCTCGCTCCGCGGGGGTCAGGAAGAGGGAATAGTGGCCCACAATCTCCACAAAGAAACGGACAAAGGCCTCAGACACCACCTCGTTCAAAGGGCTGGTTTCTAAGGGAAAAATCAAGAGGCAGTGGTGAGGATGGTGCTGTAAGAATGTGCTAGGAGAATCTCTGGTTAAAAATTCCCTGGCTTTTTTCAGATCCAGCCTGAGAAGAAAAGGCTGCTCAAGGGAGACAGCATCCTAGGAAGTGCTTGTCATGGAAGTAGACCAAATTACTACTAATTTGAAAGATACCAAGCTTTGTTTTGGTGCTCACTTCACTCTGATGGGATTGGGGAGACAATCAGAAGAGTAAAAGTGAGAAAACTTATGTGCTAAGATAAAGAGAGTTTAATGGATGAATCTAAAACTGTTCATGAAAGCAAAGCAAAATAATTGATTTATTCAGCAGCTCCCATGGGCAGGCAGGTGTTCAGCAAAGCAGGGCTCCAGCACATGTGCCTTGGGAAGACAAAATGCCCTATTTCCAAATGTCCCCCCATTTCCTCCTCCTTCCTTCAGCTTCATATGCAGAGCATGACTCCATGAACATCACTCCATGTGGAACATCCCTTTGGTCATCTGGGGTCAGCTGTCCTGACTATGTTCCCTCTCCTCTCCTTGTGGGCCCTCAGCCCCACTCACTGGTGGGGTGGGATGAGAGGCAGAAAGGTGTTGGCTCACTGTGAGCTCTGCTCAGCAGCAGCTAAAACATCTCTGTATTATCAACACCATTTCCAGCACAAATCCAAAACACAGCCCCATACTAGCTATGGAGAAAATGAACTCTGTCCTAGGCAAAACCAGCAAATTCTCCAGGCTCCTCTGCAGCAAGGAGATGCCCATACTGTCCCCCAGAGAGAGCTGTCTCAGCCCAGTCACCCATGAGCCACATGGCCATCACCGAGTCTGCAGCTATGCAGACTGTTCCCTGGAGGAGCCTGCATCACTCATGGCCAGCAGCAGAGAGAAGTCTATGAAACCCCACCTGAGTACAGGTGTTCACTGGAATTGTAAGGAATTGTAAGCAGAGCTGGTAAGAGATAAGTACTGCTGCTCTTCACACAGAGAGCTGCCCCCTGTGCGCTGGAATATTTCATAGAGCTTAACAAAATCCTGATCTACCTCCAGTACCTGTGGTGCTAAATTCAGTACAAGCCTAGTTCTCCTCTAAGGAGTGACAGAAAAAAAGGGGCAGGAAAAGACATGGTTTTAAGCTGAAAGGCACTGTGCCTTACCCTGCTTGCCATTGACAGGGCCCTCCTCCTTGTCACTTGCCAGCTCATTCCTCTGCTCCAAAATGTGCTCTAGGGCAGCCTGCAGCTTGCGGGGCAGGATGGAGTCCTCATCTTCCATCTGTAACAGAGATCCACCTCCTCATGGACCTGGGCTGGGACAAAAACATCTCCTACCCTGTCCCCAGCACAGCAGGGGGAGCACTAGAAATGAACCGTGAGGAGAGGCAGAAAGCAAATATGTTTGGCACATTCCCAGCCCCACCCGGCGCGGTACTATCAAGAAGCACAAGAGGAAGGAGAAAGCAGGTGTCTTTTCCTAAATGTTCCCCTGTTCTGGAGGAATTTTACATGTCTGACCCGAGAGGTTACTGGGCAGGGCTCACCATCTGCCCACGAGCACTGGCCCCACCACAAAGAGGAGGTGTGTGAACAATGCTGGCACATGGCCAGGTGAGCAGAGCCCCTGCTCAGGCACCAATCCTCTTACACAGGCATAAGGAATTCCCAGGGAGCAACAGAGCCAAGGAACTGCCAGTGACTGTGCAGAGCTCCCACCAGCCCTGGCTGAGTTGGCTGATTCAGCTTAAGCCTGCAGAAGAGAGGTGCAAGGTAAAGCATTACCCCAGAGCAGAGGCAGCTGGCAGGCGAGGGCTGTGGGAGGGCTTGGCCCTCACCCACACGCTGCTCCCTGCAGCAGGAGGAGCACTCAGCCCGTCTTAGTCACGGCAGAGACCGACACTGCCAGCGCTGCTCACAGAGCTGCCAAAGAGCTCTGGGAAAAAAGAGCTTCCTGGGCCAGCAGTATGTCTGCTCATTTATCCTCTTCCCTTCCTCCTCCCCTTCCCACTCCTCCTCTCCACAACAAAGGGAAGTGAAAATCAGCGGGCAATCTTGCCTGCAGAGCAACACACAGGCTCCCATGTACCACCTTCCTGCTTCTGAGCCATCCAGAGCAAGGACCAGAGTGAGGAACCACAAGCTCCCGAGGCAGTAAGGATTTCAAAAAATCATCGAGGCTCCCTTCCCACTCAGGGAAGAGTATGTGATGGGAGATGAGCTGATAGACACAGGCTGGAAGAAGCCAGCAGACAGTGCTGAGCCAAGGCCTTCCAGCTCTGTCCTCTGCCTTACAGGATGACACTTAAGGATCCACAGCACTCAAGTGCTACCATTTCCCCTCTTAAAAAACCAAACAAACAAGCAAACAAAAAACCCAGAAAGAAGTAACTCACAACGACTTAGTCCTCAACACCTGTGGTTTGGGATGCTGATGTTACATATGTACACACCAACCCCTATAACACTGCCAACCACAAGCCCTGCCTCAGTTTTTGAGTGGGGAGAAAGTGATCTATCTTGCCAGGCAGGTCAGCAAACACAGATGGAGGTAAGTTATGGAGGAAAAAGGGGAGAAAAAGATATGAATTAGCTCTGCTCACCTGTCTCAGAAACCGATTATTTACAAGGTCAACGACGAGGACCTAAGAATGAAAGAGCAAGAATTAAAAAGGGAAGTAATTATTTTCATCATCAAAGTTTATCTTACTCTGTAACTGCTCTGGAGGGAAGACTTCCCTGCTCCTCCTACCCACCACTGCAGCTGGAGGAGGCACCCAGCATGACCCAGGAGCAGAGCCTGTGTTGTGGCTTTCTGGGGATGTCATTGCAAACCACAGCACAGCTTGGATAACAGGAGGCTGTGCTCCAGGCCTGGCCCACTGCTCCTCACTGCATAATCAGAGTCTCATCCTTTCTCCCTGAGTGTTGTGCCACTGTCTCCTGGGAGGCAGGGAGGGAAATCCCTCCCCAAGCACATTCAGCCTTGCTGTGCTCACCCCTGTGCGCCAGGAACCCAATTCTTAGTTTTTTATTTATTATTTTTTATTTATTATTTAGTTATTAATTATTGCTACCATGAGGCACCTGTGTTAACCCAAGGAGCAGCTATCCTGGCCAGCTGTAGCAATCACACCTAAAGTGACAGGATTTGCACATAGCCCTGAGATAGCACTATGCAGAAACCAGCATAAACTGTACTAAAACCATCTCCTACCCTCAGCACCCCCACACTGGGAGACTTCCAGCCTTCCCAAGCCGTGGCCAAAGCAGAGCACAGACCTTTGTCTCCCCGGGGGAACATCCAGCTCCACCCTTACCTCACACTCACAGCAGCCAGAGGATGAGAGCTCCCTGGCGCTGCCAGAAACAGCTCAGCCCACAGGAAACAACCTCAAGCAGGGCACAGTGTGGATGCAGGACTCACCTCCTCCACAGGCAGCTCCTTCAGGCGGGGCAGGGAGCTGGAGAGCAGGCCGATGAGGAAGGGGGTGGGCGAGCACACGATGTCGATCATGGAAGGTGGCAGCACGGGGATGTAGGTGTGCTGCCAGGTGAAGGGGTACAGTAGGGCCACTGTGGCGTGGCAACACTTGGAGAGAGTGCTGGAAGACACAACACAACAAAGACAATGGTCAGTCAGGAAATGAGGGGTGCTTCCTAGAAATCAACTGTTCCCTGATTGCTCTTTAATTACTAGGGGCTTTCCCCCATTTCTGATCCATTTTTCAGCTTTAGAAGCAATGACTTCTGAAAGATGACCCTATACCACACTCTTATGACAAGAGATAGGTTCCACTGAATCAGAGATCTGCTGCTGTTCCGGTGTTCTGATGGAACATATCAGGCAAACACAACACCTTCGATGCCACTGCCTTTCCTTAGAGAAATGAGTCCATTCTCCCACAGCTCTCTGGCAGGAATCAGGCAGAATATCCAGTTAGCAGACACTTGCAACAAGCAGAGCTTGCCACAGGGCACCAGTTATTCATCTGTTCTGGGTCTGGAAGCATTTTTATGTGTCAAGAGAGAGGGAAGGCTAGCTGCTGCAAACCCTGTATATATAACATCATTTGGTTTTACCAGCATCCGGCAGAGGACAGGAGGGAGAGGAAGGAGACTGGTGCAGCATGCAGGAGTCACGTGGCTACAGAAAGATGCCCAGCTGGCTCCCATTAGACTCTGTGGCAGAATTTATATTCAGCAAGCTGCGTTTATTGCTGACTTGAGAGGGAAGGGGTTCGATGGGTGTGGACTTGAGCTTGCTCTGAGAAGTGAAGCCTGCTTTCTCTCCCCACTCCAGTTAAGTTTGGTGGATGTGCATCCCTGTGCTGTGTCACTAGGGCAGGCAAGCAGAGTGGTGTGGCTGGGGGACAGCTGGCTGCTTTCCATCACATAAGCTCAGGTTAGCAGAACAAAATTGTAGCTGCTGGGACATCAGTGTGACAGTACAAAGTAATCAGGCAGCAAACATTGTTAAACACATGACACATTTTGGAGAAAAGGAGATCCCAGTGAAGAGGCTGGAATCTGCTTTAACCTGAAAATTTTATTGCTGACAGCAACAGGTAGGGAACTGGCACTTGGGAAAGATGCCTGGGATTTGTGTTCTGAGAAAGTCTCTTCACAAAATGGGGACGGTTTCCTCTACCTTCACTCCCAGAGGACTGTCTTTTTTAAGGGGATACTCTAAAAACAGAGGAAGATCCTTCAAGGGCTGTGTTACAGACTGACAGCTTTAAGCCTTTAAATGGGATAAACCCTTCAGTTCCACATCCTTGTTTGGGAAGCTGTGAGTGTATCCCCCTCCCTGCATTCACTCCTCCTCTGTTGCTGCTCTCCAGCTGTGCTTGCCATCATCAGCAAGCCCACACCTTGCTGTGTCTATCACAAATGCAAGGTAGATAATGAATCTGAGAGATGCAAAATTAAAATAATGAGAAAACACAGAGCTAGCAAGAAACATAAACATTAAAAAAAAAACCCACCCAGAAAAAACTGTGGGAATAATACCAAAGTAGATGATTTTTGTTGTATCTTTCATACAAGCTAATCTTGAAAGGAATTGCAACAAAAGTGAATGTGTGGTCTGAGAAGTGCACTCCAAGCTAATGAGATCCTTTAAAAACCATCTCCTTCAAAGCTGGGCTACTCATACATTTCAGGTCATGTTAGCAGATACAAAAGCAGGGGCTTCTCTTCCTCTCCATTACTGCAGAGCGTATTTTCCACTCCTCAGTTTCTGACTGATAATAGACCTGGTAATAGCAGCAGCAGCATAGTGAAAGCTGAAAGAACTGCACCTTTCATCACTTGTGCACAGCAGTGGGGCACTATCACCACCCACTGTTCCTCTCCTTTGAGGAGAGGGTGAATATGGAAGTGTTAGAAGTCTTACATTTGTCACCAATCCTCTATTTTGAAGGTGTATCCAAATTTTCTGCCTAAACATGGGACCTAAATTTATAGACAGCATGTGAAAACCTATGGAAAACATCTCTGAGTCCAGGTAGCTCCACAGAGGAACAGTGAGCAGCTGAAGTATGTGGTTATTTATGGCATGGTGAGATATTATGGCAAGCTGTCTCCTGCTATATTTATGGTGCTTGTTCTTCCCTCAGCCCAGCTCTCGAGTCCCAGCGAGTACACATGGTACGTGAGAGATTGAGTGGGAGGAGAGATGGCTGAGCTCCAGCAAGTGGAAGTCAAAGACAGAGCTGTGTTAAGTCTGAAATTGTACACACCAGGCAGTGGGAAGTAAAGATAACTTCCCCTTCCACCCTTCCATCTGTGCATGACTCATTGCCTCCAGGGTGAAACCCAGTGATCTCTTGCTCCCAAACATTTCTCACTGTGGAAGACCTTTCCAGGGAACAATACTGGTAGGGTTGAGGTTCTGTGAGCCTCCTTTGTAGGCAGGGCAGTTCAGAGATGGATGCTGAGGTATCTTTTTCACACATCAGACTCACTCTGCAGGTAGTCTCAGGGAGCTGCAGGTTGCCAGGAGCCCAGGAGAACCGTGGCCTTCTGGAGTGACTCAAACCTAAGCTCTCTCTTTCTCTTGCACTTGGCACTGCAACAAGCATTAAGGGACTGCTGATTCACACCAGCCTGCTGAGCCTTGCAAAAAAATCCAGCTTGATAAATCCCTTTTATGCCACCTGTGTGACTGTGTGCTCTTCAGCCAGCAGCCACGTCACTTCAGCATGCTTTGGGAAGTGCCATGTGCTACCCTCAGGCCACACAGGTTCAGTCCAGCTGTTCAAATGGGACACAGACACCACTTTTAAGGCCTTTGGTTTCATGAGCAATCTTTAAAATGCTGCAGGTCTCTGAAAAATACTTTCAAGATGCTAAGCACATTTTCATGGGCTCATTCAGCATTCTGCAGGGAACGTGGTTGAGCTGCATGTTGCCCTCCGCTGAGACTGAGATGTCAATAATACAGAGGCTAAAAACAACTCAGGTACACAAAAACCCTCAGAGCCCTCCCTGAAGGACTGGACAGGGACTGACACACAGATCTCTCTGGGTAAAGCATTCCCTTGGTCAGAATGATGACACCGCAGCAACTTGTGACACTGGTTTCCTTGAACAACAGCCTTCCCACCCCAAAGCACGCTGTGCACAAACCCACCCCACATCACCCTGTGCACAAACCCACCCCACATCACTCTGTGCACAAACCCACCCCACATCACCCTGTGCACAAACCCACCACACATCACCCTGTGCACAAACCCACCCCACATCACCCTGTGCACAAACCCACCACACATCACTCTGTGCACAAACCCACCCCAAAGTACGCTGTGAAGCTTCTGCTTCTTGGTAGCCACCTTGAACACAGGTGGTCAATGCAGAAGCTGAACACAACAGCTGCAATTACACAGACTCCCTTCTTCCTCTCCTGGGAAAACTTGCTCCAAGACTAGCTTGACTTGCTCTAGAAGGCACCTTGACAAATTGCAACAGCTTCTATGGAGGGACATTGGCTGTTCAGCCTGGTTGCTTTCCACTCCAAAGGCATGCATATGTGATAAAAAGCTCCCCAAAGCTGACACCCTCTTTGGGTTTAGGGTACTGCATGATTTCTGTAAAACACCATTGAATCAAACACCCTGCTTTAGTTTAATGCCAGGAAGTCCTGTGGTCCTTGCACTAAGCAAACTGCTCAAAATATGCTGGCATTTGGCAATTTAACACTGTTCAAATATGTATATTTAATTGTATTTTTTTTGTAAGCTCTGCCACAGTAGGATTTGTTTTACAAACACCTTCAGATTTCTGACACTGTGTCACATCTGGATTTACTTATGATGGATTACAGATCTGGTTGACAACATTTAGCAGGCACAGGAGCCTCCAAGCATTGTCCCATGACTTCACACAGCACTGCTGCAAATCCCACCAGGAGGGTGCCAAGTTCCACCAGCTCTCTGGGGACCCTCACTGACTCCCACCAATGTGGCAGGTTTGTGCAGGTGAAGAAATGAGTATTAAGATGATCTGAAGACACAACACTATTATCTGACATCCAAACTTCATCCTTGGGTTTCCTCTTCTCCCTAATCACAGGGCAAAAAGGGAAAAACCCATGAGGTTGGTATTTGCAGTCCCAAATTTGTTTTTGTAGCACATGGTAAAGGGTTCTTCCTGATGATAAATTACCTTTTGCTGGGGATGACCACATTTAAAGTGTCTACTCTAATTCTTTCAGATCTGCCTTTGATAACAATGACCACTTTGTGTTGTTGATACAGCTGTGGTTTCTGGCAGAGACAGAGGCAATTGCTAGAGTTGGTCAGATCCACAACAACCTTTTGAGCTCTGGAAAAAGGACGCCTTGATTTTAAGCCCGTGCAAGCTTTTCTTTTTAAAAAGCCTTCTGAATCACAAAGATCTCCTGGTCAGGCCATTAAAAACTGCCCAGCTCGAGGTACCTTGTGACATCAGGTGATTTCAGCTGAAAGATACCCTCTAAAAGGCTGGCTGGCAGCGCCTGGAGCTGCATGCCAGGCAACATCCCTCTGAAACAAAAGCAGCTCTCATGTTGCAGTGTCTAACCTGTGCCACTGTCTCCACTGCCCTAGGACTAAAGTTAACAGTGCAGGAATTAACAAAAGCTGGGAAAAGACTACACAGGCCAACACAATTTTAACTAAGTCATTTTCCTGGGTTGCAAGGCAATGTATAACTCTGGTATCCATAGTGACAGAGAAAAAAAAACCCACCCAAAAACTAATAAACCAAATTCTTTCCTTTTCCGCTGCCAAGCTGTGGATTGACAGGTATTTAAACACTCAATGCTCATTCTAAAGATGGAAAAGACAAAGTATTTCACTTGCTGTACACTTGTTAGATGCATTTTTTGGCTCAGCTTGAAAACATTTCACAGTTCATGCAGTATTTGGCAGGAGACCTTTCAGCCTACTTTTCCCACAGACTGATTTTATAGCAATTAAAGGACGTAAATAAATTGTTCACATCATTTCTCTGTCACTCACACCCTGATACACCTTCTCAAACATGGACAGATAGTTATTGATAGTGCCCACACGAAGAACCACAAAGATGAACGATAAACCTAATTTATTGTGCATCTTTCACTGTGTCACCTGCACTCTTCCCATTAATCCATCTCAGCTGGATTATTTCTAGCATTCCTAACCTCTGAGCAGTTTCCAACAGCTGCTTTTATAGTTTTTTTTCCTTCTCTTCAGTTACTTCCAAAAAGTGCTTCTTTTCTTTCCTCTCAAACTGGCATTTTCACTCCTAGAGTGAATACTACACAATTCTCATTGAGTTCAATGTGTTCCTGTCCCAGGAAAAATATAATTTGGACAGAAGATCCTGTACCTACAATAGCATCAACTTTCAACACATGGAAGGCTCACCTATGAGTAAAAGAGACTGCTTGCCTTAGGACAGGCTCACAAAGCCAGTCCATTCAAGTCAATGAACTGGATTAAAATATAGTAGTTACTTCATTTTGAGGGGCATTTTATTTGTCTTCTGCATGTTTCATGCCTTTACAGTCCTTTTGGATAATTTCCAACCTTTTGCTCCACAAAAATGAGCCGGAGAATCTTCACATTTTGTAAGAGGAAAAGAAAAAGACTCTCCTGAAATTGCTCAGAGCAAGGTCTCTTCAGAAACATCAAATACTAAAAGTCTCATAGAGAGTTGCCAAATCTATGGTAAATATTTGAATCTGAGCCCTGTGGTCTAACAGACCCCAGATCTTTTAAATACGACAATTCCTTTTTCACAGGAAAAAAAACAACCAACTGTTTATGAGATATTTAGAGATTCTAGAAACTAAGATTCTATAGCTGCTTCCCATTCTCTTTACAGGCCTGTACAGCTGGATTCATTCCTAAGGACTCTAGATATCCTGACAAAAGATACAGGGGTGGGAAAAGAACACCAAAACCCATCAAGGTGTTTCCAGTTAGAGATATCACACCTCATTCTCAGAATACATGGAATTGTATTCTGTAAAGATGTAAAGATGTGATAGGAAGAGATTTGTTAAATAAATGTTCCTTCTAAAGTGATGTCTCAACCCCTCCCCCCAAACAAAAAAGTTCCCTGCCATTTCCTGATACCACCCAGCTCTCATGTAGAGATTACAATGTCAATCTGTGTCCTTAAAAAAAATTTTCTCAGAATGCAAAATTTATCCTACATAGGAAGAGAAAAATATTTGAGAGCCTGTGATCATAGATTATGTCATAAATCATATATGTTTCACAAAGATCTAGTGTTAGGATGAATTCTCTCACTTTCAATTCAAATCTAAATGTGTGATTTAAGTATCCAAAATATGAAGTCTCTGCACACATAATGTATCGGTGATTATAAAGAGGCAAATTTTCCCCTTTCTGAACCAAAACAGCTGCCAAAACTTGCAAGCAGACAGTGCTACAGCTTCCCTCTCCCCAGCCTTTCTATTCCTGTGATGAGACTGCCTGAGCTCTGCCCACAGAGAGCCCATGATCCATGTAGAACAAAGTTTTCCCCTTCATTTTCCTCTAGAAGGGGCCTCTCCGTTCTTTGCCCCAGTGCTCAGTCCCAGAGCTGCAGGCTGCTGCCTGGAAGTTGTGAAAACAGACAGCTTAGGGGCATTGTACACGCCTGAAACCCGAGCGTGCTCCTAAGTGTCATTACTCATCCAGGCAGCTTTTCTTTCCCCAGCCTTGGAGAACTTTCCTCCCTGAATCCTCAAGTGCTTCAAGAGCTGGAGAGCTGCCAGCCACCAGCTGCACAAGATCTTAAAGAAATCCGGACCCATTTTTGTAATTTAGGAGAGCAAACAAATACAATTTTAAAAGAGCAAATTGAGCAGATTCAAAACAGAAGGGGGAAGTCCTCTGTCTCATTGCCTCTTGCCCTCCTTTACTTTCATCCTCTTAAGAAAAAAGAAGTTGTTAGAAACTGATATGAAAATACAAGCTGAAAAATTAAGAAGATTCTGTGACATCAGGGAAAAACTCAGAAGGGACGGTGTGAGATCTGCACAAGGCTTGATCCCTGGAAACCCAAGCACAGCTCAGCCAGGAACACTGCAGCATTGTGGAGCCAAAGGAGGGGTTTTGCTTCCTTAGCACCAGGAATCTGCTCCGAAATTGTCTGGAGGAAGTGGAGCTTGGTTCTCCCTGGGGACGAGAAGCAGCACTTTTTGCAAGCTGCAAAATGAAATTATGTTTCATGGCCTAAGTTCCCCATTCCTGGGAAGAACAGCTCTGTTCACATCATTACGAGGTTGGAAAAGGGCAGAGAAGAAAAAGAACAAAGCAGAGAGATCTGTCACTGCAGCCTTCCCAGACTCCCTTCCTTGCCAGCATTTTCTTTAGGGAAATGCAAGAGGGTACCTGAGCTTGTCTGCAATAAAGATCACCCTCCTTTCCAGCAGCAAGGAGGCAAAGACTCTGCTCAGGTGCCGCACACTGAGGGAGGTGAACAAGGACTCGAAATCAACATGCTCCAGCCTGGAGTCAAGCGGCCGCCGCAGCTCGATGACCTGGTGGGGACAAAAAGAGCACAGGTGAGCTCTTGCTGCCCTCCCAGAGTATGCCAAGCAAGGACTCAGCAGATATTGTCACAGCTAGCACTGACTGCACTGAGCACCACACAGCAGTGAGTCCTCCAATACAGTCCTTCCAAAGGCCTCCCAGAAATCCTTCTCCCAGATGAAGACGATACAGAGTCCAGTCCAACAGGCACAGCACGAGATCAACCACAAGTTCTTCCCACTGGACTGAGGACAGGGAGCTCTTCAGAAGGAGGAAACTAGTTTGTGCCCAGCTAGGAGTGGTTTTCAGGCTTTCTGGTATTCAAGCAGCAAAATGTCATGGAGCCTTTCAAATCTACACTCTGACTTTTACAGTTACAATTTTTTTTTTGTTTTACTGCAAGAATCTGGATGCCTAACCTCCTGACCATATTTTTTATAACAGTTACAGACAAGAGTAGCCTGTGGATATTTTTCTTTGTTCATATCTACTTAAATAATGCCTGTCACAGCACCTTAGCACTTCATACTCCTTATCTTAGACAGATGCTTATCTAAATTGTTTTTGAAAGCCTCCAACACCACACATTTCATAAATCCCACAAGAAAATTACTCTAGTTCTGAACTAGCCTCACCAACACCAAGCCTGCAGCTGAAACATGTCAGTGGCAAATTACTTCAATTACTTGTTTTCTTACTTTCAGTATCCACTCAGAACAACTGGTCACATTCCTCTCTGTAGGAAACTTCTTGTGTATTGAAAGGTTATCACGTGTCTTCCTTTGTCTTTTGTTTTCTTTATTAAGTAAACAATTTCTCAAGATATGCTTGTATTCTCTAGATCACTTAGTAAGCAGAACTGCCCTTCTGGGGCTTTCTCCTAGTGGTTGCATGTTTTGGAAAATGATACTCTAAATAAAATTCCATCAGTACTGGAAAGTAGAAAAGTTGCTTTCCTTTGTTATTCATCCCTTCACTTGCTATTGCAATGAAGGATTTTGTCTAAATAATACCACACTGTTACTTTTGCTCATGTTATGGCCCACTGTACCACCGGATCCTTCTCTGAAGTACCGTTGCTCATTCAGTTATTTTCATGTTCTATTGGACTATTCCTTTCTTCCTCTCAGAATTTTGCTCTTGTCCATATTGATTTTCACACCAAATCTTCAATTGACAGAATCATAGAATCATTTAGACTGGAAAAGATCCCTAAGATCATTGAGTCCAATGGATCTCCACCATGACACCTAGACCACAGTGCCACATCCAGTCATTTCTTCAACACCTGAATGTATTTCTTGAATTTAGGGGAGTGGGGCACTTTGAACTTTTAATCCCTCACTCTCCAAAGTGCCTGCCCCCATCCCAGTGCTGTACTGTGCACATGTGGAGTTTATGCCATCAATCAGATAATTAATGAACAGAATCCCAGACACAAGCCAGCCACAATCTTCTCACAGCACACCACTGGGACTTTGCTCCTCCAGCACACATTTTTAACCAGCTTTGCTTGTTCTCTGCAGTAATGTCATTTAGTTGGGACTGTTTTCAGTTGGGTTGAGGAGAATGTGCTCATGTAGTGCTCTGCTGAAAGCCCACAGACACAACTTTATCAACTTTCTCACTTTCCTCCCTCTCACATTCAAGGCATACCATGCCCTGCAGCAAGTATGGCCAAAACTACATTCAATTTGTCACCCTCCATCCTCCCACAGTCCTTCACTGCTACACCCTAAAGCTCTGCACTCTTAAAACTCTCCCGTTGTCCTCACACCACATCATGTGAGATGCAGCACAGATTCTCACCTCCACACTGTGAAAATGCCATTCTCAATGGCTGCAACATTAGCCTGGTGTGGTTTCAAGGATTTTTTGCCCTGATCCACACAAGCAGAGGTTCTGTATTAAGGGTGCTGGAGCACGCTGTACAAACCTGTCATTAGGATGTTGAGTGTGGTGTCTTTGAGCAGATCCAAGGTCATATGCTGGGCAGCACAGGACCTGCTGTCTGTGCCTCTTGGCCTCAAGGCCAGTGTCCCATTTCCTTCTGCTATATTAGTCTGTGTGCTTACATTCATTTTCACCATAGGATTTCCACTTTGATTCTGAGGTCACTGAAGTCTCCATTCCATCTCCTCTGGTCCCCTGTTTTACTCCTCAGCTTCCCCCACAGCTGACAGATCATCTCTTCTTGAAAACCTCCAGAGCTATGCCATGGTCCCAACTTCCAGTTGCTAGTCCTGCACCATTTGCTGGCCTGTTTCCCTCTCTCTAGGAAGTGTCTTTACCTCTGTTCCTGAGCCTGGCAAGAAGTTCTTGACTGTAATTGTCCTGCCCAGAGCTGGGAAAGGTGCCTCCATGACACTCCTCATGAGAGGCTGCACCAGGGCTGGGGAAATGCCCCGTCTCTTCTCAACCTCATCCAAGATCTGAAATAAAAGCATGAAAACACAAAGACATGCAAATCAGGAGGAGGGAGATAACACCAGGATAAACACCTATCTGTGTCTTCTCCTTAATCCAGTACTGAGATGGAGCTTTGAATCAAAAGAAAGAAGGCAAAAGGTGCAACTGAAGACCCTTCATTTCACTTACCAGGGGAAGTGTGGCTCCACTGAGCTCACTGTAAAGCTGAAAATTTGCAAACTCCCCACTACACTCAGAGTCAGGACTCCACCTTTTAACCTCTCTTGCATTCTGGGAGTTCTGCTGAAGGAAGAAGGCAAGAGCTGACAATCTAGTTTTCCTATTAACTGTGCTTTTGCTGGGTTCTGGAATTAGCATGTGGTTGCCTCACAAACACCATTTCAGATCCTTTCTTCAGCTATCAGCTTCCCTAATCCTCATTCATTCAGATGCTGGCTTCACTTTCAGGTCCCTCTTGACCTACAGCACAAATTCCCTCTCTTTCTCCCCCCTCACCTTAGAGAACAGATTGAAGCATCCAAGGCGACTCACAATGCAGTAAACTTCTGGGAGACGCTTCCCTTTTCCACTGGGCTTTTAGGACAAACACAAACACACAGACAAAAAACACCAAGGAAATGTCAGAGTTGTAACTACTGCAAAGGCAGAGTGACTGGTCCCTCAGTTCTCACTGGCTGGCTCAGAAACTGGCAGACATTTGATAGCATGGTGATGATGACAACCTGGCTCAAACCCTGGTACACCAGAAACAGTGAGGAGAAACGGCCACATCTACAATAAGGTCCCAGCTTACCCCAATCAAATGACAAAGGCAGAGCAGACTGATCTACAGAGACAACGCTGAACCTACAGGACCAGCACAGGTTTACACAACTGTTTAATAGTTATCCAAATCTAAAGAGGACAAACCCTGTCTTCAGCTCAGGGATGAAACAACAGTCCATGGTCATGGTAAAGTGCTGGTGCAAGGAAAATGCAAGAGAGTTATGTCTGGAGTGGAGGATGGGATGCAGAGAGGGACTTTGGCAATGAAAAAAAGAGAGCAAAGCTGCTGTGTTGCCTCTCTTTTCATTCCACACTGAAAGAGAGGAGCAGCAGCTATCCACTTTTCAGAATGGGTGCCAGTAACACCAACCCCACAGAAGGCTGCACCACTAGGAAAAGAGAAAAACTCAGGGATAATTACCAGCAGCCTCCTACAATACCCAAATCTCCTGCTTCCATCTTCCCCCGTCAGGACAAATGAGAATGTCTCACTGCAGAAAGAGAAAACAGAATGATAAGATACCCATCAGCCACATTACCAGTCTCAGACACACAAATCCAATTAACCCCCAGTACTTCTGCATTTCCCATACACCCCTCTCAGAGCTCTGCCCAATCTTCTACCATAAAAGCTCTTGTACTTAATTAGCTGGATATAGAAATCTGTTTCTCATGAATCAGGATACAAAGTACAGTACTTACCTGGCAAACTGATGGATGGGGGCCCAGTCTTTTGCATCAGGGAAGCAAAACTGGGGAATAGCTTTCAACTGATCTTCTGCCTCACGCATGAATTTGAACGAGCGCTCAAGCTAGCAGAATAGAGAGAAGGAATGTTTCCAATTAGTCATGTGGGGATGGAATGACTTCAAATATTTTTCCTGTGACAAATGAAGAGGTGATGACAGAAGCTAAGCTTCTGCCTGGAAGATATTAAAATTTCCGTGATTCTGGCTCACTTAATCGCTAGATATCTCAAGGTAACTCTGTGCTCCCAATTCCACCAAGCCTGGCCTCTACAACACCTGCCTCTGCTATATTGTGTCTCTAATCTGGGACACAACTCCAGGCAAGGGGCAAGAGGACTGAAGTCTGAGAGGAGCTCTGGTCACATCCCATTAACAAACTCTTTGTCACACTGGCTCCGTGTTTCTTCCACTCTTCCTTCCCCATTTTGAGCTAGGCTGTCACCGAAAGCTGTTCCTTCCCTTTCAGAACAAGTATTTTCTCCCAGCCTTCAGTTTTCTTTAAAGAGGGAAGGGGAAGAAAGGGAATAACTACATAAAAGCCATAGCCAAGTGCAGCAAAAGATCTAAATCAGCTGCTCTTTCAGAAGTGAGCGATACCATGACAATTCTCAGGCAGTGACTGAAGCCCTCCCACTATCTTCAGTCTCCCGCAATAGTGACACAGCAGAGGGGTCAGTGATACAACGTGTGGTCAGCAGAGAAGCTGCAGCTCCTCCAGCTGTCCAAGTGCACCACTCGATCCGAGACAGGTCAGGCAGACCTTCAGTGGGAACTGCTGGGTGACCTCAGGGATGTAGGCAGCCCCAGCCTGCTTCTTGTGCAGCGACACCACAACAAAGTACTCAAAGAGCTGCCTCTCCTGGTACTCGATCAGGTCCCGCTCCAAGGTCTGGTACCGCGGGGCTTGCTTCAGCCGGGATTTCACGTGCACCAGGCGCTGGCTGTGAGCTATGGAAACAAGGAGAGATTCTGACTTAGTCTGGCTCTTTGCACAGAGCATCAACAGTGCTCTGCAGAGGCTGAGGGACAAACCTGAAATCACCTCATTGCAGTGGTTCTGTCGGTGTCTGACTAAGAGGTGGGAACCATTTGGAAGCTGCAGATGAATATTGACAGAGATGGGCCATAATCTTGTGCCATCACCCTGAAGAACTCTGGCAGCAGAAGGATTTCATGGATAGCTTTTACAGCTGAAGCAGCCCAAGATGAGATATGGGACATGATGTAACAGAATGTCCAGGCATTCAACCTAGCACTCATTTATGCATTTTTCAAAGCCAGCACAGTGAGGTGACTGACCACCATTGTTCAGAGAAGGCTGTGGGCAGCAATCCCCATGATTTTACAAGACCAGCACTTAGGTCAGGCCAAGGCTCTGCTGTCTGAATAATGCTGGGGACTCCCAGCTCCAGCACACAGGCTGGGCTGTAGGCCAACAACAAAAAACTGTGAAAAGAGGTGCCAGTGAAAAATGCTGGCTCGTGCCAGTTCTTCCTGTGCCCAAAACTAATCTCTCAGTGCCACGCTTCTACAAGTTCACCCAAGACAATGGGAAAACAAGAAAAATTGCCAAGCAAGCTGTAACTGCAACACACACATGAGCCATGGGACAATAAACATTCCAGCATGGAAAGTAATGAAAAGTTGCCTGCTGAGAAGAGACCAGATGAGGTTCCCTGAGACCACCCCCCTGCTTCGTTTTACAGTTGCATCCCAAATTAAATCTCCATGATGTCTCCCTTATCCCTGCTACAAAAGAAAGAAAGAATTAACTACAAGCAGAGACTACAGCATTCTCACAGCTTTGCTTTTTGGGAAGGTGGGTGGCAATGCAACTTTTTGACGGAAATAACAACCAGAGACACTATAGGAAGTCAAATACGTAAGATATCTGCTTGGGAGACAGGACTTCCTGAGAGATGGAATATACTTGTTGATCTTTTGTCTGGTAAAGCTGTGCCATTCACAGACTATTCCAGACAATGCAATTTAAAGCAATCTTGAGGTGCCTCTCAAACCAGAAAGTGTAACAAACCATGGACAGTTAAAGCCCTGGAAAGATGGCTGGCTTAGACTCCTTTCTCTTGTCACATACTATGTTATTTGCTCTAGGGCTGTAAAGCTTTCAGAAGTGGTTCCTGTTTCACCAGGGACTTGAAAAGGAGCAGTGTCACAGCAATGCTGAGTGCTTCTGAAGAGCTTGCTCAAGATCTTCGCCGTTTATATTCTAAAGATACCAGAATTTTACTGCTGTCATCATGGCAGAGTTTGTCTTCCAAGATTTTTCCTTTCTGAGGGTCAGCACTTCCAGCCCTGACATAAAGCCTTATGATTTACTGAGTCTCAGATCATGTACAGTGACTTGCAAGCAGAGGCAGCTGGCTGGTGTGATTGATGTGTTAAACAAAACATACAAAGTCCCAAAGACAAAAGACTTGCTAAACCATCTCACTTTCCTATTTAAAGATAGGGAAGTCAACAGTTCAACAAGGCATCAAGCAAAATACAGGTGTAGTTAGAGCAGACAGCAAGTGGCAGAGCTCCTGTTCACACTTATGCAGATTTGCACAGTCACTCAGACCCAGGTCTGGATCTGGATATTGTTCAGAGCCCAGTGCTGCTGGATTTGAGGTGACTTCATATGATCTCCATCATCCTCTCTCTAAGGAGTTCTGAGCTGCAGTTACAGAGAAACACAGGATGATGCACATGATTCACTATGGCAACCAGCAGCAGACAAGAGTTCAAGTCTTCCTGGCCACATCTACACATCAGCCTTTCTCAGCTGAATCTGAACATGGTCTGTATTTCACGGCACCACATTTCAGGAGGGTTGTGAATCGAATTTCTGCACCATCCTGGTAAAAACCCTCTCTCCTGTCTCCAGGCTAGCCTTAGAAAAGGTAGGCAGTGGCAGCAATTTTCAGCTTGATCTTGCTACCATACCAATACAGATAAAAGATTTCAATGCAGATGAAAGCAAGAGCATACAGTAGTTCTTGAGTGGGAAGCTCTGCTCACAAGAGGGAACTCATTCTGAGCTTTCACTTCTAAAAACCTGGAAGAAGGTGAGAACAAGCACTCCCACTCACAATGCAGTGTGGCTGACACACAGCCCAACTGCTGCTCAGGCCTGTCCTTTCAGCTGGGAACTGAACTGACCTGCTATCCAGATCTGATGTGCATGTGAGTCAGGAAACTTTGGAATGTGAGGGAGTTTCCATCTTGCATTCTAACTCTGCCAGCACTTTGAATTTGCCACACAAATTCCCAAAAGACAGCAACATCCCCAGAATGTCCAGGACAAGGCTTCAGGAGAGTATTTTGGAGACTGGTACACTACATAATTCTACAAGAGTGAAGAAAGAAATGCAGTGCTTTATCCCAGCCTATTCAGTGCAGGAGAGTTTAACCAGCAATAAATCACATAGAGCAAACTCTGTTTTCCTAGCTAGCCAGTCTGGCTGGTGGCTTTTCTCCCATAGTAAACTTTCTCCTCATGTGGTGAGGTGTCTGGACATCCAGTGCCATGCAATACTGCTTCTACCAGTCTGGTCACACATTTCTGACTCTGCACTTAGAGAAATCTCACTGTATTTCCTCAGTGTACAATACTCCTCCTGGGAAAGTCAGTCAACAAAGAGCTTTGATGGGAGCTGGAAGAGATGTTTGTTTTGGGCTCCCATAGCCCTTTGCCCATAGATTTTCTCCTGCAGTATTGAGATCTCTGTCTTCTATGCAGAAATAAGGTCCTTCTCCAAAGGCAGAACACAAAGGAGAGATCTTGTCCTAGGTGCTCAGGGAAGGGTTTATCAGGAGCCATTGCCTTACCTTTCAGCTTCTCTTCAGTGTCACTGTCTGATTCACTGTTTTCATCTGTAACTAGGAAAAAAAAAGAAAGAAGATGAATTAAGGAAAGTCTGTTTACAGGTCCGCATTTCTTGTCACTGGCATGAGAAAGCTGGGCCTGGCAACTTCGGGGGAAGCAGTTTAAGTCCCAAGGGCCTTGTTCTTTTCAAGGATGCACATGCCCACAGATATTCAGCTTACCAACCCAGGTATCTTCCCATTCATTCAGGGGAAAAAAACATCCAAACAAACAACAAAACAAATTTTGCACAGAGTTGCATAAAGAATAAAATGCCAGAACGGTATTTTATCCAAGTCTGTATAAGCACAATGCCAAGGCAAAATACTCATTAATATGCGGTAGTTTGTGAGACATGGGATAAAATCAAGAAAAGAAATAAAGAAACAAACCAAAAAAAAAAAGTCAGGCTGAATCAGATTCAAGGTCTACATGGTCCAGTAATCTATTTCTCTGAATGATGCTTTAGGGAGGGGTATAAAAAGTCTGGGATGCTTCCCCTGAAAGTTCATATAAACACAGTCATCCACCCTGTGGCTGTCTGTGCTTTATGAAATAGAATAAACAGTAACAAATAATTGTGGGAAACAAATAGAGGTGGTTGCCTTTTGCTGGAAATTAAAGTGTTTTGGAAGAAAATCCTGTGTTGGAAGGACACAATCATTATTTTTACAGAGATGAGATGCTTAAAAATAATTGTTCTGAAGTGTCTGAATGCTTTGGGCAGACTGTTAATTGACAGTGGGAGGCTGAAAGTCTCCATCCTGCTATGATGGAGATGGTCCTACAGTCAGTTGTAGAAACCCTGATTCCCAACTGAGGCTATTTGTTTATTGGGATGGTGAAAGAACCAGGGCTGTTCCAAAATCTCCTGTCTTCCATTGGACAGTTCAGTGAAGCAACACATTCCCATAAAATATTTTGATCTCAACAAATCAGAGTTTTTGGACAGAACATTCCTCTCCACAGCTTCCAGCATGTTCCAGAAATAAACATCAGAAAGAGGGGACATGTTTGGTGTGACCTGTAAGGTTATCATGCAAAGCCATGGAATGAAAATGAAGCAAGAAAAACAGAAAACTTCCATTTTAACCAAAGTCTTTTGGGGCAGAGGAACAGCCCTTATCTTACCAAAAAAGAGTGGAAACCCCAACTGAACCTTAGTTCGGACTGGAAGAAGTGCTAGAAAGTGTCACATAAACCACTAAGGCAGTCTAAAGTGCCAGGCAAGTCCTCAGAAAGTCTTAGATGCAGGATGATTTGAAGCTCCTTTACCTTTCCCTGAATTGCTCTCTGTAGACTGTGACAGTCTCTTGACACGTTTCTTTCCCCTCCGTGCCTCGTAAATGGCATTGATTTTCAACACAAGCTGCTCAGCAAACACACAAACAAACAAGGTTAATTTCTTCCCCAGGCAAGAAATTAAGTTAGAATTTCATGCAAAGCGCTCTTTATCCCAACCCTGGCCATACTGAAACTCTTCACTTGATGGTGCAGGACACACAGTTCCCAGGATCTGTGCTGGTACACTCTGGTACAGCAGGAGCCCTGTAACAAATCCTGATGAAAGGCCACACCTTAATGCACTTCCACACTGTGCAGCTGTATTAGCTTGATAGAGTCCATCTCTCCACACCATGATCCATGCTCCAGGGAGCACCAGAGGGTCCCTTGACAACCTGTCCTAGTCTGCAGGTTTGGAAGCAGAAAATGGGCTGGAGGAGGACTGAATACATTGAGAAGGGTGGAGGCCAGTGATACTGAAATATTTTACACCAGCGGTTTCCTTTGCAAATCCTGTAATCCCTGCGCTCCCAGCTGACCAAGAGGGAGGACATTTCAGTGTTGGGCAATGCTGGCCTTAGTGGCTCATTCAGTGCCTCTGGTCTCCCTGTGCATTCCTGAAGGGGAGGGGAATTGCAGCAGAGCCATGCCAGGCTTCCTGCTTGAGCAGACCTGCCTCCTCCTCAAGGTCTCAGGCAGGAGCAGCAGGATAGGGCCACAGCATTCAGATTTATTCCATAAATAATTGGAATAAATTCGGATTCCAGATTTACTCAAGCTCAAGGTAAGACAGGCCCAGCACCTACTTGGTCAGGCAACTCTGGATACAAATATTTAAGTGGGAGGCAGAATGCTGTGATGTGAAGTGCAGCCTTCACCCAGATGCCCAGCTCAAGCCTCAGGGAATGCTACCCTTGACACAGCAAACCTCAGTTCTGAGCTGGCCCTGAAAGACTGCTGAGTGGCACACTGTGGGGTAAATAAATACTTGGAATCCTCTCTTCAACTGACATAAAAGTATGTGTGAACACTCTGACAGAGCTCAAGCCCATGCACAGATGTGAAGACATAGTGGGAAAGAAACCCTAAACATTTTTAGTCTTTGGCTCATTCCTGAAAGGCTGAGGCACACAGAGAGCATTCAAAAATCAGATATACAAACATGAACACAGATCTGGCAACCAGGAAACAAAGAAGATACACAAACACATCCCTTTTTCCCCAAATGCAAACTGTGGGTTTGGAAAAAAAGTCACCACAGACCGTCCCTGGTAGCCTTTGCTTGTCCTGCAAAGACCGGGATAAGCAACTGTGTTTTCATAACTGTGTTTTTGAAACATCCAATAGATAGAATGCTGCCAAACCTTATTTGGACTGAATACACATCCTGACAGATCTGAAAGAAAATAAAATTTAAGCGGAGTAATGCTGTATCCAAGTAAGAAATAGGAAATGTTGCTGCAGAAAATACTCATAACTGCAGACAAGTCCTTTCTGTCACTTAATTGTCATTATGTTCATTGCTCTCCTACAATCACACCTTCCCTTAAATTATAAACAGCCAGTGCACCAATCAGAGTGAGCAAAGAACAACAGATTTCTGGGGGGAAACAAACACACAACACACAGACAATTTCTGACTGTCCCATCCAGGAAGCACAGAAAGAAATATGATGGGGTACATCTTTTGCAAAATATGAACTGCTTTCTTCCCCTCCAACATACTTCTACCCCAAAAATTACAATGCCTTTTTTTTTTTTACTATGAAATCTCAGATGGAAAAATAACTTTTTTGAAAAGTGCAGACACATTTGTGTGTCTTCTCCTTCAGGCAGGAAGGGGACTAAACACAAGTCAAGTCAACAGCCAGGACAGCAGCTGTCTTGCAGGGATGCCACACACTGGAAACTAAAGAAAACCTGGTCTCATACTCATTCCTGCCTGGAAGAAGCCAAACAAAAAAGACAAAGATTTACCTTGGGAATCTTCCTTCTCCTCTTGCCATTCTGAGAGTCTCCCAAGGAGAAGAAGGTGTCATCTGGACTGCTGGGGGTCGAGGGAGGGCTGATTCTGGATGGTGACCCAGTCCCATCACGGCTCAGTTTCCGTATGTCTGGCAGTTTGAAACTCCGCCGCTCTGAGTTTTGCCGGAAAAACATGGGTTTGGAAAGCAGCTGGAAATGAAGGAGAAGGAATGAATGACCACAGTACCTCATGTATCTTTACTCTATCATATCAGTAAATCCAGGGGGGCAGCCACAGCACTCAGTTGTCAAAACAGCCTGAGAGAGCCCACGGATTTCAGCATGTGCAAGAAACCCATGCAGCTGCCAGGCTACAACTCAACCAGCAATTTAGCATCCCATTTTCATTCCAGAACAGAAGGCAAGCTCAGGGGCTGGCCAAGAAGGCCTTGCTCCAGGGTGCAAAAAAATCTCCCAGGATTTGGGTAATCCAGAGGCTGGGATTGTGAACAAGACAAGACCAACCAACCACAAGCATTTGGGATAAGGAGCAGCTAGCCAGGAGGAACAGAGAAGCAGTGAGAGGAGGCAAAAAGCACTATCAGTATGGCTGCCTTTGACAGGAGCCAGAATCAGATATTTCAAAGGGTACAAGAGATGCTGCTAGACAATTATGGAAACTGCTTTCCTCCTAAACTCATTAGCAAGTTTGGTGGGAGTACAACAGAAGATGTTTTAGTAGCAGAATAAAGTTCCTAAAGTCTCTGACCAAAAATAGCATCAGAGAAGTAGAAAGCTCAGCTTCAGATAAAGGGGGGCAAACTACTTCTCACCAGAAAGATGCTCAATAAGAACATTTTTAATCTTCTCCTACAGAATTTCCTAGTAGTTATGACAAGGTAAATTGCACCTTTTGTGGGAACAGTATCTGCGCTGCCAGAGGACGTATCTGGCATGAAGAAGTGTGGGGGAGAGCTATCCAGCCTAGTTCTGAATAATTCACAGCAGCACTGTGACTGTAGCTGAGGCAGCACCACCATCTGCCTCCATCAGCAGATATACTCAGCAGATATTAATTAGATCAATTAATCCATTCAGGCTAGCTCAGGAGTCTCTGGATTCGGCAGAGGATGCTCAGGTCACAAAAACATTTGCCACCTATAGAGAAGCCATGGAAAAATGAGGCTCTAAGGAGTCTTTGCACTGAAGAACCTCATTCTGCACCAGGGATATGAGCTAGTACTTACATAGTAGTCCTGAGAGTCTGTCCAGACCCATTCCCCATCACTGCAGCCCAGCCAGGCTCTCCAGCAGGATGAAGGCTGCAGGTGCAAACCCATTAGCTGCCAAGAGAGCTGCAGCAGCATTTTTGCACTTTTCTGACCGATGCAGACCCTGGCTTTTAGATGGCAAAGCACTGTAGAGTAACATAATTTCTGCTGTTCAGCTCTCCTGCTGGGAACAGTATCTCTGGGAAAAGGCATTCCCGTGCAGCACTGCAGCCCCTTTTCCATAGCACACATAGTGGGAAATCTGGGTGCAGGGGTGATGCAAATCTCTCTGAGGGAAATCAACCTCATCCCAACATTCAAATGCATGGCCCTTTGCTGTTTTAGACCTAACTAGCAACAAGGAGAATGGATTGAGAACTACAGAACAGTTTTTACTTTCAAGAGCTGAATTATCCAAAGACACCTTAGTTGCTGATTAAGCTGGTTGGAAAAGAGCAGCATGTTAAGGAATACTGTGCATAAAACTTCTGAAAATGTTGGATGAAGGCTCTAATAATAGTTGTTACTTGGAAAGCATGAGAAAACTCTTTGGTCAGGAAAGCTGTGTTTAGATCCCTGCTATCCACTCCAAACCCATTTATTGCCAAGATGACTTTGGCTGTCATGCTGTCCCTGCTATCCCAGGCTTGGATTATTTAAACAGGCAACATGAATCAACCAAAGAAGCTTGGGAGGCTGAGAGAGCAGGGCTGGCCTTGGTAAACCCTGAGCTCTGAGCAAGAGGAGCTAACCAAAGTTTTACCTCTTCTTTTGGTTCCATGGACAAGGAGGAAAAATGCAGCAAGCTGTGAGCTGGGCTGTGGTGGGGATGCCCTTCTAGCACTAGCTCTCCAGCCAGGGGACCGGCACTGTGTTTCCTGCAAATTGTCTCACGGAGAGAGCAAAAGAGGCTCCTGAGTGGGGTGGGAGGGTGCTGCAGAGGCACCTGGGCACCAGCATTGGCAGACTGCACTGCCACAGACACTGAGACAAGGCTACTGCAGGCCTTGATTACCCAAATACTTCCATGCTCTCTTTGAGAGGAGGAAGGTCTTCCCACACCACCAGGGAAGGCAATCCTGGAGTGGAAAAAAAGTGAAAGCAAACAAACAATTTATGTAAGGGAATGCTGTATTGTTTTTACCTCACTGAAGGGCAGTAAATCCTCTTGTATCACACAGTATTCTGTGGCAAAAGACATAAAGGAAAAATCCCTAACATGATGAAGGTGTCCACTTTTTCCACAAAAGGACCTAGACTTTACCCAAAAACTTTCAGGAGCAGAAGAGGCGGCCACTTGAATCAAAGTACCTTTGTGGGAGTCCCCGGTACAGAGGAGGTGGGGGATGCTGGGAAGGTCAGGACACATTTCTTCCCCAAACAGCGGCTGTTGGTCTCAATGTCTTCATAAGGGTTTTCCTTTGATGGTGGATCTGCAGCAAAAAACCAAAAGCAAATCATTTAAGTGCGGAATATTTCTGAGGTTTGCCATTAAAATCTGTTTAGGGATCCGGCAGTCTTCTCCCACCTCCCACACCAGACCTGTTCTCAAGCATTCCTGCAATGGCTGCATCCTTTCCATGGCCCTAGAGGTCCAGCTGCTTGCTGGACAGTGTCCAAACCCTGACACAGACAAATGCAGCCATAGAAACATATCACAGATACTACAGATGGGAAAGACCCTGCGAGCCCTCAAGTTCATTCTCCTGTGTCCACAAGAGCTGTGATGTTCTCATGCACAAGTTCATAACTATATTTCCTAATTTCCAGTCCTCTGCTTGGAGGTGCTCAGTGAAACTGTGAGCTGAAGCCTAGCATGAAGTTATTTTCTCTGTTTAAAGCCTCACATTTAGGGGGATGATATCTGGTCATTACTAACTTGGGGCTGAAGTGATGCCCTGCTCTTGGGCTGACTGCAGGAAGACTGAATCCATGCTCTGAGCATAGATGTCTAGCATGGAATCCAGGATTTGAAACACGTCTACCAATCATGGAGACCTCAGTCTCACACGCTGTACTTTAGAAAGAGGGAAGGATTAAGCCACTCAAAGTCAGGATGCTCTTGCCCTGGAGAAGGATTGGGGGGAGGTTACGTGAGACACAATGCACACCTCTGAAGTAGATGTGGGTTCCTTTCTTCCCAGTAATTCTAGAGATGAGGCACACACTAATTTGAGCTTTAAACATCCAAAATCATATGTAATGAACTTCTTACATCCCTCTCTTGAGCACTACTAGGGAATTTCAGTGTGTTCAAAAACAGCACAACTCTGACAAAGCAGGTTGTGACATCTCCACCCAAGCTTCTAAGAAACCACTGACAAAGGCTTAGCCCAAGCATCTGCACAGGCAAATGACATGTTATGAGCCTTGTCTCTTCACTGCTCTCATTTCATGCCAGATCCCTGTGGACAGCTGGGACTTGAAGCAACTGCCTTTCTCTTACTGTCACATAATGCTTGGCTGAGAGCAAAGACTGGAAGTCAGTGGTGCTGCAGGACTCTGTAATGGCTCTGGGATCTGTCTAACCAGTGTACTCCCACCTGCCTGCCCAGCTGGGGCAGGAGTGCAGCTGAACTCCTCAGACAAGGGCAGAAACCCAAGCCTTTCCCAGCCCTGTCCTCTCCAGTAGCTGGTGACACCCAGTGCTCCAGCAGGGAATCCAAATTCACCATGAGAAGGCAAGTGGATGTGACACAGCAAAGCAAGGCTGCACTAACACTTGGTCAGCAAGCATTCTGCTGTCCCTGAAACTAGCTCCACTTTCAAATTTCAACAGCCTCCTCAGTACTGAAAATATATTTCAGCTGTGTGCATCTGGCAGATTGGAGAGAAAAAAAGAACCAGCTTGGATTCTGTTGCATGTCCCATCCTCAAACTGCTAAACAAGTCCAATTAGCTTCAGTCTAAAAGAAAGAACACCATTTCCCTCTTTTTCACAAATAAACCTTGTCATCCATGGGCTAGCTTCCAATATTCCAGGTAAGCAATAATGAACAGGGGAAAAAAGGGTGCAGGAAGGAAATCCGTGTGACTTGCTGGGAACTGGAGCCATTATCCCACCAGCAGCTGAACCCCCCCCAAGTCACACATATGAGTGTGTGTATGTGTGTGTTTGCACGTCCTGATGGGTACATGTGATTGTCTGTGGGCCAGCAGCAGTGTCCTGTGGCTGAAATCTTGGTTTCTCCTCCACCGGTGAGGTTTTCACACGTTGTTTGTTTTGTGGATTAAACTTGTCTGTGGTCTTGTGAAAAAAAAACCTGCAGCTTTTTATTTTGAGTTATCCCTGTCCACCTCTTTTTCCAAGCTTCCATGGTAACACCACCAGGATTGCAGGAACCAATTAAAGATCACTGACTCCAGGCAAAGCCGTAACATGCAGCAAGAAAACAAAAAAACAAACATGCTCTATTAGATGACAATTACCTATAACTTTGTTTTCTTCTAATCTTTGCAACTAAAAGCTGGAGGGGAGAGGAACTTCAGGCTGATATTTGAGTTCCCTGCGCACTTGGGACATGGGGGTGTGCTTGTGTTTGAATAGATGGATTTGCCTTCACAGCCACTCTGTAATGCTATCCATGTTATTCCAGCTGACAAGGTGACCCTTACTCAGTGGTTCCTGAGACCTCCCATCATGCCCCAATACAAAAACCCCACAGCAGCTGCTTAGACACTCCCTGTTCCTCTGGCCCCCCAAGTAAAGGGAAGAAAAAAAGCAAACACAAGGCCCTTAGCTGCATAAATGAGGCCAACAGCTTAAAAAATGTCAGAGGATGGATTAGAACTGCCTTGTCTGCCATCAGTCCCAAAGGAACACCTTTAAGAGTCCCTTCTCTTCAAGTATGATCAGATTTTATTTGTATCAAAATAATAATGCCTGGCCTGCTCCTGAGAAAGCGCAGCTCCTCCTATGCTGAACAACACAGGCACCTTTGTAGGATTACAGCAGTATGGCAAGAGCTGATGCAGCTATTCCCTTCCTAATCTGCTGACCTCAGCCAAGAGATCCATGCAGCACCAGCCTAGAGCTACTAAAACTCATCAAGGCTTTTTCAAGGGGGACACTTCTATTCTATGTTCCATCAAAGGCCACCTAACTCACAATATTAAAAAACACGATATGAGTGGAGAGAGTTACAGGAAATAATCTTCAAAATGGCACTGGTCTGACACTGAAGTTAGAGAGCTAAGTAAAACACAATTTCAAAGATTGTGGGACCCAGTTTCTTAATTGCAATGGTACCTGAAGCCATACACAATCCTATTCCTGAGCTGTGGACTTCAAGGCTATGTTTTCAGGCTGTTCGCATTATCTCGGCAGTGACAAAATCACCACAATGGACAGATCAGAGCTGTGAGAATTAATCCACAGGACAAAGGGAAGGCAGAGGAGATTTGCCAGCAAAAAAATAAAAGCTGCTTCCCATATGCCTTAGGTTTATCTTTTGAAGCTGATGAGCTTTGAAGTACCCCATCCGTTTTTCTTATTACTTGCCAATAATATGCGCAAAACGCGTCCTGGTTTACATTTGGATAATAAACACTCTTTATTCAGCACCTCTGCTGAATGCTTGCTACTCAGGACTGGCAGCCAGCTCCCTTCCCTGTGCTGAGCTCCTACCCAGGATGTCTTCATAGACGTTCTCCTCAGATAAAGTGCGTGTGAGGGCCAGCTTGGTCTGCGCGTACCAATCCACGCGGCCGTGCTCGGATGACGACTGCAGCAAGTCTTCAAACTCATACGATTTCCTGCACCACGGGGTGGGGGGAGGAGGAGCAGAGAGGACAGTGATGCAGTTAACCAGCATTTATAACCAAATTACAGCTAATTCACTTCTCCAACCTGCGACGCAGCTGGCAAAATAAATTACTTGAGAACATTTCAGTGCCTCATCCCATATAAAGCATGAAAAAGCAATACTGAGATTGGCTGTTTTTATCAGCCACGCAAATAAAGGCATTTGGGGGTGCCACAGATAATCTGGGTTGTCATGGCAATAGCACACTGTGAAGATGCAAGTGTTAAATGGCACATCCTGGAACACTGCACAGAACCTTAGGACATGAGAGGTCCCATTTACAGCACAGATCCCACCCGTGAAAAGAGTAAGAGGGACCCAAAATCTGCTCTGAGCAGCAGAGAAAAACAAAATTTGCTTGCAGAATGGTAGGAAGGGTAAAACTATGCCCTCCAAGAGCAAACCTAGCAAGTTTTTATTTCCTTTCTGCAACAGAGCCAGGAATTTTTAAGCAACAATTTATCCAGAAGGAACTAGAAAAGCCATGTATTTTATGTCCCCCACCCCAAAAATGTGTGACAATCGTGTGGGAGAAGATATAAGGCAAACAAGCAAGCATTCCAGAAGAATATATACACATGAGATTCACTGAGGTTTACTATGGACAGTGAAAATGCTGCAGTAGAGACTAAAGATTATCATTCCAAACACTGTTCCAGACCAACTGTGGTCTTTTTGTAATTAAGCGGAGTTTCTACTAAGAAAACCAAAACAAAACCCCAAATCCCTCAATTTTGGGCTCGAAGGTTAAACCATGTAATACAGTGACCTTAAATCTGCCATAACTTATCCCTCCAGTTACTCTGTGGAGTAGTGCTGGCCACTCATACATTCTCAGAGAGATGACTGAGTGCTGATTATGCTGGAGATTCTGAGCAAAAAGGGAGGATTTGTTCCTCTCAGAGAAAGATGATTAGGTGGGACTCCAACATGAAGACCAACAGCTTCACGAAACACAGCCCCAATACCTGTGGTCAGCGTTGTTCTTGTGCTTCCCGCTCCAGAGCCTCCTGCTGACAGCTGATGGAGGAGGAGAGGAGGGCAGAGGAGGGGGAGGAATGGATGGCAGAGGGGGCAAGTTTCTTTTATTCCTAGCTGCTGGCACCCAGTCCTCCTCCCCCTCATGTTTGAAAGTCCGCCGGGGCTTGGGCAGTGGGTTGATGAAGGGCTTCTTCTCTGGCACCCCCGGCTCCGTGTACACATTCTCCACTGTGCAGTGCTTGGATTTCACATGAGAAGTTCTTATCTCCTCTAGAGTCCCAAAGATTGGCTCACTGACTTCAGAGTCCATACCAAGAAGCCTTTTGTTGAGCTCAGCCCCACATATGCCCTCGTGGCCCTCGGGAGCGGTGTGCCCTTGTGCCACCTTCTCCTGCAAGCACTGTGGGGAATAGTAAGTACCCGGCAACTGTGGCTGCAGCTCTGCTGAGCCATCTTTCATAGCCTGCTCTAGCTTCTTGACCTGACTAAGCACTGAAAGATTCTCCTTCTGGACCTCCCACTTCCCACCTTTCACCTCTTTGCATTTTCCAGGGCTGAACTCCATTTCCTCATCCTTCTGCGTTTCTCCTTTTCGCTCTGCTGCTTGCCCTGTGCCTTTCTGAGTTCCCGCTTTCCGCTCATTCTCTTTGCCTGCCCCTTTGCACTCCAGTTCCCAGCTCATAAGTCTCTTTGTCTCCGTTTTCCGAGTCACCAGTGCTTCCCCACTCATCTTCTCAGTTCCACAAGGCAGCTTGTGCTCCTCTTTAACTCCTGGTTCCTCCTCTCTGCGAGGAGCAGACTGCGTTTCCTTTTTCCCTTCCCATTCTGAAATTTTGTCCTTGATGCTGAAGGACTTATTCCTCAAGCCAAGTTTTCCAGGTGACCGTATATTCTGAGTGCCTCCTATCTGTCTCCTGATGATTTTATTGTTTTCTTTGACATTCAGATCCACAGATGGGTCACTGATGATCATTTTAGGACTAAGCATGTTCTGCTGAAAGCAGTCAAGCCTTGGATCCAGCATCAAGTTCTCCAAGGCTCCCAATGGGTTCTTCACCACAGAAGAAACTGGTTCAGCTCCAGGTGTTAAACCTAGGGCAACAGAGGAACCTTCAGAACATTTCTCACTCAAAAATCCACACAAAGGTTTTTCTAATTCCTTCACAGCTGCTGTATTGTTTTTATCTGCAAGCTTGGTCCTGCATATCAAAGACAAAAAGGAAAGAAACATTCACTGCCATTGCTCATCCTTGCTTTAGCTCATCAGCTCCTCAAACTTTAGTCATAAAGCTGATGACAGATGACTCTCAAACCAAGCACTTGACATGGGCTTAGAGGGGAGGATGCTCAGGTAAAGGTCCTTCTAGCCAGAACATACTGCCCTTCTCTCCTTAAAACCAAGATAAGGTTTGAAATGGAACCTTTCTCTGTGGAAGAAGTAGCCTGCAGGTGAGAGAGGTATTTTTTGTACATCAGACATGCTGACACCAACGAGAGCTTCTCCAATGTGTGTGTATGGGTGTGCAGAAGTGCAGCAGAGCTTTGGACATCATCAGGCATTAAGCAAACAAATGGAAAATGGACCACCTGCAAACAACAGCAGAAGTACTGCTGTTTCACAGAGGAGAAAGCATATGGTGCAGCTGGCATTTCTGCAGCTGCTGAGAGGATCTCTCAGTCCATCCTAATGTTCCCCAAATGCATACTGATGCCCGAAGACTGCACTTTTATTACTCTGTTTCTATGGGCTCTAGCACCCCAGCCCACATGTGCAGCCAGGCACACTCCCACAACACCCAGAAACCAGACCCAACATTCTCAGATTAAACATCCTCACTCTTTGGGTCCAAAGTGCAACAAAAATTCCAAATATCTTTAGCCTAGAGATTTCCAAGTGTGTGATATCACACTTGGGATATGGGATGGGACTCATGGGCTGTGTTTTAATGTGGGAGGAGAGAGGGACAGTGCCCAGCTGAGAGAAGACTTCCTTCCTTTGGTTTTCTTTGTGTTGAAAATAATAAACACAAGCAAAACACACTGGCACTGGAAGATGGAAAACTCTCACCTCTCAACAGACTTGCAGACAGCACCTCCAGACTTGCTGCTCACATCGGCGGCCTTGCTTGCTGTCATCATGTCAGCACACAGCAGGGCAGCAGGTCACCTGCAGACAGACACAAGGAAGAAGCATTGCTCTCCACTCAGCATCTTTCTCTTTTCCTTCTACGCACACATACACGTTTCTCCTTGAAATCCAGGAGAGGAGCTGAAGCAAGACATGACAGCTTTCTGAGGACAGCCCAGGCTTCCTCCCCAGCAAAATGGGAAGAGGGGTGACAGCAATACCCCTTGGAATCCCAGTGAGGAGTTGACAGTTTTTGAGGGCAAAGATTGTCTTGGACTCAGCATCAATTGCTACACCTTGAATTAAATATTCATTTAATATGCACATTCCAAGATGGCTTTTATTGCTGTCAAAATCTCCTCAGATTTAGACTTTTTTCCCCTTACAGAAGACTAAACCAAAACCAATTTTATAACAACCTGTGTTAAGGCTGCAAGTCAGAAGTGGTTGTTGGGCACATAACACTGTCACAACATTTGAAACTTGGGATAAGAAAACATTTTAGCCTGAAGAGACACTGCACTGCAGCCATTGATCTTCTCTCTGGTGGCCCACGTTAGCCTGCTACTGATCTCATTTCAGAGGACAACTCCTTGTGGGGATAAGATAAATCATTCACATAAATGAGTCATTCTGTTTGCCTCATGATTTCTAGCACTCTAGGAATGACTGTCCCTCTCTGAGTGCCACTGCTACCCAGTCAATGCAACAGACTCCATCTCCATTTTATTGTGCTGCAATGCTCTTTTTTGTTAAATAAAAAATAGAAGAATTACTCTGTTACTCTGCAGCACATCTCTGCTCACTTATCAGGATGGTCTGCCTGCCCTAAAGCACTGCAATGACAACAGGCTCACCATCTTGTAGGAAATACTTGGAAAAGTCTCTCAGGTCTCTCCACCAGCGGGTCTGCCAGAGCCTGTCCTGCCATGCCTGCCATTTGACCAAGTGCCTCTCACCATAAAAAAGAATACAGCCCACCACACCAGAAACAGTAAAGAACAAAAGGATCTCTAATTTCCACAGTTCAAGTTCTTCGGCAGAGAAAGGAAAAAGGGGGGCAGGGGGGAAAATCAGTTTTGTTTGTTCACAGTTTTCTCTCCCTCCTTTCATTCCATATTGGCAATGTTCCTGAGGCAAGGAGTGAACTCTGGGTCAACTCAGTGTGTACACACTCAGGGAAGCTCACTGCTAACCATTTAGCAGACTCTCTTTTCCCACACAATAAACCCCCTTGGTTTCTCTCCCTCATTAGTAACTGGAACAAGCACCCACTTCACTTCTAGACACAGAGCAGCCTTGCAACACTGTCAAGAAAATTTACCAGCCCAAGGAACAAAATCTATTCATCCATCCGTTAACTGTTATGGATTGAATATAATGAAAAAGTAACCATACTTGTGGCCTTGGCCAAAGAATGACTCACCCAGGCAGCCAAAGCAGATTCCTGCAAAGCTGCAACAGAGTCTGCTCTGCACTTAGTTTACAACATCCCTAGAGCAGGGACAGTTTCCTCACTCAGCACTCATTTGGTACCTTGCAGCTCCTCGTCACTGCCTTTAGCGGTGAGAAATACAACATTTCTTGTGTCCACACACACAGTCCCTGTGGCTGTGCTGAAACATTGAGTGTTCACTGAGGATAGGCTCCTCTGTCTTCATAAGATCACTCAGATTCTCCATCAGCAAACTCCATCTCTCAGCCTTTTCCAGCAGCCCGCTAACAAACCCTGCCTTGAAAACGAACATCTGGGTACAAGCAGACATGGCCTCCTGTGGGACAGGCCGAAAAGATGATACAGAATAAGAAGTGCACTCGTTTCTTCTTCTGTGGTGGATGGGACAGACTCCATAAGCCTTGATTTGCAGAAGTGAGTCACAAAGCAGCTGCAAGAGTCTCACGGGAAAGGTGCCCTCAGCATCACCTAGAGAATTATTGCAGCACATCAGCTGGTTCTGCTCAAAAGGGTAAATATTTACCCAAACACATCAGAAGACACACGAGGGGAAAGAAAGAGTCACCTCTGGAATAAAACAGCAGAAAATATTAAGACACCTCTCAATAAGCCCAACAGTCAAACAATTTCCTGGGACCAAGCAATAGCCCAGTGAGCTTCAGGGGTGATATGATCATCTCTTCCCAAGAATAAGTTCCCTAGAAATAACTCGCAGGCCTGACCCACAGGCATTGCCAGCACCTGATCAGAGGAATTGCAACGGCAATGATGGAAAATTGCCTCCAGTACACAGACAACATCTACCTTTGTTTTCCAAGTTTTGGCTCCACAAGGCACCCAAAGCTAACACGACAGTTTATTGTGAAAGGCAAAGGGAATTACTGTCCCTCCTGACTGCCCACTTCTCTCCTAAAATCAACTACACACTACTCTGTGTGCTGGCTGAGGCCCTTTGGAGCATCTCTATGACCTGCTACAGCTCACTAAGAGTTTCTGACAAAGCAGGATGTGACCCCACACAACTGCTCTATAAACTGCCTAGAAGAAACAAGCAGGGCTGATCTCAGTTAGCAGGAGACCCAAGGAGGACATACACACACCCATCACTCTGGTACTAATTCACAGGTTGTTGCTTTTTCCAAAAGCCACACAAGAACTTTCTACTAGCAATGGGAGGCACAGCCCCGTAGAACCGAGCCTGAGGCCACTGCACCTGGCACGTACATCCTGGAGCAGGACATCAAGGCCATGAAAGGAGAGAGAAGATACTGAGCCCCATTTGGAGAACCCTGCCACTGCAATTTACTCCCTGCCATTGTTTGGGGGAACAAAGCAGTCATCTGATAGTGTTTCAAAATTAAACGGGGAAAGGAAGGACAGGGGAGGAGGTGGGAGGAAAGAGGGAGGGGAAGGAGCTCTCAAACCTGTTGGCTGGACCCTGGGAAGGATGTGAAGTCTCCCAGCAGAAGCCTCTCGGCGTATCTCCCACATGCACCCGGCCTCACAATTCCCAGGGCCATGTGATAGGGGCTTCCTGCTACCAAGTGAAGTGAGACCTACCCCGACCTCTCTCTTCCAAACAGAGTTCCTGCCTGCTTTGTGTTTGCAAAGAGGCGTTTGTTTACTGATCTATCATTGGCATGCAGGAAACAGCCTTGACATGAGCTGTAATCATCTGTCTCCAGCAATAGCTGTTTGGTTTTCTTCTAATTTAAGTTTTCCTCCCGCCCCCCCTTCCCCAGTGCCCTCTTCCCCGCTTCCGATGCAAACGCTTTTGGGAGTATGCACATCTGGTTCAGGGCATGGGATACTACACGATGTTTCCAGAGCAACCAGTGAATAAAAAAGAGGCACACTCCCACCCCCAAGGGCAGAGAAGGCTTCCAGAGGAACACCTCCAGGGAGAGGAAGACACCAGCTTTGCCCAGCACACTTGGTGCAGTCACCAAACGACAACAGAAGGCAGGGGAGCGCAAAGGCCCCGTGGTGGATATTATCAGAAATGCACACAGGTCACACACCGGGAGCCTCGTCTCTGAGAAGGTCAGACAGTGATGGCAGCAAGCCTCCCAGGCCTCCCTTCTTTGAAATTTTGTTTGTGGGGAATAAACCAAGCACACCTTGAAGGTGGTTTGGGGGATGGGTATTACCCTTGCTGTGTGCTGGAGGCCATATCTCAAGGTTTCCTTTGCACCTCCCGAAAATTTCATCCATGTCCACAAGTGGATGCTAGCCACTTGCCACATATGCACAGCATGGCTTCAGAGCAACAGGAGCAACCTGGGGCTGGTCCAACTCTTCTCCAAGAAGAAAAAGGACATGTTGTGTTTCTTCTCAGTGCTCAAAACCTGAGTAACTCCGAGCAGCCAAAGCCTACAGTCGCGCCTCCCTTCTCCTTTATGCAACAAAGGGTGCAGCATAGAGACAGCAACAAGGAGGCAACAATATATAACATATATACACATATAACGAACAGGAAGGATGCCAAGAAGACAAAACACTAACAGGAAAAACATGAGTAAGGGGAAGCCAACAGTTAAAGCCTTCAAGGCTCCCTCCCCCAGCCCTTGCTCTGTTTGGAGCCTGTTTTCCTCTGGGGAAGAAGAAGGCATGAGGATGCGTGCCTGTGCTCTCACACACACACACACACACACACACACACACACACAGAGACTGCGTGGTCCCTGCACAGCCCCAGCAGCAGGCAGTGTCCATGTTCCCAGCACAAACATGCTGCCTTCCTGAGGTCCCTGGCAGACTGTAACCTCAGGGAGTGAGCCTGTGCCTAGCAGGGACAACATGAGCCAAGCCAGGATGCAGCCAGAGCTGAGAAGGGCAACAAGACCCAGGAGAGGCTCCCTTGGTGAAACAAGATGCTTACAGTGGAGTCCCTGACTTGAGGTGCCCAACACCAACCCAGCAGCAAGGCATGGGTTTTCTCAAACTTGAGCTCCACAACATGTGCCATGAGCCCTCTTTTGCTGACAGCCCAAACAATTTCTCCTCAGACAACTTACACAAAGTCCTCTTCTTTCCTCTCCTGGTCAGCCCTGCAGATGGGCTGCCTCCACAGCAGCAGGGCTTCTCAGTGCACCCCAAGAAAGTATCAATCAGCTCACTCACGAGGAAAAACCTTTTTACCAAGAAGGTGACCAAGACCAGAGACAGTGGAGGCTCTTCCCCTGGAGATAACCAGTACCCAACTGGACAATGTCCCGAACAAACTGCTCTACATGACCTCACTGTGAGTATGGTGCTGTACTCGCCACCTCCAGAGGTGCCTTCCCATCTCAGCTCCTCTGCTATCCTGTGCTGGGCACAGTCAGCTTAGGGCAAGGTGCCCTCTTTGCAGACACTGATTGTCCTGGATATGTGAATCTCATGAAGACTGAAGACACCACCAGCAGGATTGCTCAGTTCATCACACACAAAATGGGATCCTAACTGTAGACAATTCTAGATAATCAGGGCCAAGTAATTTGTTAAAGACAAAAAAGGCAGGATAAACATACGCAAAACATATCAATGAAGGACCAGTGACTGGGAAGTGACATGCTCCTACAATATCTTTTAGAGCCAGATCCCACACAGCCTCCTACTCCCCTGACACCACTCCATCCTAACTTTTCCCTTTGATCTATCATATCTTACACCACAGGGCTTACAAGGGGGTCAAGGGAACCTGTGTGTCAGAACAATTAGTATTTTCAAAGACCCCGAGTGGAATCGATGTATCACAACCTCTGCCTTTGTGCAAGCACCCAACGTCAGGGGAACAACTCTGCAATGCCAGGAATGCAGGAATGCGCCGTGTCCAGCAGAGCTGTGCTGGGTGTTATGACATACCTTTAATTTTGTGATATAATTTGCTCTACTGACCTTCTCCCTCTCTAAGCACACAGAACAAACTCTGCCTGCTTATATGTCTTTAATCTAACTGAAAGGATGGTTCAAGGCCTGCCCTGCTCCTCCTCTGGCTGCCAGCAAGGTGGTTCCATCCCTGCCCTTGGTAAAAGACATGCCTGATCACATCTGATGGTTGCCATTGACTAAGGGTGTGCCTACTTTTTTCTTCCCTTCTTGCTTTTGCTTTGTATCAGCTCCAATGCTCGTAAAGCCCTTCCAAGATAGGACAGGCTCAAAAGCTGCCTGGTTTGACCCCCTAAACCAGCAAAGAAATAAAAGGCAGGGGAAGCAGAAAGTTTTCTGCTCAGATAGCAACATCAGTCACCTGTCTGGGAGAACCTAATGAGCACCGAAGCACATGGAAGGAATCATAGAATGATTTGGGCTGGAAGGGGCCTTGAAGATCATTGAATTCCAATTCCCCTTGCCAGGGCTGGCAACAAGACTCAGCTTGTAAAGAAGTTAACCTTCAGCAGTGAGAAGAGGGAGCCATCAGGACCTGCTGTGGGCAATATTAGGGCGTCATGCCGGGTCTCAACTTCATCCCGAGACCATCCTTATTCTGTACTAAAGCAGATGGACCCTTGAGAAACTACACTCATCTCTTGTCCACTACTTCCCTCCATTGACCATTTGCAGAAGGTTGTAGGTCAAGCTCCATAGCGACACCACCAGCATCACCTGCCTGACACTGGGAGCTGGAAGGACAGCACATCTGGTAACAAGGCAGCTCTAAAAACCTCTGCTGACCATGTGCCAGCTGAAACTTTCTTCCCACAGAGTCCTGGAAAAGTTAGGGTAGAGATGACTCAGGAAAGGACAAATTCCTGATCCAAACAGCACTTTTGTTTCAAAGCATAAGACACGTTTTAGCAAAAGAAAAGCCTCATTTTTCTTTTTTAACACAGCGGAAGCAGCAACAATTTTCTCCCCAAGCTTCACACTGAAACAGCTGAACCATTTTGGCTAAAGGCTTTCAAAAGTAATTCAGCCAGAGGCAATGCTCAGCATGGAAAAGTGCAGACTGAAACAAAAATAAAATCTTGACCTGAAGACAGTAATCAAAAACAGGGTCTCACAATGTGAATTGTCTTCTGTTAAAGGTGGGGCTCGTTGCACCCACCATTATTAAGATTGTTCCACATTTCCCATTGTCTTATTTTCTCTTTGTTCCTCCCTCTAAACACATAACAAACAGTAAAAAACAACTCAAAGGGTATTCGACTTCAGTTTCCTTCAGGCAGACACACCCTCAGCTGAAAAACACAGCATTTTCAGGGTTAGCAGTAAGATGTTTCATGACCCTGTCAAAAAAACCAGAAACACTCTTTTTCTAATTTACTGGCCCCAGTCACAGGTTTAGTCCTGCATGCATAGAAGGTAAATACTGCTTTTCATCCTGGTGGCAAGTATGACTGCTTAGAGACATGATGAGTCTTAACTCCTGCAGATAGGTTAACAAATAGTAAGAAAAAATTCACATGGTAAGGAAGAGAATGATTCAGTATTTTCCAATCTGGCTGCTAAAATGATTGCAATGCTTAATGGAATTATGTGTTTCAGGCTATGCTTTCTACAAGGAAGCAACGAAAAAAAGATTGAAAAAACCCTGTGATTCCAGATGAGGAAAGCAAGACCCTGGGAAGTGAAGGCAGGATTGGAGGACAACCCTTCTGGGACAGTTCCTGGCATTACTAGATAATCTCCCTGTGTTTAAGGTCTTGTGTGAGTGTATGTGTGCACACAGTGGGGTTGCTCATCCCTTTTGAAAGGGTGATAATATTTGCTTCTGCTTTGCAGCCTAATGAATGAAAATTCAGTTACTTGAAGTCAAGGCTGAAGAAGACACTGGTGGTGTATCCTTGCCTGCAGATTACATCACTGGAGACGGTGATCCGTACCTGGTTTGCTTGGCTTTCAAACTACCTACAGAGAAGATGACTGTGGTCAATACAGAATAAAACAAAAGACATATGGACCAGATTCACACAAGCACACATCTCCCAGCAGAATCCTCTATCAGCCACACAGAGAGACAGGATTCCAGCAGATGCACTGGAACTGGCTTCAGGTTCCAACAAAGTCAAAAATAAATTGGCAAATATTCACTTCAAATACTCACTTCTACCACAGCTGATGTGGGTGCATTTCCCTCCTGCAATAAGAGTGCTGTGTTACAAACATACCAGTCCTACTACACCAGTAAATCACTTCTAGCGTTAAAGAATCGGAAAGAATCCAGGGTTATTTTGCTTATAAGAAACCCAGGCATTTGACAGCATAGGAAACAACCTGTCACTAAAAAACAGTGTTCAGCTCATGAACCACACTGAAATCCATTTTTGATGTGGTGAGATAATCTCTGCTATTCTAACATAAATGGGACCCAAAGAGGTCCCTTCGAGGAGCAACTCTGCAAAGAGTTTCCTGGCAGGAAGACAAATTGTCTCACATTCAGAAAGGAAATGAGAGCATTAAAATGAAGGACCTCAACTTCTTCCAAAATAAGTTATCATCAGGGAGATAAATGGAGCCTCAGCAAATCTCTCCTTTGGTGGCCTTCACCCTGCAGGATGCTGACTCTTGTCCCTCGTGATGAGGATTTAGCACACAGCTTCCTGAAGTGTCCATCACCGCAACCTTGGGGCAGCATCTGCATGCTCCGTGAGACCTTCCTGTGCCCACTCCAGGTCCGTGACCTTCCACTACAGCCTGTCTCTATCAAGCATCACCTTCTGAGCTCAGGCAGTCACCCAGAGATTGCTTTTCGCTTCAGGAGACCCCGCTTCCCTCTGTCTCGTTCAACCTACTCTTTGCCCTTACCCTCCCTCTCCCACGCGTCTTGGCCATCACAAAGGCAGAATCTGTTCATTGCTGACCTTATTATTTATGGAATTCTCCCAACCGCATCATGCCCTCGCCCAGCCTTCCCGAGCGGAGAGCAAGGCCAGGCAGCACGTGAGCTGCCCAAGGTTCAGCCGTCACGAGGAGGAAGCTCACACAGCTCCAAGGAGGAATAAACCTCTGGGCTTGCATTTATTTATTTTTCCAGGAGGAAAGCTGCTCTCGGTGGGTGTGTGCGTGCGTGTGTGCGAGTGTTTGTGTCAGGACAATGGGAAAAAGGACAGCGGAGCGGAGCTGCCAGGAAACAGTCGGCCATCTGCCCGTGCAGAGAGCAGTTTTTCCTTTCCTTTTGTATTGAGAGGAATGTAGCCGAGAGCCGCCATCCATCCGCCCGTGCTGGGAGGAAATCTGAGCGGCTTCGCCTTGCCAGGGAGAGGAAGCGAGGGGGAGGGAGCCAGCCTGGCCCCTGTGGTTAGGCGGTCATTGCACTCACGGCCAATAAAAGCCCTACCAAAACCCCCAGATCCTAGGGAAAAATCACTCTTCCTCTTCCTCCTCCAGCCTTTCACACGCGGTTTGATTCTTTCCCCCTGGCAGGGCGATCCCAAGCACAGGACGGGGTTTGGAGGGCGATGGCCCAGGGAGAGCAGCACAAGGGTTCCCCAGCACCGACAACCTGAACAAGAAAGTGACACAGAAAGAAAATCAACTCACATCACTGTGTTGCTTGTCCACCCACACCCTCTTCATAAGCAGGAATTTGGCAACCTGAGCACAAAACAATGCCAGGAGCGACCCTTTGCTCTCACAAGGCTCCCCAACCCCAGCAAAGGGCAGAGCACAGGGAGCCAGCCCGTTGCAGGTAACCATCCATACATTATCAATTAACAAGCCATACATTATGCCCCAGAGGCTTCCGTACAGCTTCTCATCACAAAACTTGGTAAGAGAGGGCAGGAAAGATCTGATCTCCTGGTATGGTCAGGCAAAAATGCTGGCAAAACATCCTGATAGCTTGGTGGCACATTCCTCTGCCACTTTTTTGTGGTAGAAAAGCCCCAGGGAAAGAAAGAAGTAAAATAGGAAGGGTAAAATTTTCAAAAGTGATGACATGACTTTGAAGTTTAAGACCCATTTTCACAACCGAGGATCAGATTTTTTTTTTTAAACAAACATTCCTACTAGGCGTGCACTAACACTTGCAATTCCATCTCTTTATTTTAACTCCCAAATAAGTCCCAGCTTTGACTGAATTAGCTCCACACTGTATTCATGTGGCGCTTAGGGACACGGTGTGGTGGCGGACTTGGCAGTTTTAGGTTAATGGGTGGACTCCATGATCTTGGAGGTCTCTGCCAATCTAAATGATTCCATGTCTGGAGAAGCAGCTTACAATTTTCAAAGAATTGTAATCACACATTCCGTTTTCGCTGACTGCAACAGGAGACGGGTCTAGGTATGGCTGGGAAAATCAAGAGCACATTTCTGTGCACCTTTGTGCACCTACGCAAACTCTGCTGCTCACCAGATCCAGCTCCACAGAGCTGGCAGAGCTTGCTAACGTGGGAGATGTCTCAGATAACAGATCACAGTCCTGAAAAGGGAACTTCCAGAAGAAATAATTAATCTACAGATGTCAAAAGAGCTTCTTCACATCTGGCAGCTTGGAGGACAGACTGAGACAGTGATGCTGTAAACCTCAGCATGTCCAGGTCAGATCTGAAATGACACGTGTATGCCCAGGCCCTTTCAGAGACACGACACAGGTTTCCACATTCTGTTGTGACTTTTTAATAGATATATTCTTTTTTGTTTTCCTCATAGAAACAAAACCATTGGTGTAGCACGGTGTGTGACCTGAAGCAAATTCCTTGGTTGTTTCTCTCTTGGTGGGATGAGAGACAAAATGAGAGGGAACACAGAGACTTGATGAAAATCTTTTTTTCACTATGAGGGTGAAAGAGCTCTTTTCACCATGAGGAAAATAGAGGAGCTCTGGAACAGCCCTGTGGTTTCTAAGACCCAACCAAAGCCCTGAGCAATCTGGTCTGAGCTCAAACCTGAACCTATTTGAGAAGGAGGCTGGAGTACAGGACTCCTGTAATCCCTCCAAACCTGCATTATCCTATCATAACAGATCATGAATTACTGTAAAAGTGAGTAATCACTCTCATTTTCTCTGTGGAAAATAACAACAAAAAATCCCTTTCAAAACATTATAACTAGACATTTTCCTCCCCAAGTGATACTTTTTTGCCTTCCTTCAACTGATCAGCAAGGAAGCAGTAAAAAATAGCTGCCAAAACAAGATACAAAATTATGGTATCCCTAACACATTTCCACTGTCTTTTGTCCCTAGTCATTCTGCAGTGCCTAACAAACCTCAACAGCTCCATGGAAGCTATTAGGGAAGCTGTGAATCCACCAATGAGGCTGTCTTGGCAAATACTGATGAGTGCTGTAAATTTTCACTCTTAGAAAAGGAAAATATTTTCTTCCCAATTTCATTCCACTTTCAGAGAGATCAGGGTACAAATTTTTGAAAAGCTTAAAGTTATTTCATAACTAAATTAAAAACTAACCAACAACCAACTACTAAACAAAAGTGGGAAATACTGAAAGCATTCATTTGGGAGATTTGTTTTTTTTCCTTTGCTGAAGCATTCCTTTGGGCTTCTTGCAGCAGAAAACCTGGAAACTGGAGAGTTATCAAACAAGCACATGTTCACTGCTCTCTTCCAAGGGATGTGCTAAAGCCAATACATACATAAAAGACTTTAATTTCCATTGTTTACTTTCTTTGACATACATCACACTGCAGGATAATAGAGCAAAAGCAGAGGACCCATGTACAATTGTCTCCATCAGTCCTTATCTCACAAGTGAAATGGAGTTATTTGTACATAAGCTTCCAACCCAGAGAATGTGCATCCAAGTTTTGTATTCCAGGGTAACCACCAGGGCATACTCCACCCAAATGTTTGGATGTTGTGCTGGACTGGGCCTTGATACTGTTTATTGTGCACAGGAAAAACTCATTACTACAAAGCAGCCAGCACTGACTGCTTTGTACGCCCCAGCGTTTCACAAGGGGCACATTTTAAAAGACCCAGAAAAAAATATCAGAGCATGAATATTTTGGAGTCAATCCCTTTGCAGAAGCCCTGTCCCCTGAACTGTTCAATAAACCTCATCATCCCCTTTCATCTAAAATGCTCATAAAGATGCCATTTCCAGTCCAGTGCAAGGGGAAATACCAGCTGCACCAAAGGTGATGGCAGTGATTATGGTATGGCTTCCATTTTACCCTCCACATTCACCTCATTTTGGCTCATCCCCAACACAGATGTACCTACAGAGACATAGCCCCCTCTGCTCAAGTCCATACAACCTCTTTGGATGGGGTGGGACAACTCTTACAGGTTCTCATGTGATGTTAAAAGAATAGAAAGGTTTCCTGCAGGGCAAGAGATGAGGTCTCCCACGGCAGAGGGCCAGCACTAGAGTGACCCACCTGGTATAGTGCCCTGATGATTTGCAAGTTTCTCTGTGAAATTTCCACCCCCAATATCCCAAAACATCGGTGTTGCACACTCAGCTTTGGAGATCTGGCTCAGGAAAGAGGCAGTCTGTAAATGTTTATTTTTTTTCCCCTCTGTAGAAGATGGCCATTGCAGCAAATGCATATTTTCCATAGATTAAATACTCTGTGAACAGTCCAGTCAGATCACAGAATGCTTTGGGTTGGAAGGAGCCCTAAGGACCATCTGCAATGGACAAGGACAACTTTCACTAGATCAGGCTGCCTGAAGCCCATCCAACCTGGTCTTGAGCATTTCCAGATACAGGGCACCCACAACATCCAGGGACAGGGAACCCTGCTGCAGTGCCTCACCAGCCTCACAATAAGGAATTTCCTCCTGACATTTAATCTAAATCTCCCCTCTTTTAGATCATATTTTTTAAGATGTTCCTCACCAGAACCACATTCTTTATACAAAGGTAGAAGCTGCCTAGTGCTGCCTCAGTTATCTGCAGTTGAGTACAATATGATATTTGATAACAATTGTATTTTCTTTACTGAAAACAGAATGTCTACAGACATAACTGGAAAATTAAACCTAAACTTGTTTTTTAGGGGAAATTCCCCAAACATTTTCTTCTATTTGAAGATGAACAAGAAGAGCTTAAGTAATACTGCACTTGATTTACTTCTTGCTTGGTAAGAAAAATGTTTGGCATTCAAGAAGGCATTCTTCTTGCCATCACTTTTGCATGTAATAACTCAAATGTTCAGACTGCACAGCATCCACTTAATAAAAATCTTCCCTAAGTGGGTTCATTGAATTAATATTAAAATGATAAGTAAGTCACAGGAGAAATTTCAGCCCTGGAAATAGGTTAGCAGGAAGTTACCTTTGCTTATACGCCTTCCCAAGCACAAAGAATATTAGAGATGCACAGTGTTTGCAAATATAGTTATCATATAAAACTAGGAATGCTCCCAAGAGGCGATTTGTGCTCTAAAAGTACTCTCTCCTCCTGAAGCAGCATCTCACAAACTTTGAACCACAGTGTAAAAGGGCCTGTTTCTCTTACCTGATCAGAAATGCTCCAGAAAATAACTTATCTGGTCAAGATGCACTCACATACCTGAAATGCAGCTGCATGGTCTCAGCAATTCAATTTGCATGAATCACAAACAGGTTTGAGTGCTGCTGGATGAGTAAATTACTTGTGGTTTCTGACTAACTTAAATAATTTTTGCCAAGTTTGATCTAAATTCAGTATGCCCCCGTAAAACCCCAAACCCAACAGAGAGAAACTTCCAAGAAAACATTTAAGGTAATCTGAAGGAAGCTTACAAGAGTCAGGTTCTTTACTGTGAATGACATTACTTACCGAAATTTAGCTAAACTGAGGGGGTGTGTGTTAAACCCTCCCTTTACAAGGAGCTGAAACACTATTTAGGCTTTCTCTCCTTCCTATTTATTTTACTGAAGGGAAAAAAGAAGGGAAGAAAATAGATGGGGCTACCCTGCCACCTTTCTCCAAGTAGTTAAATATATTTTTTTTATTCAATCATGACACTAAAAAACCAATATCATAAAATTACTTCCAAAGCATAAAAAACCTCCTAACTTCACTTTGAGGCCATTGCTCAGCTGAAGTTAATGGAGCAATGACATGGATATCACCTTGTTCCTCTGGGTAACCTCATCCACACAGGTCTTTCTGTGCTTCATCACTGTATCACCAAGTCATGCTGAACCTATCAAACTACTGCTTAAGAAAAGGTGCATTATACATTTGTCATGGGGTGACATTCTTCTGCTTAATTCTGCATTCAAGGATTTCAAAGCAAATCACACCAAAGTCTACATTAAAAATACCCCATTGTTTACGTGTTAAAAAAAAAAAAAATTACATGTGCAACAAAGACAATGAAACAGCTGAATCTGCTTAAGTCTGTCAGAAAAAAAGAATGGGTTGGTGATTACCTGTTTGAAGGGAAAGAGGCAGAGAAAACAAACTCAATGTAATCCAAGGTCAGGCTTGATTTTTCAAAAAGCAGATCTTGATCACTAGCCTGAGGAAAAAATAAAACACCCCTCAAGGCTCTCTATAGCTTCCTGAGGAGGGGAAGTACACAGGAAGATGCTCAGCCCTTCTCTCTGCTACCCAGTGATAGTACACGTGGGAATGGCTCAAATCCGCAGCAGGGGAGGTTCAGACTGGACATTTGGAGGCATTTCTTTACCCAGAGGGTGGCCAAACATTGGAACAGATTTCCAAGAGAGGTGATCAGTGTCCCATGTCTGTCAGTGTGTAAAAGGCATTTGGTCAATGACCTAAATAACATGCTTTAACTTCTGCCCTGAAGCGCTCAGGCAGCTGGGCAAGATGATCACTGTGGGTCCCTTCCAAACTCAGTCTTGTCTAGTTGATTTTGTTAACAATAAAATAATAGTAATAATAGTAAAATTCTAATGTAAGGCTGTCTTGAATATGAATGGCAAGAGAGACTGGGTTAGACATCTGGGAACACTGGTTTGAAGGACAGAAAAAGATTGAATTGGTATTCCTGCAGCAGTTGCTGGTCAGCTGGAGTCCTTGACAGCTCTAAAACATCAAGTTCCTGTTTCTGATAATGTTTCCAGATTACTTTGGATGAGGAAAATTATTTTACCCCATGCAAATAAACATTAAGCAAGTGGAACTGAAGCAATATATTTATTACATGTCAGAATAAACTATGAAAAAACCCCAAGCAACCAAAAAACCAGCTCAACAAATTCTGACAACATTTTATGAAATTTGTGCCTTTTAGAGGTGATCCTAATTTTCCTTGAAACATACTCAAGATTGTCTTTGACTAATGGAGTAATTTATGAATTTAACAGGGGCAAAACCTTGGTTTCCCACTGAATTTGAGTAAGCTAAATCATTCTATAAGGAAAGTTTCCTGCTGTGCAAACAAGAGGACACTGATGGGGCAAGTTTTAGCACAAACTAAGAAGCAATAGCTGTCAGTATCCTTCACCACCACAAGTACAGGGCTGTTATGTGAGAGGTGACACCATGGCAAAACTTCAGCCTGGAGTCACTCACAGTTATCTCAGGGGACAAAGACAGAAATCTGATGCAAAAACAGTTACCATGTGTTGGTTTCCCAGTAGAAAACCTCTCAGGCTTCTCTCAAGAGTTTGACAAAGCTGAGAAACAAGAGCCAGATAGATCAGGGCTTCTGACATCATCTGGAAAAAGCTCAATATCTTACACATTTCCTTACAGTAACAAATTGTCTTGTAGAATTTGACTGGGGATTGCTATACATGCAGCCTAGCATGTCAAGGCAGGGAAAACCAAATTCTGAGTTACTTAATCCCAAACTCTCTGAATTCAAGGAAAAAGCTCTCATGGACCAGTAAATTGTGGAGGATGCTCCAGGGTCTGGTTTTGGCTGAATGCTAATTTTTGCAGTGCTACATGTGCTGGTGCAGAGACTTCCGTCTCAGTTTTAGTAAGGGGCATTTATTTCTCTTTGCTACAAAGCCACTCTGAGCTCTGGATAACTCAAGACTCAACTCTTAGCCAAAAGCCCTGTGAAGCCTTTGGGATCACAGCACCCTTTGCAGCTGAAACACATTGCATTTTTGCATGTAGAAAACACACAACTTCTGCAGGGGCTTAATGCTTTTAAAGAGAAATCTCCAATAGTGATTGAAAATCTCCAATAGTGATTTGATAGAACAAAACTGAAAAGTTTCTGGAAGCTCTTTCCTTTTTAATTTAGAAAGGTGGCGTTTGGCTGACACCGGCAAGCAAACTCGTATTTATGGAGTGCCCTCTCAGTATCCCGTGAAATTTGCCATTTCCCTCCATGACAGTCAGCACCATCTATCACGAGGACATAATCCCCTGGGACAGGAGAGCTGAGCCCCTTTGCTGCTCTCCTCTGCAAACAGATGTGTGCACGCTCCCCAGCTCTGAAAGTCACGGCCGCCTTTTGGCAGAGAGCTGCAGCAGCTGCACATCTGCAGAGGGGAAAAGCTTTCAGCAAAAACTAGAGCGGGATCTCATCCTCCCCCCTCGCCTGCAAAGCAAGCTCAGCATTTGTTCCTCTCCAGATGACACCCCGATGGGTTGATTTAATCATTCACACATGCATGCCTATCCACAATGCTGCCAAAATACCAGGCCTGTGACAGCATCTCACCTGAACTGCTCACAGCAACAGGGCTTATCAGCAAGCGCTTGGCAAGGGCCTGGCAGGGTAAGAAGAGAAAATCCACATTCAAGGGCACTGCTAAAACAAAATGATTCTACAGAATACACGTGGGTGAGTGGGAGACCTCTTGTGATGAGAACACTTAAGCACACGCTTAATTTTTAAGTCTATGCTCAAAGCATATTGCTACCTCCAATTAGGGTGCGTGAAGTCCGGTTCCAAACCTCCCAGAGCAGGAATAATGTCCTGTACTGGGAGCCAAAGCACTTGGATGGGTGGATTTAAGCATGCACCGAGACCTACATGTCTGCCTAAACGATTTGCCAGAATGGGGACACAGTACAGAATATTTAAATGTGGCAGGATTGCAGAAACACTTCACCACTTTCATTCCCAAAGGGAAATCTAATTAAAACACAGAGCATCTAGCCATTTAAAGTGGCTCTGATTACAAAGAACAGCAAGTCCTTGCCCCTGAAACAGTCTCTCCAGTGGACTGCCAGAGTCGCCAGTAAGTTTCTGGAAACACAACTTATGCGACTGAACTTGGTCAGGAGCCATCTGCTCTCTGGGATCTGTAGGATCAGGAGTCTCAAGGTCTGGCAGGGTCTCATCCCGAACTCCTTCAACCACTTCCAAGTGAGGTGGCACCTTTCCCCACTCAAGCTTCCCTTAAACATCATCAGCTCATGACATTTTAAGTGTCTGTGCCAGATTTTCAAATGAGCTCAGAGTAAAGCTTTTGTGAGTGCTTCTCCCAAGACCAGCTTTTCTGCCAGGCACAGTCTCCAGCACAGATATCCTACCATGGCAAAGCCTTTCCAAGCAAGGTCAGCACTTCATATGCTGAACTGTTCAGCCAATCTGATTACTTACCATGATGCCTGATGAGGAGAAGGGCATCAGAAAATACAGCACCTCCTGGCAGAACCTGTATTTACACCAGGCTCCATTCAGATCAATAGCTCTGTGCTGCACATATTCTAGAGGGAATGAGAGCAGTGGAACAAACCCCCACCAGCATTAACAGTGCTATTTTATAGGGGAGGCAAGATTGGCCACAGTTAAAGGATGCCACACTTGAAAACAAAGCAGTGCTCCTACAATGGCTCACATGGCAGCACCTGCCTTATTAGTGGCACAGCACTAGTAGCAGCAAGTCCCAGAGTCCACTTCAGGCATCACCATCAGAGAGAGCTGAACCACAGCTGGCTTACCTGTCTAGCTTCCCTCCTTTTGCCTTTTACTCTGATCTTCCATCACACATCTCAAAGTGGTCCAGGCCCCTCACTCAGGCTTCTAGGTGAGGTCTTGTCAGCATTGCATGTGGAACCAACTGCATGAAGAACCCAGTGGATGGCCAGGGCCATCTGTTACAGGCTTTTCTCTATGTGAGCTGGTGTTTTTATTTTAACTCACTCTGCTTCTGGGCCCCTCTTCATCTCTCGCTCCTCCCATCTCCCTCTCTCAACTCATGAGGACAGAGTTTCCATCCTGGCCCTGGGCCAGCACATGTATGGGCAAAAGCAGAGCTCAGGAAAAGCCATCTTCTGCTCCCTTTCATCACGTAAACACTGCCAGTTCCCAGCCCAGGAGCACAGGGCTGAGCCAGAGCTCTGCCTGCAGTGCAGGGGGACTGAGGACCAGCAGCTCCTGCCCAGGCTGGACACAGCAGCTTGGCTGCAGTGCAAACATCTCCCCTCTTGGCCCTCCTGCTCCCAGTGAGCAGCCTGAGCCTTTACCCCAGCCAAGGAATTGCTTGTTAGAAGGCAGACACAGATGCATCTCACATTCAGCAAAGGTCATGTGTACCAGCACATGCACGTAAAACAGTCAAGCCAAATTCTTGTTTGCACCAGACATTAAAAACAAGAGAACCAGAAGACCCCAAGGAAACCTAACTGGCATTGCCCCAGCACTGGCATGACAGTCCTGCCCTAAGAATGCCTCAGAGACATATCAGCTCCTAACAAGTTTAATCAGTAAAAACTGACCTTAAATCACCACTAAATCTTGCATCTGCTTTCCTAAATCCTTGAAAGTAACACTATGCCAGCTGCAGCTGGTTTCCCTAACCTGGGGAAGGGAAAAAGCACTGAAGCAAAGAATGAACACCAGCACTCACAGCATTCATTCCAGTACGACATTACTCTTTCAAGCCTCTGCCTTTCTAACTGTGCTTGACTTCCTTCAGCTTTACCATGGAACAGTACTATTTTCAAAAAAATAGAAATTATGTCCTCATAATTTCTAATAAAAATTATTCATAATAAAAGAAAGGAGTCACAGTGTTTCAAACCTCTTGCAAGGAAGATTTCCCATGAGCTCCCTTTTGGGGTTTTTGTTGCGCACACACAGGACCCCACATTTGCCCAGAAAATGTTTAGGCAATGTATTTACCTCAGAGCAGTGCAAACTCAGGGGAGTTGTATTCCTGTGTTTCAGCACAGGAACACCCCAGCCATCATGCCAAGATTATCCCAAGAGCACAGCCTCTGTGAGCAACTGCAAGGATGACGGGCTGGAACCACATCATAGGGTTCAGAGCGGCTCAGAGCTGTCTCAGCACAGCAGGGACTGGGCCATCCTGATGGCAGAGCCCCAAAGGTGGGTGTCTTGCTGCCATGAGTTCCCACTGAGCTCTCAGCTCACTGAAAGACATGAACTGGTGAAAACTCACTCGAGAGGCAGGTAAGTATCCACTGCTTTGATCAAGAAAGGCCTGGGGAATTATGACTTTCACCTCATCAGTGCCATGCCTGCAGACACAGAGCACTTTGACCCAACTAAACCATGTAAAGGCTGTGAGAGATCTTGAATAGGACCAGCCTATAGAACCTCAAATATTTATTTAAGACAGTGATGATGCCTTTTAGTGCTTTATATACAGAGACCTTGAATTGATTCTCAGCCTGCTCAGTGCTAGCCTTCCACCAAAGGACACAGGCCTTAGTTGAAATCCCAGGGTGTAGAGATCAGAGACTCCAGGGACTCTAGATTGTCTCAGACACCCACTTCAAGGTCAACCAAGGCCCCTGCAGAAACTACATTTCAAAAGCACATGAAGCTGGGAGTTCAGTCATGTGGTCATCTTCACTAAAACCTGGGCTAAAGCCATCCCCAAATGTCATGCAGATCCTCACATTTCAGCCTCTGCTTCAGTTTCCAGGAGCTGATAAAGCATCTCCAAGGTGAAGACCAGAAAAAAAATCCCATTAGCAAGATCAACACGCTACTGCCTTTTCCATTGCACTTCAGAGCCACAGTAAAGAAAACACTGTCTCTTTTCCTGGTTTGTGCTGTAAAAAGGTGCTTACAGATACCTCAGATATAGTGTTATTTGAGCTGTGTCTAAGCAAAGCCAGGATCACTCATTTACTGTCCAGACTTGAATGAAACAAGAAATTTCTTTCCAGCTCTATCCCATCCCTCCTTCCCTCTGGAGAGTCTTCTCAGCCTGTAAGGAACTGCTATGCAAGTGCATTAAAAGTCCTATTTCAGCATTTCTTTCATAGTAGAGGCCTCTTCCAGCCAGCTCTTGGGATCCTGCCAACAGACATATCAGCCACTAGTACTTAAATCCTTCCGCTAAAAAATGCTTCCCAAAAGAGCTTACGCCCCAGTTCTGAAGGCCTTAGATCATCACAATTAACCAGCTTCAACTAAGAGAGGTTCTTCTCCACTCTCTTGGGCTTAATGGTGCACTACACTGCCTTTTCTCCCCTTGGTCTGGCCTCCACTTAGGAAGGAGCAGCTTCCACACAGTTCCAGCCAGGAAATAAATGTCAGGTGTTACAAAAGGAAGGGAGAACCAGCTGCTTTGAATGATGCATTCAGGGGATCCAAAAGGACACAGCACTTATCAGACACTTCTGAAATGCCCAGCACCTCTCCATCTTTAAGAGACTGTTGTGTGATGATTTAATCAATACATTTCTTAAGCCTGGGGAAGGACTGAGCTTGCTTCTGTGCTCCCAGAGCACCCAGCAAAATAGAGATTTTAAGTCCTTTCCGTATGAATTAGTTGTTATGGCTGATATTAAGAACAACTCATTGAAAAAGCTACTCCTGGATTAAGATCATTTCTGAAAAACACAGCTTACGTGGTCTTTATTGATTATCTCCTTGTCAAAACGAACATTTCTAATATGTAAATACACCAAGCATGGGAAAAAGATAAGCCTATTCTAAGTGTCTGACAAAGGATCTAAATGCTCTTCTTGTTTCTTGAGAACAGAGAGCACACACAGAGGTTGTCTTTGCAGACAAAATGTCCTAAAAGCTTTCCCAAGGCAGCGAGCTGGGGGCAGTACCAAAAGCAGAGCTTTGGGACACTCCACGTGCACTTGTGGTCTACAAGGAACACTGCACTTGGGATCTGAGCTGATGAACAGGGAGGATCTTCTGTGTGGACTGCTAGGACACGGATGTGCCGAAGGCCAAGCCAGGCTTCAGCGCACAACCTTCTCACCCACGCGGCAGAGAGTGGTCCCAGGAGAGCCATAAATCTTTACTCTGCTTTTTACATCCCCAGCCACTCCAGCGCTCTTCGTTTGCAGTGCTTTCTCTTCCGTTTTCTCAAAAAGGCACCTTATTACCCTGGGAAATCCTGTGGCTTTCTTCTCATTTCCATACTTAGCGTTTTCAGTTGCTTCCAAGCCTGACCCAACATAGTAGTTATCCATTTTCACAGGCTGAAACGCTGCCTGGATTATTTTAAAAACCCAAACAACAACCAAACAAAACCCCTCAAACCCAACATGCACCAAACCCCACGAACACTACCCCAATGACAACAATTCAGAATACAAGGGTGGAGGAAATGCATTCTTTTCCTCTGCCAGGATGCAATAACAACTCCCTTTTTGGTGGTGCAGAAAACAGAGCCAGTACACATTATTGGACCTCACTACCACACACCAAGAACCAGTGGTCAGTAAGGTGGCAGCCAACACAGAAAACGGCTTTTTAATCCACCACCAACACCAGCAGCTCCCCTCACAGTAGCAAATAAAAGCCCCATGGAAATCCCTCTGGTCATCCCAGCTTTATCCTCCCTGCTGAGTTCCAGGCTGGAGATGCTCTTCTCCAAAAGCAACAAACTTAAACAGCTACTTAAACGGCAAGAGCAAAGGTGGCTGGGAATAACTCAGGGTCAGGAACAACTTGCTGACCTGTCTTGGAAAAAAGTGGTGTTCTTGTAAAGAGTAGAATTAAGGGCCCATGTTTAGCACTTAGTCCCTGCTCTTGTGAGGAGGCTCCAGTGCAGACCCAAGCAGTCAGAAAGCCTCAGTCTCCTATGACCACCACTTTTCCTGCACCAAGCGTCAAGAGACATGCTTCCTGGACACTCGAAAAGCCAAAACCTCTGAAAGTGTCCCAGATACAGCTGACATGGTTTTACCTCCCAGTTTGCATTTGACACCTTGGGATCACGGCAGCAGCCAGCTGTAACTTCTTCCTTGTTCCCTTCTCAAACAACATTCCCCTCCGACAACTCCATCCCTGACCCATTAGCGCCCATCATCCCTGGGTACGAGAGCAGGAAGGCAAGAAAGCGTTTTTCTCCCCAGGACAGGTGAATACTCCCACCGATCCCCACCGGGAGGGAGACGTGCCACCCTGGTAAGCCACAGGCTGCACACAACTGCAGGAGCTCCTTCAGCCGAAGGCAAAGTAAGAGGAAAGCAGAGAGAGAGAGGGAGAGAGAGAAGTGCAGGGCTAATATCACAGGGGGATTCAGGGTTTTGCCGAACCGAGAACTCAAGCTGTTTGCTTCAGCAGGGCCCGGGCTTCCTCCAAAGAATGTGTTTAGCGTGTCCTTCTCCGTTTTGTGCTAGAGACCGAGGCAGGGTTGAGTTCACTCGGGGGCCCCGTGCTGGGTGGCGGGGCTGCCGCTGCTCCTCCGCCCCGCCGCTCCCGACTCTTTCAGCACTCTTTCTCGACACTTTTCAGGGTCGACTTTTCAGCAGCTCCCCAGGTTGGCTCGCCCCTCTCCCCCCGGCCGAGCCCCGCTCCAGCAGCGGGCCCGGCCCTCCGGCGCCCGGCGGGAGCAGCAGCCTCCCCGTCCCGGCGGGAAAGCGGGAGCGCGGGGGGATTCGGCTGCCGGCCCCCGCTTTCCCTCTCTGCAGCCGGGGATGAAGAAAAGCCAGCTGGGGGGCGGAAGGGAAGAGGGAATTAAGAGGCTTTTTTTTTGGAGCAGCACCTCTGCCCGCTCTCCCGCCTTAGCGTCCCCTCGGCGCCTCCCTACCTTCCTCGGCAGCAGCAGCGGAGCAGGGGGGCCGTGTCCCGGCATGACGGCGGCGGCGCCCGGCGCCGGGCTGGCGGCTGCGGACCCGCGGCTGGGGGCTCCCCGCCCGCCCCCGCCGCCACCGGCCCCGGCCCCGGCCCCGGCCGCCCTCCGGCGGGAGCGCCGCCCCGTCCCGCCCCGGCCCGTCCCGCCCCGCCGCCGAGGCGGCCGCGCCCGCCCCTCGCTCCGGGCATGGAGCGTCCTGTGCTGCCCGCCCGGGGGAAGCGGGGTGCCCGAGGGAGGCGGCGGGGCTGCCGGTGTCGAGGCCCGCAGGGCAAAGTGCAGCTGAGTGAAAATCTGGCTGCGGACTGAAAGATTTCCGGGGAAACGTAGAAAGTCCTGACTTGCTGTCACTGTCCAGAAGCTGTCACTGGCACGGCTTCCCGAGGCTGAGCGGGTCACAGGCTCATCGCGGGAGAGCAAGTAGGCAGGAATGCCTCAAACCTGCAACTTCCATTCCCTGATCTGACACTGGGTGTTAGGGAAAGGTTTTTCACCCGGGGGGTGGTCAGGCACTGGAACAGGCTCCCCAGGACAGTGGTCACAGCACCAAGCCTGACAGAGCTCGATAAGCGTTTGGACAACGCTCTCAGGCCCGTGGGGTGACCCTTGGGGTGTCCTGTGCGGGGTCGGGAGCTGGACGCCATAATCCCGACGGGTCTCTTCCAGCTCAGGATATTCAGTGTTTCTACGATTCAAAACAGATGGAGGTGTGAAGGTCCCCGGCCCAAGCGCGGCCCCTTCCCGCCCGTCCCCATCCACTACAGCCAGGTCCCGAGGGGACGCTCCCGGTGCTGAGGGGACAGCTCGGGCACGCGCCCCCCTAGCGGCGTTCTGGTGCCGCCGGCGTGCCCGCGCGCGAGCTCCCGCCAGACTCTCGCTGCTGGCCCTTTAAGGGGCGGGGATTCTCCGCGCTCCGGGGCGCCGATTGGCTGGGCGCGGCCCCCTCCCGCCCCCTGCCCCCGGCGGGGCCGGCGCGGGCGGCGGGTGCGCGCGCGGTGGTGGCGGGAGCGCGCGCGATGGTGGCAGGCGGCGCCGCGCGGCTGCTCCCGCTCCCGCTGCTCGTGCGCGCCGCCGCGGCCAGGATCCGGCCGACGCTGCCCGGGCGGGCGGGCGCGGGGCGCTCCGGGCCGCTCGCCGGGCGCTGGGGCGCCCTGGCCTTGGCCGTGCCCGCGGCCGTGCCCACCGGGACCGGCTGGAAGGAGAGGCCGGGACAGCGCGGCCCGGCGTGGGCGGCGGTGCGCGGCGCGGAGCGGCCGCCCCGGGGGCTGCTGCGGCGCTTGGCTCTGGTGCTGCGGCTGGGTGTCCGCGCCTGCGGGCTCCTGCTGCGCTTCGGGCCGCTGCTGCTGCTCTACCCGCTGAGCCGGCTGTGGCCCGGCGTGGGAGCGCGGTGGCTGCGGCTGCTGCGCAGGGCGGCCGAGGCCGCCGGCCCCACGTGTGTCAAGCTGGGCCAGTGGGCCAGCACCCGCAGGGACCTCTTCTCGGAGGCCTTCTGTGATGAGTTTTCCAAGCTGCACGTCGAGGTGAGCCCGCACCCGTGGGGCCACACCGACGAGCTCTTGAGGAAGGCCTTCGGTGAGGAGTGGATGGGCGTCCTCAAGTTCCCGAGCCGGGAGCCGGTCGGCTCGGGCTGCGTTGCCCAGGTGTATAAAGCCTATGCCGACCTCGCTGCCATTGCCGGCTCCAGGGCCAAGCAGCTGGAGCCACGCTCGGAGTTCAGGTCCGCCTTCGAAGCGTGGGAAGTGTCAGGCTTTAGAGGCCTCCTCGGGTGGCTGAGAAGGAGGAAGAGCAAGGAGATACGGGATGAGAGAAGCAGGGAGGAACTGAGTTCTGCAGACTGCTCCCAGGGAAGTCCCGTGAGTAGGATGTCCCTTATGGAGCAGGGGGCCAAGCCGCTGCTGAACGCAAATCCGTCATCAGCCAGACACCTCGTGCCTGTAGCCATTAAAGTAAGTCATGTGCCTGAATGGTAGATGTGTGGAAATGGAGCGCGCTGGATGAGGTCCGTCACATTCTAACTCCCGTGGAGAGGAGTAGCTGGCTAGGTCCAGGTAGAGCAAGAAGGGATGCTGTCTCTCTTGGTGCTCTTTTGTTCCAGCCAGCCACAATCCACACTTGTGGTGGCCCCAGCTCTTCCCAGAGGAGAGCTCAAGATTCGATGTGCCATGTGGGTACTAAGAATGCCTCCAAGGGCCCAATTTACACTAAAAGAATCAGTATTAAGGTTGATTGCACCTTCCAGACAGCAAACCTCCTTCTCTGCTCACATGAAGAAATCTGAAACACGTAAGTGTGTTCCAGCAATGTTTATTTAAAGAAACTTTATATTTGAGCAGCTTCAAATACTAATCAGGGACAGGGTGAGACTGAAAGTGGTGAAGAATGTCTTTGGGCGAGACTGTAGTCTCCAGCACAGATACACTGAATTTGACAATGATACAATATTTCTCTTTAACCTAATCAATGGCAAAACGTGGGTTCTTCTGAGGACTAGTCAAGGAAAGTGGTTGCCTCCCATTCTAATAAAGCTGGGTTCTGTATATTTGAGATGTGTCACTTGAGCTGATGGAAGTTGAGAGTCTGGGGGATTGATGTTGCTATTGCTCATTCCTGTGCAGGTATTGCACCCTGGGCTGGTCCACCAAGTCCAGATGGATCTGTTTCTCATGAAGATGGGCAGCCGCATCATTGGACTTCTCCCTGGGTTCAAGTGGCTCAGTCTGACAGAGATTGTGGAGGAGTTTGAGAAGCTTATGATGCAGCAGGTATGCACCAGGCCATGGTCCCCAGCTACTGAAACCAAACTGCCCTTTGTCTTGCTACTGGCTGGCTCTAGCTCTGTTCACACCACTGCATTTTAAATGGTCAGATGAAGGCTGGCTTGTTCTTTATTTCTGTTCTGTAGTCTAATCAAATCACATAACGTTACTGTAGGAGAGCTTATATGCTCACAAAGTAGCAAAGCAATGAAAAAACATCTTTATTAGATCTAAAATTATTTTTTAAACTTTGAAAATTATGTTTAGACTTTGAATGTGTTTTCTAATGGACAGCCTGAACAGCTAGCTAGTCATAGTCACAGTCCTTTTTGCAGCATTGTGAAAAGTGAACGCTGGTGAGACTCCTTAGAAAAGAATTTCTCCAAGCAAGTGCTCAAGCATGTGGATTTTTTTCTATAGTTTTACATATATGTTTGCAGTCTGTACTCACTAATCATGTTTTTTAGCACTGAGATAGATAGATGGATAGATAGATATAAGCATAAATAATGTTTTCACAGAAGTTAATAACACATTCTACTTTGTATTATCATCAGACTCACAGTGTCAGTAAAATTTTGCAAACAGATTTGAAAGCATCCTGATTTACTAATGTCTTCTAAAGACACAGTCCTGAAATATTGCTACTATCAAACTGATAAAGATCTCACTGCAGGCTTAATTAGGCTTATGTTTCTATAAAATGAGCCATTATCTGCTAATTTCATTGTTGTATCTAGATTGCAGTGTCTGAAGTCTGTAACAAGCTTTTGAAAACCTTAATTATTTTCTACAATTGCAAAACCTCTACACAGGAAATCCATGCTGGGAACTGTTGACTGTGGTCAGATGTGACTCGAGGTCATTTGTACCAGTTTGGCAGAGCTTGGATGGATGTGCAGAAGATTGAGGGTTAGGAGAACATCTGATAGGCTCATTGTAGCTTTTTCCCTTTGAATGAACAGGAAGCATCCCCCACTGCTAGACAAGGGAGGTGAGGCAAGGTTGTCCTGCCTCCTTGAGCAGTAGCAGACAGTTGGAGAGATGCCCTTGTGTCAAGACACTGGCTCACTGAAGAACCAGGGCCTGGACTTGGCATAATGGATTATTTTGTATGCTTTACATTACATAAAGAAGTAAATTTACATTACATTTAAGAAATTTACAATTTCTTCCTGATGTGGCTGCCTATCCATCAAGTGAGGCTGGGGCTGCAGTTCTTCTGTCTTGTCTGCCTGCCTTGCATTTGGACAGCAAGCTTTGGTTCAGGATAGATTCAGTTTAGGATCTTGTTGTATTTTTGAATTTAGCACGGTCCTGGTCTATTTTGAGACACCGTGCCTCTAGTAAGGCACCCGTATTTCAAAGGTGTTTGGCCGTGGACCATCCATTACCCGGTCTGCTCCTCTTCCATCAGGACAGCTATGAGTGCGCGAGAAGCACCACTCTTATTTTGTTTCCATTCTGGCTTTCTGACTAGTTGTGTTGGTATTGAGTATTGCAACTCATACAGGATCCTGAAGATCTAATCCTAGTTGAATCTAATTTCCAGCCTGCTTTTCTGTTTCTCCCTTGAGATTGACTTACGCTACGAAGCCAGAAATCTGGAGCGCTTCCGACAAAATTTCCTAGATGTCGATTTTGTGAAGTTTCCAACCCCGCTTTGGCCCTTGGTAACGGCAGATGTTCTAGTGGAAACATTTGAGGTAAGAATTGTAGGGTCTGGGTGCAATGGTAGCAGTGAGAAGGCCCCAAGGAGAACATGTCAAGGAGATGTTTCTTTTTGAGAGGGAAGGATCAGAGGCAGAAGGATGCATTTTTCTTATTTGCTTAAGGAGATTGATGTCCTTCCTTAGAGTCTCTTCCACTCTTTTTGTTTGCAGTCAGTGCATCCCTGAAGACAGATAGCAGACAACTGCATATAGAAGTGAACACTTGGACTGAAACTAAGCAGACCAGCAGTGTGTCCAGCTACTATGTGCTTGCCTGTGCTTTGCAAACCACCACACTTAACCTCTCCTCTGTGGTGGGTCAAAGAAAGGAGCTCAGCAATCTGACACTTTCTGATCCTTGATTCACTTCCCTTGTGGATGTTCGAGTCACAGACCAAAGCTACTCTCAGACTTAGTTTTCCTGCACGTGACCCTGGCAAGGGTGTTTCTGTCCCTGGAATACCATCTGTCTTTCCAAGGAACAAACCCTTGGTTCTCTCACGTTTTCCATCACACTAGGTACAGCCTCTTTCCTTGCCCAAAGGCAAGTCCTTTCTAGGCTATTATCATCACCTTCCCCCCACTTGTGGCACCCAGGTAAAGGTGTGTTTGAAGGTGGGATGCAGCAGGTGTTTGACTCAGCTCTGTCTCTGTTTCAGGAGAGTGAGCCCATTTCACGCTACCTGCATGTGGAGATTGACACGGAGCTGCGGCAGAGACTGGCCAAGATGGGCATGGACATGCTGCTGAAGATGGTAGGCACTTGGCTGGGGCTGCAAGTGAAGGTTGTTTTCCTGCAGAACTATTCAGTCTGGATAACAAGACAATGTGCTTCCTACCTGTACCCACTGTGCGGGTAAAGCCTGGGCTGGACACCCCTGTTCAGGCTCTGAGATAAGGCTGTGCCACTGCAGAAGGGCCATCTGCCTGCACACAGCAGGACTGGCCTGTGCACCTTGGTCAGCCTTTGCTTAGGATACCCACTCATCCATTCCAATGAATATTCACATATTGCCCAAATACCTTAAAGTGCAACATTATTAGCAAATGTCACATGCTCCGCAGGGATTGTGGATGTGATTAAGGGAAAACTACTTTCTTCATCAACTCCTCTAAAACTGCCTTTTTGTTAGGGAGAACTAAATCTGGAGTAAAGACAAACAAACCTGGCCAGATTCAGCTTCTGGCTATCTACTTGTTCTGTAGCTGAAATAATCCCAAATAATCTGGAAAGGAGTGTTGAGGGGGTGGTACAAGTGTCTTGTGAGGAGCCACGAGAACCAGCAGGGAAGAGTTGCAAAAGCTCCTAACAGTACTGAGTGTGTGGGCAGTGTGTGTCAGATGAAATGCTCCTGCTAACTGCAGCATTGTGCTAGGGCAATAGTGAAACTCCAGTTCTGGTTCCAGGTAGTATGACAGGCTCTGAAATTGCTTTTACCACTCAGAAAAGCAGTGCTGGAACCAGAATAGTTTTATGCTAAGATTGGTTTCAAAATGTAGGAGTAGAAAAAAATTAAAGAGAGAAGAAACAACATTATGTCTGTAAGTAAAACAGATACCCCTTTCTTGAGTACTCTGCAGCTCTAGTCCCTTGCTGTCCTGGACTCTCTTCTGTAGTAGAACTAGAAGAGGTGCAGAAGAAGGCAGATAGGATGATTACTCATGTGGAATGGCTTCCATACCAGAATGGTGAAATAATTTGGACTCTTAACTGTGGAAAGCAGAAAGATGAGTAGTTATGACAGAGATAATGTAGTCGTGAGTGCACAAGAATGAATATGGGTCTATTGTGTAGGGTTTCTCAATAAGGAGGACATAAAATTAGCAGAAGTCATTCTTTCCAGGCAACACCATATTTTTTCACACAGCTCTATTTATTTACATGGCACTTGAACAAATGCATAGGAGAAATCCATGAGCTACAAAGATAATCTCATTGGGGCAGGAAGGCCTGCCCAGGTCAGCAGGAGGGTTGTGGTGGAGTGGGAATTACTGTTTTGTTCTTGTCCTTTTGCCAGTCCTTTCTGGTGCTAAGTGCAAGCAGAGTCAGAGAAGAGCTAAACACATTTATTTCCTCTTCTCTTGTTTTCCTTACTTTTCAGTGCACTTTGCAATGTGGGTTGGTGTCCTGCACTAGACAAACTTAACCATTCACTATAACCTTTGCCACTGAATGGCAAACAGCCTATTCTTACTGCTTTACTCTTTGCTAAGGCCCACCAGTGTGCCCCAATTTAGGGCTGATTGTCAAGGGGCACTGCCATTCCCTGCTGGGGCTCTTGGCTGTCCTACCTGACCTCCAGGAAACACTGGATTCCTTCACACAGCTCCGAGTACCAGTGAGTACCAGAGCTGGTCTCCAGCAGAAGCCACCTGCTGTGGTGGGTGGTGGTGCCCCATCATGGGTAAGGGTGGAGAACCGGCCACAAACAACCCTGAGCCGTTTGCCTGGGGCCTTGGGTGTGACCAGGTTTGCTTGGAACGAGCTGCTCTCACACTTACCTGTCCTCCAGATCTTTGTTGACAACTTTGTCCACGCCGACCTGCACCCCGGGAACATCCTGGTTCAAGGCACGGCCCGGCCGGAGCAGGGTCTGTGTGAGTCCCTGGCGCTGGAAGCGCGGCCGCCCCCGCGGCAGCTGCGCCTGGTGCTGCTGGATGCAGGGATCGTGGCGGAGCTGCAGAGCGCCGACATGCAGAACTTCCGCGCCGTGTTCACAGCTGTGGTCCAGGGACAGGTGAGGCCCCTCTCTGGCATGGGGCTGGCAAGCTGAGGCTGGGGAAGGGAGATGGCTGTGGATGGCCAAAGGGAAAGTTTCCTGTTTCCCCTTAAAATGGTAAGAGGGACAAGAAGCCTTGCTAGCATCTTATCCCCAAACACAGGGAGAAGCTGCTCAGCTGCAGCACGGAGGCTGCCAGAGTGCAGCAATTTCAGGGCCCCAGGAACTAGAAGGGGCTAAATGGGAAGCACTGGCTGCCCCTTCCTGGTTAGGAGTGCTTCTGCTGTTAATGATATTTCTAACTTAACTAACTTAAATTAAATTAAATTAAATTAAATTCTGACTGCCAAGTTAGAATCTGTAAGGTTTTGCTAGAGAAGAAGAGAGAATGGGTTTACATCTGCCACACATGTTCCTCTCCCCAGCCTTGCTGCTGGAAGGCCTATATGTTTTCCTCCTTGTTGCTGTTGTCAGCATCTATAGAGGAGCGGAAGGAAAACAGGTGTGTGTGTGTGTGGAGGGGTCTGACCTCTGCTAGGCTCCTCCATATCAGGGCAACTACATTATCCTCCTCCCTCCTTGAAACTCACTGTTAGATGGACTAGAGAACCCAGTGCTGGTGTCTCCTGTTCATTCTGAGAACAAGCATTGTGCTCCTAGTTGTCTGTTGCTGTCTCTCAGAGCTGCAGGGTGAAGGGCTCACTGACACACCTCAAAGAGGGACACATTTTGTCTTGGTCTGCCAAAGCATGCCAAAGAATCCATGCTAAACCCTGTATCCAGGCCCATTCTGTGCTGCCAGGGGCACTTCTCAGCAACCAAAAGCAGTAACTGCAAGCATCTGATTTCAAGTCCCCGGTGATCGGGTTCTGATTGTCCTGTTCAACTTGTTTCTCAGGGGGAGAGGGTGGCAGAGCTGATCCTCCACCATGCCCGTGCCAATCAGTGCCAGGACATCGAGCGCTTCAAGGCTGAGATGGCAGAACTTGTGACCAAGGTCCGGGGCAACACCATTGCCTTGGGAAAGGCAAGTGCATCATGTCACTGTCTTACTTCCCTGCAATTCAGTGCAACTTGGCACTGAAAACTGCAACAAAAAGGTTTTTTGATCAGCTGTTAAATTCTCCTTGTGTATTCCAGCTTCAGGTGGGAAATCTCCTCTCAAGTGTCTTCAAACTATTGATGACCCATAAGGTGAGGTCCTGTCCCTGTATGCCTTTAATAGCTGGAAGTTCATCTGGAGAGGGAGAACTGCTGGGAACACAAGGGGTTAACAAGGATGGGGACTGACTTCTGAAACAAACTGCTAGGAGAGGAACCACAGGAATGCATTCAAGTGTTGCAGGCATGCTGTTTCTCAGGTCTTATACACACTCTGCCATTTGATGGTTGATATTGTTTACTAAAAGAGTATTTTTGTAACACATAGTTTTTCCTGCCTTTTTTATAGCCCCTTAGACTGTAGATACCTCCTTATAACTGATTATTTGGGGGACAGTTTCCACAGTTGCAAACAACTTTGGAAATCAAAAGACGTATGGTGGTTTGAACTAGGGGTGGTTTGAACCAGGGCTGTCAGCCACAGGGCTGCACAGTCCAACTGGTGGAGCTGCCTTATAGTTTCAGGTGTGCAAATGCTCTCCCCAGCTTCTTCCCTTCCCACTCACCTTAGGCAGAGCTAGTACTTTGGTTTAAGGTGTACAGAAGAAAATAATGTCCACTGAACCATTCAGTCTGTTGTGGTTCTAGGTGAAGCTCGAGAGCAATTTTGCTTCCATCATCTTTGCCATCATGGTCCTGGAAGGATTGGGACGTTCACTGGACCCTGAACTGGACATCCTGGAGGCAGCTAAGCCACTGCTCATCAAAACTGCAGCTTCTGCCCTCAAGTAGACTCCAGTGGCTGCTGCCCTCCCCCTGTGGGGGTTACCTGTGCTGCCTGTGAGCTGACACAGAGCGAAGCTGAAGGTGAGAAGTGTGCCCCAGGGATGCGGAGCGTAGTGGCTGCTCTCCGCTGACGCTGCCTTCAGTCATTTCAGCCAAGGCATGGGAAGATCAGAAGGTCTATCCCAGAAGGCAGGAAGAATTTGCACAATTGGACATTTCCCCCTCATTGCACAGTTCTAAGAGCTGATGTGCTCTGGTAGTTTTTAAAAACCTCTTCAAAAATATGTTTATTGATCAAGTCTGTTTTAAAATACATCAGGTTAAATATTTAATTTACTGATTTACCTGTCACTGTGGTATGAGAAATGATGTTCTAGCATCACCTAAGCAACACATTCAGGCTGAAAAAAGCCAGTAAAACTGTTTGTCTTTTGTACTTTTAACTTCTACTTTTATTGTAGAAGTATCCTAACATCCTGCATGTAGCAGTCTGTTCTTTTTCATTTTGGATGACAAAAGCAGACTATTTCAATTTTTTTTCAGACTCCTATACTCTAGTACATTATAGTAGGAGTTTGGATTATAAACAGCATAATAAAATATTTACCTAGGCAGAAAACCTAATTCCGTAATAAAAAGCAACTTCTGGGAATATTTGTCCTGGTCTTAATTTTTCTGTTTCTGAAACTTTAAGAGGTTTTTTTTTCTGCTCTGTATGATTTTCTCTACTACCCTCCCTGGTGCTCCCCTGGTTTCACTCTACTCAAAACCTTAACTGATATGCAGATACTTAAGGTTTTTTTTCCCAGCAGGTTTCAAACCAGAGTCCAAGCATTTTCCTGATGGATCAAAACCACATTGTGAATGCTTAAAATTAAATAAAGCCAGGAGAAGAGCTGGATTACACGTGGCATTTACAGTCAGTTACTTTAATAGCAGTATTAAAATGTTTTTATGGCTGCATTTTAATAGTGAGAAATACAGTCCATGAATGATTGGAAATAGTGTGGTACTGAATATATTCCCAGATGTACCCTGTGTGAAATAGCAGTAGAGCAGGGTCTCTGCAGTGGTCTGTTCTCAGGTGGTTAAGCAATGAAGAGAAAGCACATAAGCAGACAATCTGCTGTTTTATGGTGTTTATAAAGTAATGATTAATAGCACATAAATGAAGTCTGAAAAACAAGTTTAGATTCAGCTCAGTACATTTCATGTACTTCCCTTTAATCACTGGATATTCCATTTCCAAGTACAAAAGGATAGGAGTAGAGTTTTACACCTTGTAAGTTTTAGGCTTTTTTTCTTTAAGTCTAGTTAGAGTCATAAGCAGGCAGAGATTTGTCCTAACTAGCACATGATTTTATGTTAAAGAGAACTCCAACAAGAGGAGAAGCAAGCACCCCCCAAACACTGCCCTAAAGAAAATCTCCATGTGCCAGCAGCACCCATGTTCCCCGTCAGCAGGGTGTGTGCCAGGCCTGGGGCACAACCATCCATGTTCTTGCTGAGCAAATTCCAGCCAACTTTTCCAGACTCTCAACAGAGTGGAAACTGTTCCAAATGATGGGATTTCACATCTAAAATGTAAAACTGTACCTCTGTCATGTATGAAACATGTAGTTTCCATGATATGAAGCAAGATATATTTTTTTTCAGACCTTAACTTTGACATTTTGTTTGTGAAAGCCTTCACCTATTTAAGTTCATCTATCCTCTTCCCTCTTATTTTTTTTTTTAAGCAAAAATCTGAGGATGGCTCATGCACATTTTGGTTCCTAAAGTTTAAAAATACCCATTTTAGCTATTAAGGCCTCAGAGTAGTTTGTAAACATCTGGATGAGAGACTTTGTCTTTTTAGGGAAAAGCTGAAGGCATAGCCTCTCCGTTATCCATGGAGGAATGCAGTCTGACACTTACTGCTAGGAAACTGCTGGCCATTCAGAAGATTTGGCAAGATTTCAAAGGAGCTCCCTTTAAGTTTTCTTAATTTTACTTTTTTTTTTTTTAAGACACTGCCATTGTAACTGGTGCTGTATTCTAGTAAGAGGCATAAATTTTTATAAAGTTTCAGAAAATGTGTATCATGTTTCTAAGTGTACACAGAATGTCAGGCCAAATCTAAATTTTATATCTAGTTTGGTTCTAGGCATTATTTGAAACAAGGTATCACACACATTGTATTCATTTTAGCATAATTCTGTGTAAAATAAAGATATTTCCACATAGATCTGTTTCAGCAGATAAATTGTGCCATGTCCATTCTCCTTTCCTGAATACCCATCTGAAATTTCTGGTTACCCAGAGGTGATCAGCGCATTCCCTGTGGCACAGCCACAGGGAATTTTGTACCTCGGATGATGTGAGGGAGCACTTCAGGATGTGACAAGCTTAACCTCCTCCTCCTCCTCTTCTCCTTTGGCACTCCACTCACCATAGTGCAATGCCCTGGAAAACCCCTCCTTTCTGATGGAGCAAAGGGCCTCTAGATGTGCCCTGCTGCTCCCTCTCGGGGGAGCGGGAGGCCAGTGACCCCAGGAAGAAAGGCAGGAAAAGGACAGAGCAGCGGAAGCGCACTCTGGCTGCAGTGAAAGGGAGATGAAACACGTCTCCAGGAATCCTACTGCCACCTGTCACAACTCTGCTCTGGCACACTGACTCACAGCTGACAAGACACAGCAGGCCTGTGAACTGCTCCAGGCCCTGCTCCTGACCCACTGTGCAGCTTCCTTACGCGAGCAGGGATGCCCGGAGCAGCAGAAGGTTCTGTTCCCTGAGGTACTGCTGGAGAGCACGGAGGTTTTGGCCTTCTTTTTCCATCTTCAGATGAGAACTCTCTCTCCTCTGGAACACTCTCACTTTGGCAGCCTGGTGCTGGTTTTGCTGTCTGTCCTGCTCCTGAGATTCTTGTTCTAGTGCTTCCTGCCGGGACTGCATTCTGCTCCTCAGGAACTCCTACATAAAGACATTCAAAACTGTACAGTCAGCCCTCATGCCAAATTTCATCCTCACTTTTCATCTCTGTCCAGCTCTGGGGCCCTCAGCATAAGAAGGAGATGGACCTGCTGGAGTCCAGAGGAGGATCACAAAGATGCTCAGAGGACTGGAGCACCTCTACTATGGAGCCAGGCTGAGAGAACTGGGGTTGTTCAGCCTGGAGAAGAGAAGGCTCTGGAGAGACCTTAGAGCCCATTCCAATATCTAAAGGGGCTACAGGAGCTGGAGAGGGACCTTTTACAAGGGCATGGAGTGATAGGAAAAGGGAGAATGGCTTTAAACTGAAAAAGAGTAGGTTTAGGTTAGGGATTAGGAAGACATTCTTTCCTGTGAGGGTGAAGAGGCACTAGCACAGGTTGCCCAGAGAAGCTGTGCATGCTCCATCCCTGGCAGGTTGGACTGGGGGTTCTGAGCAGCCTGGTCTAGTGGATGGTGTCCCTGCCCATGGCAGGGGGGGTCAGGACTACATGAATATGATCCAAATAATCCTACAGTACTAGGATATGGATATAATCTATGGAAATTCATTCCTTGCATGCAGACTTATTTTATGGCAGAGATAAGGAATTTTACTTTCCACCTTTCATCTTTATACACATGCCAAAAAAATGTTACCCTTTTTTATCTCTAAATGATATAGTTATATTGGATGTAAAACAGGTGAAATATACAATTACTCCAGATACTGACACTGCTGGAAACATGGCAGAAGAAGAAAATAACTTCTGAAATTGCCCTTACCAGCCTTTCTTTCTCTTTCTCACAGCTCCTTTTGTTGCTTTCTGCCTGCAACTCCTCTCTCTTCAAATGCTGTGTCTTTAAGAACTGAAGCCTCTGCCTTGCCTTCCTCTCCTCCTCCTCTCGAAAGAAGGATTCCTTCCTGCTCCTCTCAGCCCCAGCAGCCTGGAGCAGTGCCATGTGCTGCAAAGCTCTCTCTTTGTGCTCCAGCTGTTTCTCCAGCACTTGCAATGTTCTCTGACGCAATTGTTGCCTGTTTCCAAAACAAAATTTCTCAAATTTCCCATAAAGAAAGAGCAATAAAAAGGAGAGACAGTGCATAAGACACAAAGCAGATACTTTGGCAATCCGTGTTCAGTTAATAGTCCAGGACTCTTTGTTCAGTTATGAGGATTAAGCCTGTGTCCAGAACAGAGGTAGCAAAAGCCCCAAATGGGCTGGTGCCTGATGTCAGCACTTCTGGTCTGAGAACAGGACTGAAAGAACTTGCCCTTGGAGATAATGTACCCACTCCCTCACACCTCAAGCACCAATTTTATTACCAGTAAGGAAGCACTGTGACCCCTCTGCAGTGTCCAGCAAAAAGCACAATGTGGGATGTGCAGGGACTGAAGGAGAGCAGCAGGGAGCAGATGTTACCAACCTTCCAACATTTAGCACAAAAAGCAGTCAGTTCTCAGCATCACCTCTGGCTGTCCCGGCGCAGCTGGCGTCGGGTGCCATCTGCCTCTTGCTGCTGCTCCCTCTTCAGCTGCCTCTGTTCCTCTTGCCACCTTTTGTGCTCAATCTTGGCTCTGCTGAAGTCCAGCTTTTTCCACCTCTGCTGAGATGCACCACTAAGGATTGATTTATTCTAAGAGGAAAAAAGCAAGCTGAACCCTTAGTCCCAACAGTTTATTTTTCTAATGCAAACTGTAAACACACAAAACCAGAACAGCCCAGTTTTAATGTCGCTCCTGGGACCTAGGAGCTACAAAGGCTCACACATACTGCAGTGTTGATTCCCATCCATTAAAACAGATGATGATGCTAAAACTGTAGAAAACATTAGGCTTAATCAAAAAAGAGGTGCCTGAAAATCCAGTCTTAAGAGTTCTCCATAGGTCAGTAGGCTGTGCTGTCCCAGTGTTGAGCCAATGCTTGAAACTCCCCAGTCTTTGGGTCAGCCTCTGGATTGGATGGAAAACCCAGGTTCTAACAACAAAATATGCATATTCCTTACTAGATTTTATTAGCAAGAGAAATACCTGCCCCCCTCTGGCCAAACCCAGAACATTCCTGGAGTTCTCTGCAGGTGTTTCAACTTTTCACCTCTTGTTGTCTGAGGCTGCTACCTATGCTCAAGCAGTCTGTGTTTTCTTCAGTAGTAGCTTCATTTCAATGCTGTGGTGTTGCTGATTTGTGTTTTTAAATGCACTGTGCTGTGTACAGAGATGAAGGAGCACCTCAAGGCCTCTGTTCACAGTCATATGAAGTATCTATTTTTGTACTCCTTACAGTGCCCTTTATGAAGGAAGTGCAAGTAAACACCACCAAACCTTTAGACAGGTATCGCAGTTTACATTGCTAGAGCTGTTAGGGGCTGGAACAGAGTTCCCCCAAAGTATTTTCCTCTGTCAAATGCATCCTTGTTCCTCCTATTCCAGGTGCAATTAGCTTGCTCCTGCTGTCAGCTGCTCCTCTCCAAACAGAAAGTATCCTTCCAGCACTTTCCTGGGGACAACTCAAATACCACAAGCTGGAAAACATTACAGGACTTCCAAATAATGTTCCTGCCAGTCTTACATAGCATTTTGACTGGTTTCTCTTAACACATTGATCTGTATGGATTCCCAGGGGCTGTAAACAGCTCTGTTCTTCAGTGTATTGCTATTCTTAAAAAAAAAAAAAAAAGGTACCTTGTGAGTGTTTGTGTTTACTGACACACACAAGGAGAGATCAAAGAAAGAATCAAAAGTGTTTTATAGGTGGGATGTGAACAAATGATGTTTTCCAACAGGTAAAGTACCAGCTTAAGGATGAGGAGACTTCTAGTTCCACTCCTGCCCTAACATGAACTCTGCTGTGGGCATCAGATGTCTGCCTAAACTTTCTCTTTTTTGCTTTCAGTATCTGTAAAAGAGGAGTATTTATTTTGCTCTCTAGTACAGCTGGCTGAAAAAGAGGAGTATTTATTTTGCTCTCTAGTACAGCTGGCTGAGAAGCTTATTTAGAAGATATTAGATCTAACATACAAAAACATTTTATCAAAAGTGCTGAGCAAAAATACCACAAGTGCCCTGTCCTGCACAATGTGGGTTCCCAAGTGGAGTCCTTAAGTTTCTAATTATGCATGACCATTATTCTACACAGACATCATTTTTGTTGCTGCAAAAACCTTCGTGAAAGATCAAAGGAGAGAACATTCTCACATGACATAAACAAATCTCCTCGTCCTAAGAACTAAACCTGGTATGAACCAAATACTCACTGTGATGCTTTTGTCTTTTAGAAGATTTGGGGGATGTGTGGATCTCCCAGCCAGCAGGTTGGTGGCACTGTGTGGTCTCTGCACATGGAGGGCTGATCTGATGGCCAGGCTGTCCTTCTCCAGCGATTGATTCACTTGGGCAAAGAAGCTCTGGTGCCTGAAGGGAAGCAGAGCACTGCTTTCCAGGGAAGGGCTCCCCTGGGAATGCTGGATTGGAGCTTCTGCCACTCTGGACTCAAAAAGGCCTTTCAAATAAATTAGGGCAAGGACATATGAGAATATAGGAAACTTATAAAAAGAAAGCAAATTAAAATAACAAAAGGTCTGCTCATATGAAATATATTCAAGCAAGGATTTTATAACATTTTCCTCTGAGGAAGTGGGACAGTTTTTAGTCTCCACAAAAGAGGCTCCAGCTTTTCAGAAACAAGTTTGTCATTGCATTTAGGCAAGAGTTTTGCCTGGGAAACTGAGTTTTGCCTGACCCTTCTTACAGCTACTCAGGATAAAGGATTGTTTACATGGTATCTCACCGACAGGCATGAGCTGCTCTGAGTAAAAATGATAAATCTTTTGACAGGGCAAAGCCTGATGTCTACATCCTGCTGAGAGACAGGAGACATGAGCATGGGCACAACCCTGCTAACACAGCTTTTGAGTAACTGAGAACATGAGCAGAGTTTGCTCACACCTTTCTGCTAAGGATAGGACAGACCTGAGTGGCAGGTGTTGCATGGAATGATGCTGGAACACCATCTGGGAGAAAATCTGCACTCCTGTTTGACTTTTCATTCTCCCTCTTCCAGCAGTGTCACAAAGCAGTAACATAAACAGAAAGCTTTATGCTTTCAGAATACTCTCTTAGATAGATGCCTGCAATTGTCACAAAGCTGACAAGAGCAACACATTGATCAAAATCATGATCCAGCCTCTTTTGGCCCTTCAGGGAACAACATTCTACTCGGTGACATTATAAAGCAGTAATTTTCAGCACAGATAAGAGGACTGTGCTGCAGAACAGTCCTGGTGAAATCTTGTTTCTATACACAGTCACAGTTAATATTACATATTAATTTTTAAAGTAAGGAAATTTTAATTTATACTGAGTTCTATATATAGGTTAAAAAACCCCAAAAGCTGCTACTGCAGTAGCTGAGCTGCAAAAGCCAAAAAAAATCTCAACTTCCACTTGAAAATTCTTTTACCTTGAGAGGAGATGAGTAACTTCTCAAGCCACAGCACCATTAATACCTATATATAAAGATGGCATTATGGTATTTTCTTGGGAAGCACCAGGAATTTTGGTGCCAGATCTTATACATGATGCCATCCTGCACTGATATTATGTGCTAAGTCTTATGTTTGGGTAAAAGAGTTACAGTTCCAATACCATGCTCATGTTCAAAATTAGCTTCAGTTTCAGCATCCCGCTGTCTGCTCTCTGCTTCTTCTTTGTGATCTGTCTCCATTAACCAGCTGTCTGTGTTGACAGCAGCATCAACCACAGCATGAGCCGTCTCCCTCTGAGGGCCCTAGAAATAACAAGAAATGCAATCATAATCCAGACCTGATAAGGAAAAAAATAGGTTTATTTAATGAATTTACAGCATTAAGATCTTAAGTTGTAACTGAAGCTTAAGAGAGAATGAAAAAAACCAAATTCTGTGGGAGTTATTTACTAAAGAAACAACTCATAGGTAATTTCTGATCACTTCCTGAGTTTCCCTGTGTTTCCAAGTGACTTAAAGTACTTTTGCCTGAAGGGTCCAAACTGGTACAAAAGAGATCAGGCCAGAGGAGCTCTGGCTGAAAGACAGCCCTGCTTCTGGCACGTGCCAGAATTTGGACTCTAATCCTTGCAGAGCAATAGAGGTAAGTGTGGCAGCAGCTGGTGCATGTGAACCTCCTCCTTACTGATCCTCACCCAGTGCCCTGCTCACAAGCACCAGATCAGCTGCTGAGCACTACATAAGTCTCTTGTGGTCCTTGACTGGGAGAGGGAGAGGGGACACCTCTAACAGGGTGAAGAAGTATGTTCAAAGAATCAATCAAGAGACTGCCTTGGTATGGAACAATCCCATCTGTAATCCTGATCCAGTGTCAAGTCTTCTGACACTTTTTCCTTTTTTTGCCTTTACCTCCTTCACACAGAAGCAGAATGTAGAGGGACTGGGCTATGCAACACTTCTCATATTCTGCATCCATGGAAGAGGTTCTAGAAGCCTGCTCTAGCCAGGGACAATGGCATTATAGCTCTTACCCCAGTCAAAGGAAGACAGTGTAGAGTCTTTCCATCCTTTAGAAAGCAGGCATAAGGACCAGGCCTTAAACCACTAATAATTGCTTACTACCAAGGGTAGTAAACTTGAAGTAACAAAGCAGATATTTATACAAATAACAGGCCATATATTAACAGAAGAGCCAGGGTGAAGGACTTTATACCTTCTCAGTTTCTATAACCTCATGGTCCTCTTCCAAACAACACCTAACATATTTTGGAATGTCTTCCATCTCCAATCTCTTCTCTTCCTTTTTCTTTTCCTCTCTGGAAATGCTTTCTGAAGATGCAATCCTCAGTTCAGACAGTTCCTGTTCTATTTTCTTGCTGAGGTTTTCTTCAGCCAGGCTTGCTGGTGGGATGAAGGCATTTTCCTGTTGCACTTTGCCCTCTGCAGGCTGTGTGGGATCCCAGGCTCCAAGGCAGCACTGAGGAAGGGAGGTACACCCCCAGCAGCACTTTGCACAGGGATGTGTGGAACACAGAGCCCCTGGGCAGCAATCCAGGTCCAGGTGACCCTGTCTGTGGTGCCCTGAGGCTCTGTATCCTGGTGCCACAAGATATGGGTAATCCAAGCTTGAATCTACCACCATCTGCCTGGCTGCTAAAGGCATCTGCAGCTCCAGGATGATGCGTTCACTTAGGGGCAGGGGAATCCGCAGAGCTTGGACAGAAGACACCTCCTTAGTCTGCCCATTCCAGAAATTCACAAGCACTCTCCTTTCATTGTGTGCTGTGCATATTGGGGGGAAGAAGACCCAAACAAGTAATGTATTAGCAGCATGTCAAGCTGTGTGATTTATCTCCTAGAAAGCAGGAGGTAAAAGTATTGACTTGTGTTTCAGACAATTCTGTAACAAATTTCATTATTTTATTCTTACAGGTTTAAAATTTGCTTTTCTTCTGAATTTCCTGTGAGGAGACAGCAAGTATAAAAAAATCTCACTTGTCACAGGTGGGATTTTACCCTGAAATAGCTGGAAAGTAGACTTACAGATAATCAGGTGACCCTAAGGAGGGTCAATAATGTTTTTTGCCTTGTGTTGGGAGGATGCCACCCCCAACCCCTCAGTTTTTTAGCAAGTTTTCACCCACAGGATAAAGCAAAGGCAAATCCTGTGAGCTGTATTAATTCTGACCCTGAAAAAAGGGCTTAGTACCAACAATAAAAACACGAAGATGAGAACCCAAGCAGCAGAAAGTGAATTCTTTGTGCTGGAGCCTGTTCTCTTCCCTACACAGTGACCAGCACCCATGGCAAGCCCAGCACTGCTAAGGAAACCAAAACACCCAGTACCTAAAGGTGCCTTTGTGTTCTCCACAACCCTGAGCACAGTGCCAGGGCCAAAACGTTTGGCTGGAGCCTCCCATGGTGCCAAGACCCTGTCCCCTGGAGCAAGAGGCTGTCGCCGGGCGTCTTCGTAGTGGAGAATGTCATAGACAGGCGTTTCCTGCTGGCCATGCTGGACCTTGCCCTTCAGAGCATGACTTTGGTCAAACTCAATTAAAAAGCCTTCCCTGGAGCCCTGCAAGAGTTAAACATGTGGTTTGCAAGGCAACTTGCAAGGTCCAATTAACAGCCAAGCTTAAGTGCTAAGAGGGAAGTAGCAGAAACCCCAGGAAGTGGAATGTGATCTGGGAATGCAGCTTTCCTCTCCTACCAGGGTTTCACTGTACTGTGTCCATACCACTTTAAAAGTAAATAAAAAGCTGGGGCTTAAAGGGCTGACAGATTTTTTCTTCCTTTCACTTTGGACTTAGATTTTAGTAAGAACACAGTTAGCAGGCTAAGGGAGAACTCTACCAGGAAAACCTCCCACCAGAAAGAGAGCAGCAAAAATAAACTGTGTATGACGCAGCTCACTACAATCGGAAGGATAACAAACAATCCTTCAGCAATCAGAAGGGTAAAAAAGCAGTAAAAAGTCACAATTCTCATAAATTTAAATGCTTTAACTGGAACCTTCGGCAGTGAGTGAGGGCAATATCTATTGCCAGAATCTCAGCCTTCTCTGCAGATCTTTGAGTACACTTACACAAATAATGCTGTAAGCTCCTACTCCAGCTGATGTCACTCATGCCTATAGCTGTCCCAATCTGTTCTACCCCAATCTCTCCTACTCAACATGAAGCTTACAGACATCCTCACCCATACTAGCACCAAAATTTATTTAACTAACCTGCAAAATGTAAAATGAACTGGACTTTAAAAGAAAACCTGCATGGAGGATTTTCCATCTGGCATCCAAAAGCATCTTGCAATTCCCAGAAACACAGATGGAAAAGAGTGAGGAAAGGTCTCAGCTTGGTAAAGAGGAAGTGGACCCTGGAGACAAACATTTTGGATTACTAGCTGCTGCTTTACTAACCAACTCTGCTGCTAGGCTGGGCAAAATTAGACAATAGGTATAAGAGACCTGTTTTGTCTGTCTCGGTATAAAAACTCATTGTAACTACAAAATTGGATTGATCTGCAGGCTGTTCTTACTTGCAGGGCTCCTCACAGCAAACAGCCAGACAGCACCAGGTAACAGATGAAATGAGAGTGTGGGGAGGCAACAGTGGCTATGAAGTGCACTGTAGCACTGGAGGGCAACCCCACAGCAAGGACTTGGGAGTGGTGAGGTATGGGAAGAACAGAGAAAAAACTATACATAGTCTTACAGCCAAGTTCCCAATAAATAGTCACCTTCACCTCCTGGACAATGTGGCCCAGGTAGTAATAGCCATCAGTTTCTCTCCTTGCCAACACACGAGCTCCCCTCAGGACACGGGAAGCCTCTGAGGACAAACCAATGAAATTCCTTTTGGCAGAGAGTATCAAGGGCATGCCAAAGGGACCTGGGCTCCATGCACAAACAGGACTGCTGTGGAAAACAAAAATACAAGAAGTAATGAAAAACTTGGCAACAGATACTCTGCAACTTACTGCAGTGCAAACAAACTAAATCAATGTGGAATGAAACCCCCACCCTGCAATAACTGTCTTCATTCCCCAGCTCTTTGTTCTCTGCTTTTCCAGTGACCCACCTACAGATTATGAGCTTACTGTGTTATTGGGCATCCTGGCAGCAGAGAGCTACAGGAATCTTTATTAGCTGTGTGGCAGCACTGGACATGTGAGATGGATGTGGAGCTTGCCTGGAAGGGGGAAGGAGGAGATGGAAACAGAAAACGAGCATGATTTTTGAACACTTAAATTCTTAAACAGAAATATTGTCTACCAAGTTTAAGTTTACTTTCACTTTATTACTTCTCTTCATAATTCTTCCACCATATCTTGTGGTACTATGCTGCTTATCTGTAAATTCATCACAAATGGTTTTGATTTTGAGAAATCAAGTTTGGAAAGAAGGAATATTAAAAAAAACCCTCTAAGAACTAGATGATAAACCCCCTCTTGCACCTGGTTTCTATTCAGCTGCTAGATGTGTAGCAGGGTTGGGCAGCCAGTGACCACATGTGCGTTGCTGCTGCTGCGGTTTACACAGCTTCCAAGCTCCCCTGGCAAGCAAAGCTGAAAGGTCAATGAAAGGACCTGAAGTCAAGGAAGAGTGAAAAAGGTGGGGCTTCAGTCTAGGGGGACAAAGTTGCTTCTGCAGGTCAAAGCCAGCAGTGGAGACATCTGGCCAAGAGCAAGACGGGAAACAAGGGCACAAGGAACAGGATGCCAAGGACTGAAAAAAGGCAGAAAACCAAAATATAAGGCAGTTGGAAAGCAGAACTGGCAATAAAACTATGAAGTTTATATCAAAGCATTCAGCTTTTATGGAAAAACATAGATTTGGTGTAGAGCACGCTGCAAGGTTGCAATACGTTGCACATGGAAAGTAAAAACAGTGGTTGAAAAGTTTGCTGCGATTCCCTATAAACTGCTGCTGAAAATGCATTAGGGATGCTACAAGGCTCAGGAGCAGGGAAATTAAAATTCCCTAACTACAGGGCTATCCACTACTGTTTTAGCTGAGGATATCAGGTGTTTGGGGTGTTAACAGATGGAAAAGATATTATTACTTATTTAAAATACCTTCAGGAGGCTCATGGAAACTCTTCTCCAGCCCTTTGTAGAGTGTTATCTGATAAAGATTCAGGAGAAACTACAAGTGTGGATTAATCTTATATTGGCATCATACCTTGTCAGGAGGAGCAGGGGAGTGCTGGATTCCTTGAAAGGACTCCCCTGATAGTCTGGCTACTTTCTCCATTATTTTTTTGCTTGCTTCTTCCGTGATCACCTCAGTGTCCCAGAAGGCATACCAGGTGCACTACTGCATGCAACTGGTTTTCCACAAGCAGTTGTCAGAATTCCTCTGACCCTTGCTCTGGCATATACTGGTGAACAGACCCACCCACCGGCAGAATGGGTTTTGCATCATCCTCAAAGTGTCGGGACTGAAACCAGGCTGCAGCTCCAGGAACACTGCCGAGCAGGCAAAACAGGCGCACCGCTGGAAGACTTGCGGGAGAGGAAAAAAGAGAAAGAACAAAACTCTCTTAGATGCTCAGGTGGGAATTCTGTGCTGGGGATTTCTATGCCGAGGTGTCGCCCCTGCCTTCCCGCTCCGGCAACCGACCCGGAGGGCGGGAACGGGCTCCGCACCAGCTGCTTCCTTCGCGACACCCCGGCCCTCAGGGCGAGACTTGCATCCCGGCCCTCAGGACGAGACCCGCATCCCGGCCCTCAGGACGAGACCCGCATCCCGGCCCCAGGGCGAGACCCGCATCCCGGCCCTCAGGACGAGACCCGCATCCCGGC
>NC_031773.1:58656664-58659685 GCF_001522545.3 Parus major
GCACATCCCGCCGCGGTACCGGCAATTCCCGGAGCTGACGCGGGCGCAGGTGATTCGAGGCGAGGTGCTCAGCGGCATCATGTGGTTCTGGATCCTCTGGCAGTTCTGGCACAACTCGGACATGGTGCTGGTGAGGCCGGCGCGGCGGCCGGGGGCAGGGGGCTTGGGCCGGGCCCCGGGCGCGCTCTGACAGGCCTCTCTCCCAGGGACACTTCCCGTATCCCGACGCTTCGGCCTGGACGGACGAGGAGCTCGGCATCCCTCCGGACGATGAGGAATAGCAGCACACCGGTACGGCTCCCGTGGCTCCTCCTCACACGAGCCCGGCTCGGGTGCAGCCCCGGGCTCCATGCCCGGCTCTGCCGCTGCGGGGCCCTGCTCTCAGCGGGTGTTTGTGCATTGCCCAGGGGGAACTTGCCCAGCCTCTGTGGTACAGGAGGCAGCGTCCGCACTGCTTATTGCCTTCATACACGTGTCTCGGGTGCCTGAGAGCAGGTAGCCCTGGTTTTAGCAGTATTAGCCTGCACTGTAACAACTGACTTGGTTATGAGTTGAAGCTTACCTCGTACCAGTTCTAAATTATTTTCTTCATGGTGTTCTGTAGACCCAGCATTATCTAACTTCAAAGACACTGTTTCTAGAGAGATCTGTCCACATGTCCCCCGTAAACATCTGAGGCTTTTGCTTGTTTCCAGTTCTTTAATTACCAAGTCTTTTTTAAGCTGTTGTGTCACACATTACAACTTGAAACCGAAAGCTTCTACTACTGCTGAAGGTAGCATTGAGGAGGTCCTTCTGCTCTGCCTGGTGGGAAAAGGATGAGTGAAAATGTTCTCAGGTTTTTCTTCTGTTACTTTCAGGTTCCTGGAACTAAATGAGGCCCCTAGAACCAAATCTTTGTCTCCTGGGTCCTTATGTCAATAAAACTGTAAACAAAGTTGAAGCTGAACTGTATTTTTTTGTATTTTAAGTAGAATTTTTGGAAAATGACCATGACAGCTTTAAAGCTGCAGTACTTGAGTACACATGAGCTTCTGTAATGCTTGCTTGATAGAGAATGTGTTTGCCCCAAGAAATAAGGTCCATGAGTGCATGGCAGGTAACAGGCTTATCAGTAAAGGCTCTGCCAAATAACCAGTGAGGAGGTGAGGGGTAATTGCCACAGAAGCAGGAGAATTTACTCAGAAGAGAACCCAGACCAGTTGGTCCAGGCTTTTCTCAGGATGAAGGGGAATTCCCCTTGGGTATATAAAAGTTCAGAATAATCAAGGTAAAAATGCCTTAGGGCTCAGCACAGCAGTCAAGGAGGCAGTGATCCAGCTTAAGGAAAATGAAAGGAGTGGAGTCTGCAGAAGTCCCTTGATTTTATTTTTTTTCCTTCTCTTTCCCTTCCAGAGTTATACCCTAAAGTAACTTTTTCACTCCCTTTAACCACCTGAGTTGCACCCCTCCAGCTTCATGGAGTCATGCATGACACAATCAACAATCTCCTTGAGACTTTTCCATGCAGTCAATCTTTATTATAGCAGTATTCTCATATTCACATCAAGTACATAGAACTTTTTGCCTTTCATATAATACAGAGTTCTTTAAATAACTTTACACTGAAATAGTTTTCTTCAATCTGAATTCAGCTATCAAATTTTAATATGTTTTAAGTCTCCATGCTCTCTAACCAAACTGGACAATATTTCCCATTGTACAAATTTACATGAGAAAAACTCCAAAGTACAAATGAAGGGACAAGAAAAGTAAAGGGAGAAGGAACAAACAAGAAAAATAAGTTGTATTGGCAATTACAAGGGAAACTTGAGAAGGAACGAAGGGGAATTGCCATGACCTACATAATAGGAAACCAAAAATAAACATTTTGTTATGAATTAAAAAATAAATACAAGTTCCAAAACAATTACTCCATTGTAGATTTTAAAAAGCAGCTATGGAAATCTAATAACACAATGGGTTTGTTTATTTTTAAGTAACCAGACTGGACCTTCTACTTTGCAGTCATAAGCCCCCTGCAAACCTCTGGTGGTCAAAAAAAAAAAAGAATACAGTTGAAAGGAATGTGTTAGCACAGAGTTTAAAGTGGTGGGACATACATTTCATTGCACTAAGGAACAAACAAACAAACAGAAGAAATCAAATCTGTATATAAATTTCCCTTTCCTCTCCTTACTATGTACTTTGCCTCTCATAAACAAGCCTCTGTATTATGAGGTAATGCCATTGTCTTGACTATATATAAAAATAATAAAGTTTAAAGGATACAGATCCAGGTATCTATAAACTTTAAACAAGCCAGTCCTATCTTACTCTCCCAGAGGGTCCAACCAGTGAGTGCTACCCCTTCTGTCACTGCTCAATGCATCGTGTTCTCCTGGGAAGCCCAGGACATTTGTGCCCCTTTCCTAATCCAGGAAAAGCAGCCTGTGCTCAAGTAAGAAAGAGTGCCAGTAATGCACAAGTTACACACACCTACACCTGCTCCTGCAAAACAAGGCAGAGTCACAGAAGGCAACAGTGGCCAGCCTGCACTGTGTTGGGGCAGGGAAAGAGGGATTTGGTTAGGCAGCTGGTGGCTGATTCCTTTTGCAATTGCTCAAGAATAATGTCACTGCCCAGCCCGGGGAGACCCTTCACTACCCCCGGGGTGAGGTGGGGAGGAGGGGTACACCTGGAGAATGGAGGGCCAGGAGGAGCTCTGCACTTGCAGTCATGATGACCACAGAGCACATGGGCTGGCTCATGCACCCCAGGCGGTGGCAGACCCTGCTCTAGAGGTACAGGGCAGTACTGGATCCCAAAAAGATTTCAAGAGTGGAAAAGAAGTATGGGGCAGGACTTTCTCCAATCCCAACAATGAGATCAGAACAGCAATGTTAATTTGGGTTGCCAACACATACAAGTTGGCCACTGTCAGGTATCTGTCAGTTGAGAAATGTGGAGAAGAGGAGGAAGGGGAGGCAGGTAGGACACAAGGCTCATGAAAGAAGGATGTGCTTTTTTTTTTTTTGGTTG
>NC_031773.1:58659785-58741520 GCF_001522545.3 Parus major
TTTTTTTTTTTTTTTTTTCCTAAAGGTTCACAGCTTTGAATAAAAAAGCACATTTATTGCACTTACACTTTATTTTAGACAGAGTTAATTTATGCCCTCGCAACCCCCCACCATCCCCAAATAACTCAACACCCAAGTTTGGTCCATTTTTCCCTAGATCCAACATCCATGCCCAGATGATGGGCTTCATTTCTTCCTAATGTTCCACTGAACTCCCAAACACACAGATGGATTTTCTCTTCAATAAGGGTGAATACACAAATGCAACACAGAATGACATTTATCAAAACAAACCTTACCAGTTTCCAAACCCAAATAAACAACAAAATAAAAGCAAACATAGTTATTTTTGTGGTTTACTTGCTCAAAAGTAAATGTCACACAAGGCTTATTCTAAAGTACAGCTGCTGCAAACATGACAAACTAGACAAAATGACCAGACAGGCCACTGTTGGCTCTTGAGGAGGCTGGGTGAGCTGAACACACTGGTGCTGGATGCTATGAAGCAAATACTAGGTAGTTTAGAAGTTCCTAAACAAAACAAAACAAACGAAAACCCAACAAAAAACACTCCCCACCCCTCCCCCCCCCCCCCCCCCAACAACAAAAAAGACAAAATAACCATCACATGTACTTTTAGTGCAGAATTTGGGGTAGGTAGAAGGATTCCAGATAGTTCCTGGAACATAAAAAAAACATTTTTACATGTTGTTTTCTAAAAGGAACAAGCCCAAATTAAAATTGGTCTGATATTTCATATGAACTGTGTATTTAGACATAACTTCATAAGTAAAAATTATGCCAAAATCCTGCCCCAAGGAACAAAAGGAAAAGAACTGAAAAAGCACTAACATCCAAACCTATTATTGTGTCCTTCATGGACAAATATGACACTGATATGTAGGTATTGCCAGAAGTCTATGTAACCAGTCTGAAATTTGAACAAATCAAATTCACACCTACTGGTTGTCCCTCAGCTGACAAGGCACCTACCATCTCCCACAGTTAATGTGCAATAACAGGATGTGGTCACTGAACTGCAAGAGGCCCAGGGAAGAAGTGAGGAAACTGCTGACATTCCAGAAAGAAAACTTACTGCATTTTCTGGGACAAGGAAGTAATTGTATGATATATGTGAACCCTTACAAGTGCTAGCCATCAGTTTCTCCTCATCTAGCTCTCATTCTCCATCTACCATCTCATTCCAAGATGCTATGACAGTGTAACTTCAGGCCTCTGGAGCTTTCTTTAACAAGATCTCTATGTCTTCAGCAGGGGAGGAGGACTTACTTGTTTTTAAGTTAAATGAACCTCATTACATGTTGCTAAGAGTAGATTTCAAGCAGCAGGTTTACTGTAACTAAATCCGGTATCCTTCTGTTCTTGGCTTTGAAATGCTAATAGGTATTTTGAGGAATGCTCTCCTTGCTCTTTTACAGGAGTTGACTAGCTCCAAACCACCTACTTATAGGGATAGCTATATACAAAACTACTGCAGCAGATGTAAACCAAAGATACTGCTCTAGTTAAAAAGCACCTGGTTTACATTCTGTTGTACTTTTTAAGGTTGCAAAGGCACATGATCATTTGGCAAACTACAAAAACTGTTTTGGGGGATCCCTATGTAAACCACTCAGAACACCTCAGAACAGAGGGTCTTGGTAGCTCTCTTTTCTAAACAAAAGAGAAGTTAGTTTTCACCTGAATTCACTCTTGGTATAGTCTGTATTCTGCAGCTTTTAAAGCTTCCTCTTTCCACAAGTTCATATTTTCTGCTGTTATGGTGCTGACTTAGTAGCTTCTGTGATAGCATCCTTGAAAATTAAATGCAAACTTCCATTTTAACAACCTGGCTCTGCTCTTCTATAGTTTATTAGGTAAGAATCACAGCATCATAGAATATGCCGAGTTGGAAGGGACCCACAAGGGCCATCAAAGTCCAGCTCCCTGCACAGGACACCCCAAGAATGACCCCATGTGCCCAAGAGTATTGTCCAAATGCTTCTTGAACTCTGTCAGGCTTGGTGCTGTGACTGGGGAGCCTGTTCCAGTGTCTGACCACCCCCTGGATGAAGAACCTTTCCCTAATATCCAACCTAAACATCCCCTGACACAGCTTGTGGCCATTCCCCTGGCTCCTGTCCCTGGTCACAGAGAGCAGACATCAGTGCCTGCCCCTCCTCTTCCCCTCACAGGAAGCTGGAACTGCACTGAGGTCTCCCCTCAGTCTCCTCCAGGCCGAGCACACCGAGAGGCCTCAGTTCCTCCTCATGTGCAGCTTTCCCTCCACACCATTCACCGTCCTCGTGGCCCTCCTCTGGACACTCTCTAATAGTTTATTAGTAATGGTCTAATAGTCTGACACTGTGGCACCCAGAAGTGCCCCCAGCACTGGAGGTGAGGCTGTCCCAGAGCAGAGGGGACAATCCCCTCCCTTGCCCGGCTGGCCGTGCTGGGCCTGATGCCCCCAGGCCAGGGCTGGCCCTGCTGGCTGCCAGGGCACTGCTGGCTCCTGTTCAACTTTGTATTAACCCGGAGCCCCGGGTCCCTTTCTGCTCTCCAGCCTCTCTCATCCCCCAGTCTATACACACAACCAGGGTTCCCCATCCCAGGTGCAGAATCCAGTACTTGCCCTGGCTCAACTTCATATGGTGGGTATGAAGTTGGTATGAAGTAATGAAGCAGTAGAAAAAGGTATTTCGAATGCATGCCAAAACAAACACCAAGTGCAAATACCCAGTAACAAGGCTGCCGTAAACAAAGCTGGTTTCATAAACTTCTACATAAAATGCACCACAGAAAACCAGAACACTCAGCACCTTCAGAATGACACCCTAAGAGCCCACTCACGCAGCTGCTTTTTAACTTGACTGTACCTAGAAGCTTTGCCTGTCCCACTGTGCTAGTGGTGACACATTTTATCAACAGAGGACACGTTGTCTACAGTACTATGAAGAGTTTGTGCTACTCACACTGCACACGCAGTCAAGAAGAGGATAAAATCTAGAGGCTGCAAAAGTGTGAAATGTCTGCACGCTTCTTCCCTAAATTTAGCCCCTCCAGATATCAAAGCTTCAATTCGTATTCAATTCAATTCAATTTGTGAGGTGTCTGGGGATTTTCCCTCAGCCTTCTGTGAAATGCTGGATGCATTTACACAATCAGACAAACACAGAAGAAAAACTATGTGAGATCTTCAGTGTACTTTCCTCCTAGTCTGGGCATTTATGGAAAGACATGCATTTATCAACAACCAGAATTTCACTCGTTTTATGTCACAAAGGCCAAATTCTGCTTCTAATGAGCACGTACTAATCCAAGTGATGCTAAGATGCCATGGTAAAATGGCAGTATTTGTTCTCAAACATTCTGCATCATCATCAGCTGCTAGAGCATTTAAGTACAAGAAAAGATTATTTTTGGTAAACATAAAAACCAGAAGCAGATTCATTTAATGACCTGTATGAGTTTAGCATAAAAAGAAATGACTGGGCTAATTGTATCTGGGGCCATGCAGGACTTAGTTGACAGAGAAATTACTTTCAAAGTAACCTGGCCTCTATATTCCTGCCATTTGGTTTGAGCTCCACCACAATGCTGCAGGTCTGGCAAACATGCCAGAAACAATCACACACTGAGCAGGAAGGTGTAAGAGGTAACAGGCCTCTGTTTCCTGTACGGAAAAGGAAAGGCAGAGGGGAAGGTCTGTGCCTGGTTGATGAAGACACGAATAGCTGGGGCTGGATACTGGTAGTTTTGCACATGATTATGAAACACAAGATACTATAGAGCTAAAAGAAGCAGTATGACTCTCTAGGTGTTTGTCCCAGCATGCACACATGAAGTATGTACTCACATACTGTGACACATGCCTGTGGCTGGGACACCACTAAGAAGCTTAAGGAATTTGTGGTAACAGGCATGAATGTATTGGTCATTTCAGTTTACCTCCTTCATCCCACTGCTACAGAAAGCACTTATTTCTCATCTATTCTTGTTTCCCTGTTCACTAAACATCTACAGGGGATCTTTAAGTCTGGTTCTGATGGCATGCAAGACATCCAGAGAAACTCCTGAAGGAAAAGATAAAACCAAAAATAATCCCAATTACTTACAAACCACATTTCTTCCAAAGTTTTGCATGAGCATTACCTGGAAACTTTTTACAGACGAACACACATTACTACAGCTATCTGGAGGGAAACAAACAAACAAGAAAACCAGTAGAAATGCATCCTGAAAGGACTTCTCTAAACAGCAGCCAAACAATTTGCACATTCCTCAGGGAAAAAAAAATAAAATCAGAAATGAAAAAGAAAAACTACAAACAAACAAATTCCAATAAAAACCCCCCAGAGATCATGTGTTACTTATAAAGTGCTTTGCATGGACAAGGATAGCAGTTTTCCTTGTGCTTTTCCTATGGGCTCAAGACGCATATTGTAGACTAATGGGTAATGAATCTTCACCAGAGTAAGTTCATTTTAAGCAAAGACAGAATGAAGTTCCTAACAGAGAATCTTCTGTCAGCATGACTTCATGGAAGGAAACAAGAGCTTTTAACAAGCTCTGTGAAACAAATGACTGTTGAACCACCTGTCCATACTTCCTCTGGTAACAACTTCTTTGAGAGAACTTTTACCTCAGTATCCTTGACATGTACGAAAGGGGCTGGAGCCAAGCACAGGCTTAAAGGAGAAGCAGAGACTCCTTCCCCCTCTGGGAGCCTGTATCTTGTAAATGCTCTCACCTGCCTGCTGCCACCAGTGGCCACAGGCTCCCTCCATCTCTCAGGTACTGGCCTCAGACGATCACCAGGGAGCACTCTGACTGCACCATCTGCACACCACTGCTCTGCATCAGCTTCTCCACACCGGAAAGTGGCTATTGCTACTTTTAAATTCCTGCCAGCCTCACTAAGGAAAAAACCTTGCAGCATCTGAAGACCCACAGCAGACAAGAAGAAATTTGTGCTTTTTTTTTTTTCCTTCGTTTTTAAAATGCGTCCTGTACACAAAATCATTTCTGTTCATGTACCAACATGAATCACTTCATTCTTGTAGTGACTATTAAGTCATTCACTATTGCTATCTTGCTAATGTTTGTGGAATTAATATGAATACACAGTATTTCAGTTTTAATTCCCACTTCAGATCAGTCTGGTCCCTATAGCTCCAGTAAATATTTACTGACAAAGACTACCAGCAACACCGCAAAATCCCAGGGTATTAAAAGCGCCTTCTACTTCCAGTGTGCTTTTCTCCCTTCAGCTGGGAGCAACCTTCTGCAGGCAGGAACAGTCCAACTTTCCCTAGAGAGGGAAGGACAGCACTCTCACTTGGTACATCCACATTTAGCATGGACACCACATTCACACACATTTAACTCCTTCATTTATTCATCATTATTTTGTTAAACACTCCCCAGCTCCTCCCAGCAAGAAACTCCCTGCTAGAGGGGGGTCATTTCTTCTGCCTCACCTGGAGTGGTACAGGGCTGATATGAATCAAATTCTGGAAACTTCTGTCTGAGCTTGAGTTTCTTTCCAATGTAGTCTGCCTTACCTCTGTACAAATAATTTACAGGTAATACCACATACCAGAGAACTCTGCAAGCAGATCACATCATGATATATTCTACTAGAGGTAAATGATGTGAACTTTATGAGTTGTTGTTTTCCCTGACTGGGTAACTTGTCAAAAAGCTACTAACCATTTGAAAACCAGGACTGGAGGACAGGAAAACAAAGCACTCTAATGGAGATACCGCCACCTTCATCCTAGTTTGCAAAGTGTACAGAAGGGAAAGACAAACAAAAGGGAAGAGATGACAGGGAGGAAAGTAATGAGAGGAGGAGTAGTCAGCGTGGATCCAGCAAGTACCGTTTTGTTTTGATCTAACAACTTGCCATTAGGACAAGATGCTCCACATTTACACGCACACTTATCAGAGGACGTTTAGTTAACAGGATAAAAATCCTTTAAAAAAAGCTCTTGAAAGTACCAAAACATAATTTTTGGAATGTCTAATTCTAGGGGGGGATTGTATTTGTATTCAATTCAACCTGAGAACTTTTTTCCTCATTTATGAAAACATTACATATTGGTAAGGTACCTGGCATTAACCTGCACCCTCGTTTAAAATAAAACTTTTAAAGTAGGTACATACACCATTCACAGTCTGTATCAGGATTTCTACAGACTTTAGATGCTGCAGTAGCATCTTTGATAAATATATTGTATCATATGATACAAAAAAAATAGAAGAGAGGACAATCTCGCTACATTTTTTTAAACTTCAGTTTGTTGCTGGACCAACAAAAGAAGGATTGACCTAATCCTTCAAAAAGATGTTGTATAAGCACACACCAAGAAAATACTGGAAAAGGAAAAAGGTTAAGGATGGTGGTTGTTGTTTGTTCTTTTTAGGAAGTTGTAAAGTAAATCTGGAAAAAAGGTGTGGCAGCATCCCCTTTTCCTTCAGATGAACCTCTGTGCCTTCAGAATAACATCTCCAGCTTCTACTGCCCCACACACTTTGAATTTTAAAGGAATGAACCCCAGTAATAGAGACAGATTGAGGTGTTTGAAACTGTAATACGGTGAAAAGGGGATACTGCGTTGTCCATAAATCAGTAAGTACACCAGGAAAAAAAAAGGATCAGAATGGAAAATGATTCTTTGAAGTTAGCACTCATCAGATGTTCAGCCTCTGATGGTTGCGCTGTTAGAGGGAGAAAGGCGGCCGGCAGACCATCCAAAGCAAGTCTCCTAAGTTGCAGCAGCAGCAGCAGCTCCATCCCCTCACGCCCGAGCACCACAGTCACACCACGAGTGCCCTCTCCTCTCTCCTGGGAATGATGCCAACGGCACAGGCAGCCACTGCAGGTCTCCGAATGCACGTGGTGGTTTGTGTTGAAGGAGAAACACTGGCAGCAGAGGACTCTGGTTCCCAAAAAGGTACTTTTTCCCATTGTGTTGGACTGGTGGTTCCATTCTGCTCCACTTTTAAGCTTATGGATATCTTTTCTAAATTACTTTAGGTTTTGCAGAGCAGAATGGAATTTTGATGTTAAGAAACTGTAGGAACACAAGACTTTAAATAACAGAGTGGGTGCTGCCATGGTGCTGTGGCTACTTGAACGCTGCAAATTCTCCTGTAGAGGGAGGACAAGAGCTTGGTTTAAAAAGGTGATTTCAGTTACTAGACTAGTTGAACATCAGGCTGAATATAAAAGATGTTAAAAAATGCAAACTGTTAAAATTAAAGCACAAGAGAATACATAGTGAGAAAACACTGAATACAGACCCAGCATATTTAACCAACAAAGGATTTCTTGAAAGCAAGCTGTACCCATTCTTCCCAAGAAGGTGAAAATCCAAGCAAAATCAAATTCATCATGCATTTGGAAAGTTAAATGTGTCAGCTTAATTTTCTTTTAAATTCCTTATTGCACATATGTCCTCCTGGGAAACACCAGTTTCAATAAATGCATCCAACTGCAAACCAGTTCTGTTCTGTTGTAAAACTAGTTTAATAACAACTGTATAAGACATCCATTACCCTTTAAAAACGATACACAGTAAAGTGCCTGAATAGAAAACCAGTGTTACAGAGTGCTAGGATGTGGTGGTTTAGAGACCAACACAGCAACCCACTGACAGAAATATAAGAATAGAGAGATTGTCTACTCAATCTCAGGCCAGACATTAGGCCTCAGTAACAGGGAGCATAACAAGTAAAGCAATTCCATGCTTCCTTCAGAATTGCTAAATAAAGAATAATTATATGCAGGGTTTACACATGTGATGATGTCCTGAAATCCTACGTGATTTATTTAGTGTCACCATGCCATGGGACACACTTGTAGTCCCACTTCTGAGGGGATGCAACTATGGCACAGAGTAAAACTGCTGCCTGAAGTCTTTCAGGAGTTTGACAGAAAATTGAATAGAAGCTGAATCTAAGACATTAATCCTCTTAATCCTATACTTCAGGAAAAAAAATTTTCCTGCCACCCACAAAGAAATTTTATTCTATAGGATTTTTAGTGAGTGGTGTCTAACTAAGCATAATCAAAAGGACTCAAGAGAAAGAGAAAACAAACACACATATAACTTCGCCTTGTTGTGTTTCATCTGCATTTTGGGTTAGTTTATGCCACTTTCTTGACAGCACTTCTCAGAGCTTTCCTAATACTGAAGGAGTGATAAGCAGGCACAAGAGAGTCTTTGTTCTGTTCAACAGAAGTGTTTTGAATGCCATTACATTCAAACAACTGCTCCCTATCTGGTGTCCTTCCATCTTTTCAAGAGTGACTTTATTGTTGGCTTTGTTTTTCCTCACGATTCTTATTCTGAATACTGGAAACAAAACAGAAACAGCCCTGTAAACAAAATTCTAGGCTTATAGCATTAATTCCGTGGAATGTCTTGCCCTACAGAGTGAAGAACCAAGAGGAGTTGTCAGCTGCCTGCACTAGGAGGGGGAAGAAAAGGCATCTAAAAGGCTGTGAGGAACAGCTGACCCATGGGGTTCTAAGGGAACTCGAAGAAAGCAGGGAAAGGGCTCTGTGTCTCGCAGAAAATGAGAAGGGAGTACACCTGAAGTCCAAAGTAAGGGTGGCACATGGAGCTGTGACAGGCCTCAAGCTCTGTGTGTCTTTACAGACTGTGGTGGCAGGCTTAAGTTATAACAAGAATACAATAAAAGCTTCATGATGGATCTAACTGCCTGTTTTACTAGTTCTACCACCAGATGAAACTCTTGCTCTAAATACTCTAAATATCGGATAATTTTTTCTTGCTTTTTTTCTGCCACATTTCACTGACCTCCCAACTCTCTTCACAGTATCTTCTAGAAGCACCTCAAGTTTTATACATGTTTTGTTTTAAGAGAAGGACAAAAAAGTCAGCAAGTACTGCCTGTGAGGCCAATTATTAAGTGAAATTTATGCTTAGCTACACTTTCAAAACATGCTCTATTTAATTTATTTTTCAGTCTGCCTTCCTAAACTGGTGATAAAAAATCAATTTATAAAAAAGAGATTGCTCCCTCATTACTCATCTTGTCCTTCTGCCTATTTCTGGTAATAATTCAGAGATTTTAAAAGTCATATAGGGATTTCAGAAAAAAAAAAGAAACTTTAACTGGGAAAGAGCAATGGAAAACCAGGACCAGAAGTAAAGAATTATTTGAGATAGAATGGTAGCTTAAAAAAGGTAATTTTCACACTTCCTGCCATTTAGACAAAACCTCAGCAAATATATTTTCTTTGACAAGCTAATGCTAAATTTCCCCTTTCAAAATTCCAGCATTAATCTGATCTCAAATCAATAGAGACCAAAACAGGCAAAACGGCCATCTAATAAAGGGATTATGTTGGTTGAACATGTATAAAATGCAGTTGCCAGTAACAGCTTTCCCTAGGTGAGCTATGTACATGGCTATACCTATCCACATCAACCTATGAAACCACATGCTTAGCAACTTGCTACAAGGAAAAAAACACAGATATTTCTATCCATTGTGAGCCAGACATCTGAGGTGCTTTTTATCAAGCAGAACTGCAGATATTTGCTTTGACTGGTAGCAAAACAAGTTCTTTCCAAAGGATGGATAGCATCTGAAAATACACACTTCTTACAAACCCCTTTCAAATCAGCTACTACAGTCTTTACATGCTTGACTCACACAGAGGAAGTGGAAACTATTTTAAATGCACACTTTGATAAAATCTGTACTAAAAAAGATGATCAAGATCTTTCATGTTGCCTCCAAACAATGTATTACAAAGGCATGTTCTGAATGAACCTGCTGTCCCCAATCCTGGAATCCTGCTAGGATTTAAGATGCAACTATCATTCTATACTCTCACAAATTTGTAAGCTACCTGAATTCATGAGGTTACTAAGGTATATACACATCATCTTAACCATACTCCTTACCCTGGGGCAGATGCCATGTTTCTCAGAAGAATCATAAGGAGAAGAATCATTTCCTTCAAGGCCTGTGCCAGCCTTATCTACTGAAGTAGAGACTGACTGATTTATCGTAGGGATACACCAGATTCCAACACCTTGTCTGGTTTACATTCACAGACACAGGAAAACAAAAGAGGTAGTTTTCTGTTGGATCTTGTGCTGATCTTTTGTATGGATACTATTCAGGGGGTAAGTAAGATTTTGGAACAAGCTGAAGGTACCAAGACAGATTCTATTTTTGTACTGATAAACAGGGAAGTAAAATAAAAAGGAATCTCACCTAGGATAATTTACTCTTCCAGAAAAACCTATGATCCCACAAGCGTGTTTTCTGAACCAACAGGTATCTGTTTCTAAACAATATAGCTGAGCTGCACCTTTGAGAACTCTGACCCAAATCCACAGGTGTAGTTAGGCACCTTCATCTCACAGATACTCCCAAATCTCACTGAAGCAGCAATTAGAACTTACAGAAATGAGACCTCTAAATGCCTCTCTGTCAGGTAAAGTTAATGATCTACAAAACAGCCTCCTTTTAGGCTTCATAAAATGTTTAGTGAGAAGCTCAAATCACATTATGGCCATGGAACCCAAAATGCTCAGTGAGAACAGGTGACACAGAAAGAATGCACTGACCATACAGCAGGAAATGGGGCCAAATGTGTCTAAGGATGGCAGCACTTTCCCCCCGTAACTGTAGCCCTGATAGCACAGATGAACAACCTTAACAACGAGAAGGATAACACTACTCCAAGGAATAACTGGTTTGAACTGATCCAGCAGACCTGAACAAGAATAAGCCTGGGCAGGGCAATGGTGATGGTTCTGCACTCTCTGCAACTCCCTGTGTGGTTAAGACTTTTCTGTGTGGGATGCCTTATTTTTAGATTCTGCAGGAGACCCAGTAGCATCCTCTTACTCTGTTCTGAAGATCATACCCCAGAGCCTTGGAAACATTCCTCATCACTGCTAGAACAGACACATAAAATAAAGAATGAAAGAGGAAAACAACACTTAAGTCCTGTTTTAATTTTAAGGTAAGTCTGTCAAAATGAGGTGAAACTACCAGGAAGATGGGAAACAGAATTTCTAAAACAATAACAATTTTTGTCCTCCATAACTATTTCCACAGAGAGAGATTTCAGCAGCTAGGTTTTCTTGACTAAAAAAAGGAGAAATGTTATTTCCCAAATTATTCCAACAGCAGAAGCCAAAAAGACCATTATAATCCATCCAGAAAATATAAAAACTGCTTCCATCTCTTCGAGATCTCTAATCTACTTCCCATTTTAAAAGGCTCAGTTGCTAGACAGCAGTAAACAATGATCTATTCCAAAAATGTATTGCTAGCAACTGGCCAACTTCTCCGTGAGTATGTAGATCAGAAGCCACTAGGAATACTCCTGGCCCTTGAAGTCCTAACAAGAGCAGCAACAGCTCGTTTTCAATGCAGAGTAATCTGTGAAAATTAACAGTTCAGCAGTCTAAACAAAGTAAAACCACACAACTCATCTCAAAACATGCAAGAACACTGTCTGCACATCTTTGTTTCATATCTGACATTAAAGATTGATATAACCTGAACCACTACTCTGATATACTTGTTCCAGAGCAACGCTCCAGAGAAAAATACAGTCTCCAAAGTGAGCTGGCAGGATTTTAGTAAGGTGTCTAACTTTCTCAGTTAGATATCTAGTCCAACTGATTTGCTTCTGTCTAGTCAAACTAGCAGCTTTTACGTGGAAGTGAAAAAATCAATTTCTCACTGAAGAGAAGCAGTTCAGTGTATTCTTAACAATATTAAAATAATTAACACCTTTCATCTTAAGAAAATTTGTGGTGTAACACTGATTTCCATGAACAAAACTGCTTTTTCAAATCTTCTTTTCCTATCATGGGTGTTAGCAGCATTTTTCCTCTTAAAGCATTTGGTCATGCTTGAGATTTAAAATGTTTTTATAAATTTTGAAATCCGTACTACTTGAAGGATACAGGCACCATTACCAGTAATAGCCCTGCAGCTTGGCAAAAGTGGATTCAGAATTTCTTCTGTGTTGCATTGTAACAGAACATTTGGAGATGCTGTAAACTGTATCAGGTCAGAATATTTAGAGAAAAATGTAACATAAAAATACCCTGACCCATTCACCACTCTTCTGCAGGAAGAGATGATCCCTAAACAGTACTAATTTAAACTTCCAATTTCAATATAAGAGTCACATGTTATTCAGGGCTTTCCTTGGATTCTGTGTTGTATCTGTTCACTTCTGCTGACCACAATAAAGTTTTGACTGTGTTTAGCCTTGAAGCTAAGTTTATCTTTCCAAGTATTTCCCACATGAATAGCATTACTAAATGAAGAATCTAAAGCTTTTTGCTCAAATATAATGACCTCAAATAAAGTAAAAAAAAAACCCAAAACCCCCAAAACAACAGACCACCACAGCTTGAGTAGATTCAAATCAAATACACTCCTGAGTAATTCCAATCTATAATTCCTAACTATAAAACTAATTCCAATCAATAAACTAGGCAAAAATGACACCCGATGACCTTAATAAGATTTTTGCTTGTTTTGAAGTGACTTTTCCTATGTCTTTTATATGACATTACAGTTCTTCTTGTGCCAGCTGCTCCCAGGGCACTAGTTACCAACACAGACTCTGTGCTGGGAACATTCAATGCCCAGTGTTAGGAAATGAGTCCTTGTTCCCTCAGTAAACCTTACAATTGGAGCTGGTGGGAACTGAGAACAAACACCTTGCACTCCCAGGACACACCAGCACACAGACACACAGGCACATGCTTTCACATTTTGTTTCAGTGCACTGGAAACCCACCGTATCCCCCTGCTTGGATGGGTGTTTTTGGAGAAGCACAAGCATATAGACTAAAATCCTCTGTCTGGAAGCCAGCCCGGTTCAATGAGGGCTCAGATGCACTGCGGTGAATTTTTGGCAATGACCGGGCCAGAAGCTCAATGGAGGCAAGAATCTAAAACACAGAAAATATGTGATCAAGCCTGTTGTTCCAAAGCTGTTACTCTCTCTTAAAACCAAAGACACAATATAAATTAAGTACAGAAAAATATTTAAACACATACTAAAAAAGGATTTTTAAAATATAGCTTATTGCACTGCACTTTTGATGTTTATACCCTAATGAGATTGGAAAAGCCAGCTGGAGAATTTCCCCCTTTTTAAAGGCACACTGATTCCCTCTAAGCACAGTGAAAACACTTGCTTTTTATTGGGATCCTTGTCTATGCCCTCATACCTGTACCTACCATTGCTGCAAACAAACCCAGCTCTGTCAGCATTTTGCTTAATAAGATTTACTAAAATGTCAGCAGGGGGAGCTCCTAATCTTTTGAAAACGATTTGGTTACATTCAAAACAGAAAAAAATGAGATTTTTGCCCTCCTCCCCCTCAAGGTTTTTGAACCCAAACCTTCCTCAGCAAGCACGATAAAAATCAAGTTCTGTGAATAATCTATCAGCTTCCCTTCATGAAGTTTGAGGGACAGCAGGGAGGGCAGTGTAGCATTTCTGAACACATACACCAAGTACTAATTTGTGTGTCTGTGACTATTACTTTCATTATCTCCCAGCTGAAACATTTTACAACATGTGAATAGTTTTCCAAATACACAGATCATTTTAATACCTGCGTTTTGAAATGAAAATGAGCATTTATAATGAAACAGAACTAACCTGGTACTGAACCAGGTCTCTTATGAAATCCTGCCATAGCACTAATCAAAATCAAAAAAAAATCAATCAAAAAATTTGGAACTGGCCAGTGAGTTAATAACTTTGAATTGTAAAGTCTGTTGAGAGCTAAAGAGAGGCATTTCTCACCTGTGGAAAAAGGGGTCTCTCATCTCTTTTCTTTTTTAAGCATTCTGCCATTAGTCTCTTCATAGCTTTTGGACAGTTGCTCCGTACTTTGCTGAGGTCTGGAGATAGGTATCCTCGTCCCACCATGAAAATTATCTTCATTTAAGGGGAAAAAAGATGAAAGAGGAAGAAGCTGAGTTGATAAAATAAGCAGTAACAAAAGGTGAACATTTTGCTAGACTATTTTGGTTGCAGCAGCAAGCTTTCTGCTCCCAGGAAACATTATCTGGTATTGAAATTGACAAATTTCTTAGAGTAATGCTTGCTAACCTATTCAGTACAGAGAAAAAATTAGATCATTCCTCCTCCTCAGAGAGATTTCTGTGAAACTTGAACACTAGTAAATGGTTACCATTTATAGTAATAACCATCTAAGGAGTGGTTCTTCGGTGTCAAAAAGTGACAAAAACAAGAACAAGCAACTCTGTGGCAGGAACAGAACATCTAAAAATAAATATTCTGTAAAAGAAATATTCTGTTTTATATTATAAATCAACAACAACTTCACATTGAAAGTTATTTTAAGAAACACATGGCCTTTGGATATTAAAACCCTTTACCTTCTGAGAATTGATTCCATCATATACTTTTCCAACACAAAAGCTTATTCTTGACATCTGACCACCTCCCCCACTCTCACAAAAAGAAGAAAAAAAACCCTCAAAAGAAAGAGAGAAACTGCCTCTTCTGTGTAGAAAAGGAGACAGACAGGCTTGGTATTTTTACAGTAACTCTTTCAACATGAAGGCTTATATTTCCCCTAAGGGTAAAACTTAAGCGTAAAACAAAGTAAACTGATAGGAAGCAGGAAAACAAAACGTAAATATGGTTAATCATCTCTTGTATATATAAAAAACCATCAAACATCATCATGTCAAGCCAAAGGCAATTGCAATGTGGTTTGAGTACTGCAGTAGCACTGACACTAAAAAGCCCTTCCAAAGCAGCTAATCAAAGAAGCATTCATGCTGCAGCAGTAATCACTGCCTTTTCTGAGTACTCAGACAACCCAGCAGGTGTAGCACACCTTCTCTCTAATGAAGTCTACCTATTTCATATCTTGACACTGGGAAAAAAAACCAACAGAAAACCCTCACATCTCAAGTATGCTATACATGTTATTTATACTAACACAATCCTGGTCCTTTTTTAACTTTCTGCTTCAGTCACATCTGTGTTGGCATCAAGGAAGAACAGAAAATTCCCATATGGTTTCTCTAGAAATCCCCATGTGCCAGAGCAGGATTTCATAGTAGAGACTTGTGTACTGCATCCCCTACCTCTGCTGCAATCAGACTTGCCATTATCTATCAGTTTGTATTTTCTAAGTAATGGCTCAAGCTGAAATTATTCAAAATTCATCACTATGTTTCAAACAGTTTCTTTATGAATAATATAGGGGCTAATCTTTTATTTTAGACTAGAGAAAAGAGAGTATCACTAGAAGAACAGTCTAGAAAAACCTGTTAAAGTGAGAGAAACACTCTGAGGTATAACAAGAATGACACTTCGCTCACTAAGAATCTTGCTTGTGTTACAGTAGCTGATGTAGATGCACCAGAGAGTGAGGAATATTTACAACTTTTCATATAATAGACAAGGAGTGACAAAATTCAAGACATGAGATCACATATGTTGGCTTTACTTGCATGTTAAAATTTGTTTCAGCACTTCATTGTAAGCACCCACATCACTGGGTTCATCTTTCAGATCTCAAAAGGTAAAAGCTAAACAAGGCCAAATGCTGTTTTTAGAAGGCTGAATCCATCTGGCCAGGAATCCAGACATTTCCTTTCTTCAAAAAGGCAGAACCAAAATTATAAAAAAGAAAAAAAAACAACCTAAAAAGGAGTCACTCCAAATTTGATGAATTGGGATGAAGTGTTCTGGCAGATATGGAAGCAGCCTTATAAAATGGCATTCACAGATGAACGTTGCTATGGTTTCAATTCTCAAGTACTGACAGTGAAAAAACAAGAGATGAGGACACAGAAGCAACAAATACATCTCTGCTCAGACACATAATAGTTTACACCAAAGATCCTGGTGCATAGATACTATTTTCAGGTTAGACAGAAACAATGAATCAGGTATGCTTTCCCAAACATTCCTATCCTGTGGAGATATGTTACGGCGTGTGGAATCATTAAGACTTAAAGAATATTTGTTCACAATTAAGTAATCTTCTTACACAATCCCCAGACTCTGGAAAGTAATATAGTCCAACAATCAGGATTTGAGAAATGCTGGTATCCTGTAATTCAGTTAGATGGTACATGCTCTTTCAAAGTTGAAATTAATATAAAACATTTGGTGAGATGACTGCTGTTCTGTTTTGTCAGTCCTGTAGCTGCACTATTTATTATTCACTGCAAGTGGAGGGGTGGGGGGAACAAGAAGACTAATTGAACACATATATGGGGGATCATTTCGCCTTTGCAGTACTATTCTAAACTAGATTACTATTAAGTAATCTGCTCTCTCCCTAATAAGTATCCTGGCAACCAGTTCAGAAGCTGAAAATCTATATTTAAAATAAAAAGAACACAAAAAATACCTCAAGAGGACTAAGTAAATTGTTGCTATGTGGCTGAGGCAGTTCTAGAAAATGTCATCTCACAGCATCAGAATCAGAAACATCAAACACACAGAACATCAGAAAGTTCAGCACCCAAGGCAGAATCAATCTCTGTTTCAGACCACACCTGACTGAAGCCAGTGCCTCCCCTTACCTGGTCCCTGTTGTTGATGTTGGAGTATGGCAACTGTCCAGTCATTAATTCATAGAGAACAATCCCAAACGCGTACACATCCGACTGAAAACTATATGGGTTTTTATCTTGCATCCTAATAACTTCTGGTGCCTGTATCAGAAAAGGTAAGCATCAGTTTTTATTTCTCTATGTTGTGCTGCACCTCACCTACTAGGAATAAAAAAACTAGACTTGTACAGGGTACAGGAGCAAGACCCATTCTTGCCTTCAGGTGGGTCCTAATATAGAGTGGATGCTGACATAAATCTCAAAACTCATTGCTTCATTTCAACTTGGTGATCCCTTTTATTTCTCTGTGACAGAGCAAAATTACCTTGGCCAGGCTGAGAAGGTACTTGGAAACTAGAGTTCTAATGACACTGAAAATAATGCCAGCTAACAGAGCTTTCTTCCAGGGAGAAATGGAGGAAGTGGAGCTGCACAGAAGATTGCAGTACGAAGCAACTCTTCTTGACTTTTTAAAACTTAAGAGCATCTTACTTTTTGCTGAGCTTGTTCCTCTACTCTTTTGCAGGACGTTTTGCAAGGCTTTTCTCACCTTCTCCTCAGCCCTAGATTAATGATACTCATTTTCCTTAGCCACCATTTTCATTTCAGTATAAACCTCAGAATAAAAGATGGAGACACTAAAGTTTTTCTGCTGACTACTGGAAAACACATACTTAAAGAAGAATTGAAAGACATTAATTTACTACATCATATTACTGCTTGTCTTTTCCAGCTTAAGCCAGCTTTTATATGTGTGCCAGAGGGATAGGAGCAGGAAGTTTGGCCAAAGGTAGATAAATTTGTTGAAACAAGCTCACCGCTTCCCCTTGCTTACCATCCATAGAATGGAACCAGACAACTGCTCAAACTGTTGGGACCCACTCCATCGTGATTTCACTGTAGCTAGACCAAAATCACCTATTTTTACTGTGAGGTCTTCATGAAGAAAAATATCTAAGGGGGGAATGTTAAGGGAAAACAGACAAGCAATGCTGGCCCTGTCCTAAAAGAACAATAAACAGCTACAAATTTGCAACGTGGACATGACAGTTTTAACCATCCACCATCACTGAAGAAGGCTCCCACATCATACAGGTTTTAAGCAGCCAGCATGGTGAATTATGGTATGTAAGGGTTACATAAGTAAAGACTGAGCCAGTGCTGAACAGACCATGGCCAGGTGGCTTTTATGAAGTGCCAAGTATGAGAAAAGCTGAAAATATTCCATGAGCCAACTCACATAATCTTTCATTACATGAAGAAACCAAAGGATGCAAAAAAACCCTTTGTGATACCAACTAAAACTGCCTATGCTATTGCAATCAAATCAAGACACAGTAAGCAACTCCTGTTTTGTTATTAGTGATATTACCCTTTCTCAGTGAAATTTTTATTTGGCAAATATTCACATGTTAACAGCTTTTCACATCAGTAAGTTAATTTCTGGCAGAAAAAAACCCAACCAAACAACAAAACCAGGAATGCTTTCATTTTCCAAAATTACATCTTTGGGAAAGGATACTATTACTCTTGAGGTCTCTGTGGATGATTGACTTGGCATGCAAATAACTGAAAAATAATATCACAGATTAGGTGGGTTAGATAATACTTCACCAATCAACAGCTTAAAATTCACTGTGCTACTGAAACATAAATTCTGTCAACATTCAAACTGCACATTTATGCAGGCAGTAAAACTTTGGTAACCCATGACAGTTTCTGCAACATTTACAGGGAAAAATAAAATAAAGCTTAGATTTCCAGCTCAAATCTGATGCTATTGATGAATAATAATTATGCTCCAACATCTGCTTTTCAATTCTAACTCAATATTCACAGTAAGAAGAACTTCAGTAATTTTTTTCATGCAATTCCATGCTGAAAGTTCTGCCTCACAGCCTTAATGGGGATTGTCAAGACTTTGTGAGCTTTTAGTCACAGCTTTAGATAAGGTGTTTTTAAATTGCAAGAGCTAAATGTGCTTCCCAGTCCCGATGTGTACTTGGGTACACTGACTGCTTTTTAGTAGAGGAGTGGGAAAAAAAATCCCCTGATTACAGCCTGGATAAACAGATGGCAGGGAACACAGAGGAAAGAACTTGCCCCACAGCAGATACAGCCTGAATTAGTCTCCCATGGCTCTTTGTTTAGTCAATGAGATTGGCACAAAACTGCTGGAAAAGCCCCAGTTTGTGTCTCTGCTTTGAATCATGTTCACAAAACAGCTTCTGCATCTCCCCTACCTACAGATGGAGCCTGGGGAGATGAACAGGCTAACAGAAGGCTAAGGCTGGTTGCTGCAAACACCTCCACGCTCTTGACTGAAAATGTAATGGAGCACTGAGTAGAAAAATGGCACAATGAACTGCAATCATCATAGTGGTTTTTCAGCTGAAGTGTGATTTCTCTGGTCTTACAGCAGTGCTCTGATTTTGACACACAATATTTGCCTAGTTTGGTAAATTCTAACTCAATGGCCCTCTATAGGAGTAAGGATTATTTACAATCCTTAGAACAAAACAGGTATGCTCTCTTCAGATGTTGAAAACAGTTATTTAGTTAGTTATTAGCTCTGATACTTTCACCAAATGCACTGATGATTGAAACAGGATCCTGGGATCAGTAAAGTGAGTGGAGAACTGGCCTTATTTGCCAATGTCAGCCAGAGTGTGAAGGGGATAAGTAAACATTGCCCCAGCGCTCATTTGCAGACAAGCAATTCAATACTTACTCCATGCCTTGAGCAGTCTGTCGTGCAATATCAATTAGCTTGATCATTTCAAATTTGGTCTCAATGATGTGTAGATGGTGATACAAACTGGATCCTTCACACCATTGTGTAACAATAGCCAACTGGGGTTTTGTTGAATAACCCATGAAAAGCAGGATATTCACATGTCGTGTTTTCCTGTTTACAAAAAAAATAAGAATCAGGAGGAAATCAGATCAGGAAATCAGGAAAACTCAGGCAGATCTATCACAGTCTACATACATATTTCCAAACAGAATGTATTGGGTCAATCTCAACCTTTACTATAACATGATAACCTCTTGCTAGATTAATTTAATGAATTATTACTGAAGTTAGCCTTTCTTACAATCCTAACATGGAATAACTACTCTGGGTTAAGTGAAAAATGTCAGGGCTCTTTTATGTTTTTATGTTCTCTTAAAAATTAACATGGGATCCCAGCTATGGAGCCAGTGTGAGCCTTTGCACTTGCAGCAATGTGGACCAGGCCAGTTCTATGCTTCGTGACTGTGCCTTGTTCAGGTTCAAGAATTTGTCAAGTGATGCTGAGAGCAACTGCTGAGGAAACAAAAAAGAAGCAGTTTCTTGCAAATCCTACCACAAAGCTAAGTAATGATGGATCATAATGGAGAAGGCACAACTGTAGGTAAATCTGTCTTGCCTGGGTCAAAGGATAGAGCAAGGGACTATGTATGCTCTGAAACAAACAAACAAACAGGCAGGGCTCCATCTATGGGACTACCAGCAGAGAGCTGGACTGAAATGTTTCATTTCATTAAATTCTGTCAAAATTCTATCAAGAAAATGAAGAGATACCCGAAGTAGCGTATCTCAGAAAGCCTGCACTTCCACAACTGTGAGCTTAGAGTTTTTTGGAACTAACATTTTCCTAGGGTAAAAGGCTGACCATTCCCTTCCACTGTGTAGCTTATTTAGGATGTTTCTGCTGCGTGGGTGCCCAGCTCAACACATGAGGTTTTTCCAGGGACAAAAAACTTTCTTGCTATTTTGTTTCTTAAAACACAGTTATGCTTGACACTAAGCATAGGAGCTGAACCCAAACCAAATACCTCCTCTGAGATAGAAGAAGCAGTAGATATGAGAAAAGGAAATCAAGAAGTGACTTGATGAGAATTACATTAAAAAAACCCCAAAAACCTCAGAGAAACTAGAGCTAATGAACAGAAACTATTAAACAACAGATATTATGGGCAGGACTGTAGCTGAAAAAACAGCCATTTAATCATGCTCTCCTTCAATTTCAAAATATGGATGAGAGGAAAGAAAGGCCTACAGCTCACACTTAGGCTTGACTGTGCCTTGGGGGTAGTATATTACCAAAAACTAGTTGAGTGTTTGTACATATATGTATTGACAACAAAGATGTGCAGACAAACACATACAGTGGGTACAAAAATATTTTTAAATGGTAATTTTTTCTGCCTGAAGTATTATCACGTAGGAGTGAGACCAATGTGTTCTAATGGAGATCTAAAATTCAGTGATTAATGAAGCACAAATCTACACACATTATTTCAAGCCATTAAAGATATTCTTACCTGAGCACTCCTACTTCATTTTTGAAAGCCTGTAACTGTTGAGGTGTGGGTGCCGTAACATTCAACATTTTCACTGCCACATCACCTTTAAAACAGCAATTTTTAGTAAGTGCCATTGATACATATTCCTCTTTTGAGCAAATGCTATACAGAGCATCAGAAATTTTGGGATACACTTTTATTTCATGTAAGCTAAAAAAATCACCACAATTTTAAAGTAAGTCAATATTCAGTAAAATGTAGAAATACCATTCTTACTTTACTCTGAGAAATCATAGCCAGGCCAAAGCTATTAAAAATACACATTTGAAATCCTAATTCAAGATGGATACTTCTGTCTTTCTAATGTTTCATCTTTACCCTAATAATTTCTCAGTTCAGAAGAACACGCAAGAGTTGAGTTTCTAAGCAACATGAATTTCTGACACTAGTTATTTAGCACACTACTTATAAATTTAAAAATCATATTTACTGCCCTTCACTGCACTCTCCCCCATTATGTCCACATCTCTCTTGTTCTGAGGAGCCCAGAACTGGGCCCAGCATTCCAGGTGTGGCCTCACCAGTGCCGAGGAGAAGGATTGCCTCCCTTAACCTGCTGGTAATGCCTACTGCAGCCCAGGAGCCCATCCTCTCTCTTTGTGGCATGGGCATGCTGCTGGCTCCCGTTCAGCCTGGTGCCCACCAGAATCCCAGATGTGTTTGTGAGAAGCTGCTGTCCAGCTGGGTGGACAGTGTCACTGTCCTGGCAGGTGTTGTGACCTCCTCAAGAACAGCTGTTTGCCATGATGGCCACATACCATGCCACTTTCCTTTGTAGACTGTTCCAAATGATCCAGATCCTATCCTCTGTCCAACTGTGATCTGTCCATCTGGTATCTCCCAATCATCACTTGAATCCCGTCGACCAAGAGTTTTCTTTATGTATGTGTAAAAAAAAAAAAAAAAGGAAGAAAACAAGTGCATTAATGTCTATGAAAACAGCTCCAGTTAAAAATTTCTCACCAGCATTTCCCATCAATGTCCTAAAAAGATGCCCTTTTTCAGATGTTGTCCTTTGACTTTTAAAGTTAGCCTTACACAGAACTTCAGGACACAGGTATGTCAAATTATTACCGGGCATGAAACATTTGCAACAGCTTTCTGGCAAGATTAAAACCAGAAAATAATAAGAAATGCTTACCAAACAGAAAGTAGTACTTGATTTTAAATTCTTAATCATAATACTAAACTGTGAATTTAAAAAAAAAGTGGCTGTTTTTATGTTTTCAAGTATTGTTACATAAAAATTTGTTACATACATTCATTACTTTCAAAGTTTATGAATCACGGTGGGAAAAGTTAAGCTGAAGTGAAAGTGCCATTACAATATGAGGCAGCAGTAAAACTGAGTTTAGTTAATTATTCAAATTATTTATATATCAGTCCTACAATTAATTACTGGTTTAAAGTGGTTTTAAAGTGGTTATCCCACTCTATTATTCATCAACTTCAAATTCTTGATCACTGCCATATTCATCTTCAAAATGATTTAGAAAACTTGCATGAAAGAGAAGTGAGAGGAATATGGTTGTGTAGTATTTCTACAAAAGAAAACAGCTGATCTTTTCCTTACCATTCTATTTCTGTCTTCTGAGGATGAAGATGATTTCCTTTCCCGTTGGGGACCTGGTGATTTCTGTAACGCTTTCACATTGGTTAGTGACCCGGGCAAAGAAGCAGGAGGTGTTGCAGACAAGCCTGCAGCTGAGCCTAAATTTCAGAAATAGGATAGTTTTATCTGTAAGAATCCACCTTACAAGAATGTATTGATATTAGGTGCAAGAATTGTGTTTAAGATGCAGTATCTCTAAACATCAATGTGAATGTTAAGAGAGAATAAACATATACAGGAATATTGTCCTGATATTAGAGTAGTGCTCAAGTCTCAGATTTCAGAAAGAGACAAGTTTACAGCAAACATCCCTGTACAGATAGTCCCCAGCCTCTTGTTCATGAATTAACAAAAGGGCAATATCTTTTTAAATAAGAAAAAATTACTTTTAAATGCATTTTTTAAATTCCATCAGTTTCTTTGAGAAGAACAGCATTTTAGTTCGCAGCATCTACCTCTGATATTTCTCATAGCTAAGCTTTTAGGAACCCAACAAATAGCTGAACTACTGTACTTTGGAATCACAATAGACTAAATGCAAATAATTGAAATGTTTTCTGGTTGAGTCTCCAAGTGCCACCTGAAAATCATTTGGCTGTTTTAAAGCTATCTGTTAGCAGAGAACTATTATTTAAAATAAACATCAGGCCTTAGAAAGGATTAAAAAGAACAGGTACTTTAGTTAGCTATTTGAAGCATATTCTAGGAAACACAAGAAGAACAGTATGTCTATAGCCTGTAGGTTATCTAAACAAATCTATGCAGGAAAATGTTACTAAGAGCTGTTTCAGAGCCCCAGTGGCCCTTTTCAAATAGAGCACTTCACCTAGACACTGCTTTTTAAAATACATCACAATTATTCCTAACAAGGTTATGCTGACCCTTCTAATGCAAAGGACATAAAATAGGGTCAACTGTTAATTAAATTCATGCTGCTTTGCTAAACAATGTATGTCATTGAACAAGACCTCTAACATTCCACTGCCTTCTCGCACATCAGTGCTCTGGGAAGTGGTGGAAGACAATACTCCTCCTCATGTTCTCTTAGAAGCTCTCCTCTTAAGCAACAAGTGTCTCCTAATGGCAAGTAGAGTTCAAAAATGGACTTTGTGACTTTTAAAACTGCTGCTTAAGTTCAGTCACTCCGTGCATGCTAATTTATCAGACTATATGTATCCATTATTTGACTCAGTAAGCTAAAATCTATACACTTGGAAGTGGGTGCATAAAATAACATACCAAGAGATACAAAATGAGACACAGCATCTGTAAACTCTGTCTCTCCTACTAAAGCAACAATAATGATGCATACTGGGCATCCTAACTACATTTATAAGCAGCTGGAAGCCAGTGATCTGAAAGATAGACTTCTGTTCACTTATGTTCATGTCACTGTCATTTATTTATTTTATTGTTTCATCTGCAATCATACATACATGGAATTAAATGTATGATGTTCCCAGAACATGAGCAATTTTCCAAAAAATTTTGGACTACAGATTTTCTCTGCAATAGCAAAGATTTGGGATGCATTTTCTTTGAGGTAACTAAAATCTCCTATTTAGATTTTAATACTGCAATATGGGAACACTAGTACAATATTCACCCTTCACCAAAAATGCTTACAGCACATGGCAGAACACTGTAGTTAATCTGTTCATAATAATACCAGATGGCCTGTTTTCAAAGTTATTAGAGTAGAATACTTCAGATAATGCTGGATTTAAGTCAATAGCTTGGACTCTGAAGCCGTACGCAACATATTTCATTCTGTAGCCAGTTTGCTTGTTGAGAACACCTGTCTTCTTACAAAGACTTCTGGAAGATCTTTACAAGTTCAAGAGGTGAACTGCTCTTGATATATTCTGAAACAAAAGTCTTTGAAACAGCCAAGATGGTAGCATTTGAAAACACTTCATGCACTGAACTAACCATTTCTACCCGTATTGTGTAGATACAAATATAAACATTTCATGCTATTACTCAATAGTTGGTTTCTCCAGCATACAAAATCCCAGAGCTTTTTTGGGATTTTATGCAATACAACAGATCCATTGACAGCTTAAGGCCTGAACTGCCCCCGTGGTCAATGACATGAAAATCTAAGTGTCTTATTTTACATAGCACAGGACAGAAATACTGTTTCAATCAAATTTACTATCTAAATAAAAACTACTGAAACCATCTAGAGCCCCGATGTGGTGTCAATAGCACATTGTCAAAATGAAGTATTTGTTGAAAGCTGAAATGACACGTTACTTGAAAAGCTTAAGACCTAACAAGATATCAATGGAAATGTTTGTAATTCACATTTGATTTCCTACATCACTTTTCAAAACAAAGAATATTAAATATAGAAGACTGTTATAGCACTGAACTGACTTAAACTGAACAGTCAAGGAAATTCTAAGTTAAGGACATCATTTTATCTTTAAAATCACTGCAATGCAATCCAATGACCTTTGTTTAGAAAAATTACGTTAAGGTCTGCAGAAAAACCTCAACTATGAAATTCCTTGCTTTTGAAGATTTAAGTCAGACTTCATTTATAATCATTTTCAAGCGTGTAAAGGTGAAAGTGAGTATGTGTGAAAAGCACATTCAAAGCATTCCAGCCAGGCCAAGCAAAAAACAGAGGTGTTTTGATAAACTCACACACTTACATACACACGGTGTGAGGGTGAGGCACAAACAGCATCTGTGGTTTTACTTATTTTGTTTGGGTGAAAACAAGAAAGAAGAGCCCAACTACCTCTGAACACTGGGCCAGGCTCAAAATCAAACACTATTTCACTGGGGACAGAATGAAGGAGGGGACTGGGAGTCCGGGATTGGTATTTCCGAAGACAGCGCATCAGCTGGTTCAAAGGGGCTGTTAGAGAGAAAGAGACGGGCAGGCAGAGACAGAAAGACAGACACATAGAAGAAATGAAAGAAGTCATGGGAAATAACTAGGATGCTTTGACTCCTAATCACAGATTGCTTCTGTACTTTGAAGGAAAAAAAAGTCAATTCCCAAGAACACCATTTCAGGACTGGAAATAGCCAATTGTTTTCAGATGCCAAGCAGACAGTTTATGATCAAAAGTTAAAACCAACATGATCGCACAACATTTAAATGTTGGACAAAATGGGCAAAACTCAGGAGAGCCACACCTAATCAACACATACAAAACTAAAACTGGCAACTTGCAATTAGTACCTTGCAGGGCTAAAGGAAATTCCTTTTTTAAAAGTGCCTGTTGCTGGCATTATTAAAGACAGCTCCATCAAACACAGCACATCCTACCAAATACCAAATTTGCATGGGAAAAACAAATACTGAAAGCCTACAGAACAAAACCTTTGATACCAGGAAAGAGAGCACTATGGTAATTCAGACCCATACTTATGGCTGAAGCAAGTTAAAATTAGTAGGAGAAAACTGTGTTACTGATTTGGAATTGACAAAACTGTCATATGCCTAGTCTACTTAGTATTTCCCTATTTTCAATATTTCTGCTTTATTCTTATATTCATAGGAATAAATACAGCATATAAGAAGCCCTCTCCAGGATCTTAACAACCAGTGGGAGAAGCGACTTAAGAGGCCCGTGCACAGTGTGAAGAAAAATAAACCTCCTGGCACTAATTCTGACTTAAATGTGAATTAGGGCAGTGAGTTACTGAAGGAAACAAAAAAAGACCAGGCTTTAGTGTAAGATCCTAATAATCTGCTTCCAAGAGTAGCACAGGCATGCAGTACAGCAAAGCAGCAACTTCAGCAGGGGTAGAGGGGGAGAAGAAGCGGAGTATTTCAAGCTGCTTTAGGATGCAGCAGTTTGTATGGAAGGCCCATCTACCATGATGGTTTTCATTGAAAACTCCTGTTGTTCCCATGGGTGAAAAGGTAACAACAGGCATAAAAATCTTTGGGAAGTTGTAGTGTATCTGTGTGCTGCCATGTGAGTGAATAAGTGTTTATGTGTGTGTGTGTGAGAGAGAGTAAAAAAGTAAAAGTGCAAAGTAATTTCAAAACTAAAAAAACTAGATACTACTTCAAAACTTTTTCTCCTTCCATCTCCCCCACTCCCAGAATGACCAGCAAATGACTCAAATCTTCGTGAAACAAATACTAAGTTCATGGACAAGCAAATGTAAATTCACTTTTGTGTTCTAGTCATATTTTGCACTGTGGCTGTGTTTTATAGACGAAGTAGGGTAACAGGAAGGGACAAAGCAGTTGTGTAATTAAATGTAACACAGTAGTTAGTTTAAATGTTACTTACCTCCCTCTCCTCGTAAACTCTGGTCTCTAATCAAGTCCTATAAAAAAAATAAAATGCTATGTTTAATTTAGGTATTAACATTTACATTCTGTAATCAAAACTGATAAATTTGAGAATTCATAGCGTCATACACTGTCCAAGAAATAAAAGCGGTTTCCTACCCTGACTTACTAATAGCAATGATTCCAAAGAACTACCACACTTCTCAAAATTAAGTTCCTTTAAAACAGCATCTCTCTGCAGTAAAGTGAAATGTACACCATCCAAAAGAGATGCTGACAAGAAAATGTTGATTTAAAAATGCAGTTGGTCAAAACATAGGAAGAAATATTCAGTCAAATGTTCCTGTTAACAGTAGCACAAATGATTTTAATTGTCATATCAGAACTTAGGACATCAATTTTCTGTACTGAGGTACATCAGTCAAATGAATCCTGCTTCCTTTTTTCTTGTACCAACACCTGATTTGCATAGCCAGGCACACTGCTCCTCTCAGAAATTACTAACTGCAGACAACTTTCTTCACTTGCAATCCTCTGTGAACTCTGGGTATCTTTTGCAACATGTCTAGACTAAAAGCAAACTACACTAAGGATTTTATAAACAGGAATAGAAAATTCTAGCAGTTTTCTTCTGTATGCCCATTTTTATAACGAATTTTTTTTTGTTAACTATTACATTTATTCCCTTTTTGTTCCATAATTATATTTGTTCCCTTACACCCCTGTGCTTTGTGAAAAGCACTGGCTATGCCTCAGCTGCACCACTGCCATATACCACATGCAAATGTCCACATAGCTACACTCTTAAAATTAACATTTCAACTTTTCCTCAGCTCACATGCAAAACAGATTTTGTGCCCCAGTGTCCAGGCAGATTTTAAGACTGTTCACCTGACAAATGAGTAATTTCTAGAGAGCAGATTAAGGGTAAAATATGAACTGCGTATGTTAGCAAAATTAGCAAAAGGCAACATCTCAAAAGGTCCTAACTGTCCTTATGTTAATACCAACCATTATTATTAGTTACATTTCACCATCTAGAGATTTCAAAATTGTGGAAAAAACCTTAAGTGTAGCAGTTTCTGAACACTCCAAAGGAATGCTCAGAACAACATGTACTGGGCTCTTAAACTCTTAAGGAACTATCAGAATACATGAACTCAATTTAAGTATTTAGTTTCCCTCAATGCCAAAAATATTACTTGGAATACAAATTCTAAAAAGTCTCTATACTGCATTAGAATGTGTTTAACACAGAATGGTTTGCAAGAGTGGTTACTAGCTACAGCTAACAGCATGAGCCTTGGGACTAATGACAAAAAAACCCCAAAACCAGCAGTTGTTTGGGGCAGAATGTTTCTTTGAAAATGAAAAGGACAGAACTGTCAAAAGGCAGTTCTGCTTTTGGAGAATGGGTTATTTGTGTTCTTACAGCTCTCAACAGCAAAAAAGAATCTATGAGAAAAAGGAATTATCTTTGAAGATTCTCAAAGACCACTGAGGATTATCTTAAAAACAGAGCACTTGAATTTAACAATTAATTTACCACACTGATATTCACAAAGAATACAACAAATCTACTACTCCTGATCTAATTGTTAGTAATACTTACATCAATATTGACTGGCTCGATTGTATTGATGTGGACGTTGGGAGCTGAAGAGGATCGGTCGCGTTGCCCAAATTGATTCCGATGGTCTTCATCTGCTGGTCGGAGGGGCTGTGGGATTGGAATGGATTTTGAAGGAGAAGGACTAGGGAGAATTGGTGGTCTGAGAAACAAAGTCAAGGAAAAAGAGGATTTAGGTCTACAAATGGCTTCAAACACTGCATAGTGGGTGTGGTAAGTCCTTTCAACTACAATAATACATAACAAAAAAACTGATCTAAAGCCCTGAATAAAAACAATTTATAATGAACGGTCTCTACTCCCCTATGATCAATTGCAAGAACTCTGTGGCATCAACTACCTAATCACACGGCTGTGAAGTGCTCTGAGTTATAGAAAACTCTACCATACCAAACCAGTAATAATAAATCATGATCTGAAAAACTCATGCTGCCCAACATGCATTGCAGATAGCAAGATATGCTGCACTTTCCTCACCTCTGAGTCTGTGCAATACACTCATTGTAATGGAAACCAATTGAGAACTAAGAACACTTAATATCTCATATTAATGTTACAGTCATAAAACAAAATGGATGGATGGGGTTATTTTTCAGCAAAGAAAGAGTGAAAATTACATCTGGTCATTCAACCTAATCGATTAATAATAATGTATTACTGATACTAAAAGTAACATGGCCAGTGTATCATTGATAGTAAAAATAAACATATCACCTTTTAACCTCAACCTTTAAGAAACAACTTTGAATAGCACAATGCTTCAAATGTTATTTACAGTGCTACAATGCAATAGGTTTGACTGAAAAAGTGTTCAGAATACACAAAAAAGCTTCCTGAAGAAATGCAAATACTGCCAGTCATAAACGTAGATAAAGTCTTTAATTATGGTATAATGAATTGAATATTCAAAAGACAAAACAACTGAACACTCGGGATTTTGTTTGTAAAAAGGCAGAAAGTCACTTCTTTGGTTATCTTCTTTGCTATTAATTTTGTTAAAGTGCAATAAACTGGCAATTATCTCTTACTCTAGTCAAGGTCAGTAACTGTTAAGCCTAATGATTCAATTTAATGGATATAAAGCAAAAGGCTAATGAAAACATTTGCCACCTTTTTCAAAGAAAACTTTCTGTTAAAATATACATTGTATCTGACAACAAGGTTGTTAAGAGTTGGTTTTTTTTTTTGTAAGTTCCAAAAGAGGAGTGGAGTCCTCCAGCCATTCAATGACTCATGGTCTAATTATCATGCCCACAAAGGCAACGTCCACAGGGAGAAGCTTCAGAAATAAAATCAACAGCAGCATATGGCAGCAGTAGGTCCTGATGCCACCTCCTGTAAGCAATGCCCCCTGGCCTCCTCAAAAACCTTTGGGGAAACTAACATTTTCAACAGGACATCTTGGCATTTTGTCAGAAACAAGTCTGTTTTATAGCCTACTATCCTACCTTTCATTAAAAAATTTATCCAGTTTGGCACTGCTCCCAGAACTCAGTGCTATCTGTATCCTAAGTACCTGTCATCTTTTCCTTCCTGGCCAACAATCCCGCAATTGAAAATGGCAAAACGAAGTGCTTGTGAACTAATTCAAGTAACAGTCTAGTAAATCTTCCAATGAAATTCCTCAATATGTTTGAGAAGTGGGGCAGGAGAGAAAAAGCAGGGGGTTGAACCCTGCTTCACTTCAAAAAAAAAAAAAAAGCAGTTACCTACTGTCACATGACAGAACATATATATCAGGAAGATAATGGGAAGCAATGAACTAAGACTACCAATAGTCAAATCCCTGAGAAAGGGAGGGAAAAGGGCCTTGAAAAACCCAGCAGTTCACAAGTTGTTTATAATTTCAGATTTATTTTTTTAAATGAAGTTGTTGTATATACAATTCAGCTAAAGTTTTTATTCACTGCTACCCAAGTGTCTTCAGGTAAAATATTGTAAATGAGAAGGTTTTGAACTCCTGAATGATTTTGTAAGTAAATCATGTAACTAGAACACATATCAGGGGATGGGACACTGCACAGATCCAAATGCAGGACCTGACTGACATTTAAAGTCACTCTACTTTCATGCTAAGGCAAGCATGTCAAGTGCTGCATAAAAAAAGTATCAGATGTCTAAAACGTGTCTCAACCAGGCCAGTACTGTCACTGGTGGGAGCATTAACTCCTGCTTAAACCTGCTGAGAGTTTTCAGGTAATAAGGAAATTAAGGGAAATATATCACAACATCCATTAGAACATTGCACCAGGACTGTGACACACCATCTGAGCTCTGCCACATGACAAAACCAGAAGCAATCAGATATTCTGTGATCATGAGTAAGCCAAGGGAGAGAAAACCAGATTGAGGCAATATTGTTTCAATTATATCCTCCTTTGAGTCATAAATGGTCATCTGCTACTTCTGTGTTTCTGGTCACAGGTCATCATGTCCAGCATGCTGCTAACACAGATAGCATGCTACATCCCACTGTGTTTGAAAACAACTTGAATTGCTTTTTCTAATCATTAAATTCTTACTCAGGGAACTCCAGATCTTTAGAAAATGACTGCAGGCAAAAAAGAATTATATATATATATTTTTTTTTTTTTTTTTCAGTCTCTAAGCTATTTCTTGGAGGATGACTGGGCTTTAGACAATGAAGAATCCAGAGATGGGAACCTCATAAGCAGTTAGCCATATGCTCCATTATAATTTTATTAATGGGTGTCCTTGAGACACTGTCCTGGGGTCACTTTGGGCACTGAAAAAAGTAGGTTATTTCTGCTAAATGGAATTTTTTTCTTGAAAAAGATAACTAGTGAAGTAGAAGAGACAAGGGGTTTGCTAGCTAAGACAGCCTAACAAGATCACAAGCTCAGAAAATCTTACCACCAGCTTCTGCCTGTGTGGCAAAAGCTGGATCTTGATCTGCATCAAAATCTTGATCTCTCAAAAACACATCACCACAAAGAACGTGTGAATCTTTGTGATTGTAGCTCAGTGATCCTCTGATCTGATCTGTACTGTTCCTACAGTCTTGCTACACAGTAATTACTCAAGAAAAGTAGAAGTGACACTGGAGCTAAAAGGGCCAGATATGATCATCTGGAAAAGGGTGACATTGTTTATTCCAAGCCAGTTCCAAAACCAGCTCTTAGGCTATGGAAGCATAGTGCTAAAAAAACACACTGCAAAAAACAAACCCAAAAAACAACCCTCCCCACCCAAAAACATCCCTGAACAAACCAAACACACACAAAAAAACCCCAAAGAAGCAAAAAAAATAAACAACCCCACCTCCAAAATAACAGTCTGAGGCTTAAGGAACATGCACAGTTTGAATATCAGGATCTGAGTTTATGTTTTTCCTGTGGCCTTTGTGAACATTTGACAGCCACCTTGCTAAAGGAGACCTTCTTGAAGCATATAAATCACTCTCTCCCATCCTCCTAGATTTGGGTATTCTTTTAACAAATGATTCTTGGTTTCTGAAGCAACAAGCTGCTAGTTGTCAAATCTCAATCTATTATGTTATAACCTTTCCTGGCAGTATGACAGAACATGCTTTTACCTTGGACCATATGCTTCAGATTACACATTGTTCCCTCCCTTTTTATCAGGCAAAACAGAAAGATGCTTTATCAAGAAACAAAAATAACTGATAAGATGTAAAATTTTTATACCCTTTACCAAGCACAGCAAGTGCCCACGTGTCTACAGATTTACTATTCCACAAAACTGGGTCCACAAGAAAAAAAAAGATAACTCAGAAAAATGTCTGCACCTGTTATGCTCTACATAGACACACAGTTTTATAAAATCATATACAGGGTGTCCATTGGATTTTAGAACTTGCAATGATGTAAATTAGTTCACTTTACAAATGCAAAAGAAAATTTTAATACAGATTTTCCTTCATGTCCTTTACTCACCAGTGTGATGTTTCATAAGTGTTTAAGAGCTGGTCTACGCAGGAAAGATTTTTCTTGAAATTCTGCTTATGATAGGTGTATTTGGATTTCAAGTTTTTGTTAACTGATTTTTATTTTGCTGTAGTTGAGCAAATGCTTGAACTGAAAATTCATATTCACCTAGTTTCAATTATAAGGTGTGCACCAATTCCTTTTTAAAATGACAGCATCTCTCCTGGACTGAAATTTTCTTTCTCCTCCTCACACCCTGAACAAATCCATCTCAGTTTAGTCACTGGGCTCAGTGTTGCACACACTATTTATCTGTAAGGCCGCACACTCATATCCAAACCAAACCTACTGCAAGCTAAAATGTGTATCAAGGCTTTCTTTTGAAAATTTTTTATTGTTTACATCAGAGTGCTAACACCAGACTGGATTTGGTTGCTGTTACTGCTGTTAAAGTAGAACACAGTACACTTCCAGTTCCAAGCAGTTTCCAAAGACTGCTAAGGGTCTGGGATACAATGGTATTTCAGCTATAGTAGCAAGCAGGTAAATTTAAATTGTGAAGGCCAAATAGGTTCTGATTTAATTATTGTGGTACTCCATAGACATCGCCAGAAAACAGTAATTTTTTTTCTTTCCCTACCCCTGGAAGGATAGCCTGGAAATACTCAATAATGTGAAATCAAATGCCAATTTGGAGAAAAGGACAGCCGTACCAGTTTGTAACTAAAAGCTAAAAAACTTTCCTGCAGTACCCTGTGAAGTCAGCCTAGAAGCACCAAGGGACAGATCTGTGACAACGTCCCACACAAATTAGCTCAGTTTTTTACACCCTAAGTTGTTTCCACCCATGTTGGCTTGTAGGTGAAAAACAACTGCCAGGATTATCACAATGGTGTGCACTCATTCATAATGGCTTTTGGGCCTAGATCAAAGCTGATGAGCCTGAAATTCCCCAAAGCTTCATATACCAGGGGTTATCAAGAGAACCACGCTGTTGCTGTTAGTCCTCCAAACCAGGTCCAGTTCACTAGCAGGTTTTTCCAAATAAAGTTCTAGAGAGTAAGAGATTTCCCTCACCTGTTGTATGGACTGACAGTTTTCTAATTCTGATACCAAACCTTTCCCACAAAGCAAGAATGCATATCAACTCAGCTTGGATATTGTAGGAACATTGGGAACATGTACATGGAGAAACCTGGAAAAGGTCTGGTGCCAGAACTTTCAGGGAAAAAGTTCATTGTTTTATGAATTAAAACACAAAGCTTGCGCTCACACACCACAGGATCTAAACTGAATTGTAGCATGAAATGTATTATTGTAACACTCTGTATGTCTGTAGCTATGCTTCCTTGGCTTTTCAGAAGTTTTTCTAGACACTCAAGTATCTTCGGCTGAAGCAGAATGATCAGTGAACATTTGGAAGACAGAAAGGAAAGCAGAGGTGTTTAATCACAAGCTGGAGCGTGCTCAAAGGCAAGGACTGGCAAGCTTCCAAGAACGGTGCACCAGACATTCCCCTTTTCTTCCTCCAACTTAGAAGACGAAGCATATTGGGAAACGTTGTTTTTCAGAGAGACAAGATGTTGCCAACTTGCTTATTTCTCTATTTTTCATGTATCTGAGACTGAGGGAACTGGGTGCACAGGAATTCTGTGCTCATATTTTACGAGCCAAGATGGAGAAGAAACTTCATGACAGTGCAATGAACGAAACAAATACAATGTATGATATACAGTTTCCTTACTTCAATTTTATTACAAATGGCTCTTAGCAGGGAGACCTACGCTTTTCTTTCCAGTTAACTGCAGATTGTAAATAAAATGGTGGTTTTGGCACAACAGGATAGTGCAAATGGAAAGAACTAAAATGGGACACAAAACATAATGTGAAGGCTGGACACAATTTTGATAGGGGTTCAGAAATGTGAAATGGGACCGTATGTGCTCCCTCATCTAGGGGTGGAAAACCTGGAGGGATTGCCTATGGCTCACAGTTGGAAGAATAAAAGGCTACAGGCCTGGATTGCTTTAGGACGTTACACATGAGCAAAGTGAAACAGTCCTCCAGTATGTTTAACAACTTCTGCATCACATCCAATGATCTTTTCCTTGTCCCTTTCTCTTTCAAACTTTTCCATTTTCTCCCTTGACAGTGTCTCAGCATGTCACACACGCCTTTGCTCTCAAACTTGTCTTGCAACACAAACTTCCTTCTTTTGGGCACTTTGCTTGCCGCTGGGATCCCTTCACAAGGCTAGAGTTGAAGAAGTGTGTTTGCCTTCTCTTTCCTCAGGTTTACCAAACGATTAGTAACATCCCTTCCTCTGTGAGCTGTTCCATGCAAGATGCTAGGAGAACAGAGAAATCAAAGGAACAATTATTAATCTAGGAAGTGTTATTAAAGTGCGAGTTCCTTATATTTTCCATCTCATTGTTCAGCTCTCAAATTTCAATCCCATATTTGAGCTGCTGTCCCATATTGCAGCAGTCCTCTTGAACAAAACTACAGGTGAGTGTATGTTTTTATAAAAAAGTCCATATTTTAAAATTCAGCTAGATGAATATTTCCACTAGCTAGATTAATATTTTAAAATATTCCATATTTTAAATTACGTTTTTAAAAAGGTGAGAAGTATTATTAAAGAAAGGCAAGAAACTGGAAAAAGGTATGGACAGAGCAATATGCTCATCCAGTAACATCTGAGCTACTTCTTGAAAGGAAATATTACATACACTGATGCTAGGGAACACTGTATGACTAACATGAATATTACATATGAACACCACCTGATAACCATAAACCATTTTCAAAATGGACAGAATTTTGCAGGCATGATGTATACCTTTTTTTTTTAACAAAAAAGTGCACAACAAAGCAAAAATGCAGAAAGGAGAAAGCTAAAAACCTTTTACATCTTCTGTAATTACAAACATTTTAGATGCAACACTTGAGAAAAGCTCCTAAAGAGCAACTAGCAAGTATATTTAAATGCTAACATTTATGTATGTGAAGTTAAAGATCTCAAGGCATTAACCAACTCTGGTCTCAAGTTTTTTCTTTCTGTTTTCATTTCACAAAACTAAGACTGCCTGAAGCAGTGCCTGTATCAAGATAACCCATATTGCTGTACCCTCACCAGCTGGTAAGAATGGACCAACGTGTGGCAAAGGCAATTGAAAAGCAGGAAGATTTGGAATATTAGGATTAGGGCTATATAGTACCTTTGACATCCACTAGTGTTTAACACAATTGGTATAAACAAGTTTCTTCATGACGCAATAGTTTTAGCCCAGTTACAATTTTGGCTGTACCATGACAAATACTTGACAGGCAACCTTGCCCACATTCTGCTGTACTAATATCCATGGGATCTAAAGCCAACATTCACTACCTGGAAGAAGTACTTTTGGACTCACTTGAATCTGCACAAAACAGTACAAGTAAGAACATAATCTCTGTACTTACCAAGTGGGGTTTCCTCTTCAGGACTGTCAATCTATTTTCCTGGGAGGCATTTTAATTGGTCTTCCATAAAGTAGTCTTGGCTGTCCAGAGAATTTATCTTCTAGTTAAGAGTCCAGAGGTGCCTGTGTAACTTCCAGTGAGTTTCTGCTTTAGTTCAGGCACAATTTTCACTAATCCAAGAGAGCCTCTCTGCCACATTCAGCTCAATGCCACACTGCACACGTCCTGGGAATGGTTTTCTGAAGGCTTCTTTATTTGGTGTTCTTAATAAATATGCACCAGATTTCTTGAATGTGATATATATCCCTGAGTTACTCTTCCCTGGACCATTGTTTAACTAATGGTGGATGGTCTCTTCGATCTCTTTGCTACTGAGACCCTAATTTAAATACGGTCTCTAATCTCTTCATGGAGAACGGGTCCAGAATCTTTTTTGGAAATACAGGGGGATGGTCAGTTTTAGAGGCCTACTTTTACAAAACCTGGAGCTGCAGCAAACAGATGCTATTGGTATACCCCAACGTGAACAGGAAGAAGACAGCTGATCTGGAGGATACTAAAGCAATGTATGTGGAAAAGCTACTAAAGCAGTATTATGAACCTGGAACTGGTGCCTGTTCACATCAGCCTTACAGTAATGTGGTTTATTCTGAAACTGAGGTATGTCACTTCAAAGCAGAAAAAATATAATTTGATAACCATCTAAAAGAATTTGTGAGGATATTATTTTGGTTTACATTAATTTTAAGTATAAAATCTTTCCAGTTTAGACCAGGTCTAAGCTATCATGTAGAAAAAAATCAGTTTAACAGGTAATGGCCCAGTTCTACAGACAGTTGCACGCACATTTAACTTAGGCTCATTACTAATTTAAGGAATTTGTGTGAATGAAAATATTCACTTCTTTTAAGTTAAGCATAGGTGGATATATTTGTATGAGAAGCCAGATCACAACAATACAGAGCTGCTAAGCAGTATTTTGAGTGTTTCTTAGCATAGTACTGAAATGTTATGTCATTAAACAGCAGGAATAAGTTCATACCCAACGGAATCTGAGGGGGGCACTGAGGGGTATGATCCAGATGCTGGGGTGGTCTCTCCTAAGGAGGCCTCCTCCGGTGGTATGGGATGGTGTTCAAAGAACTTGGAGACAAACAGCAAACTGTGAGGCAAGAACAAAACAAAAACAACCTAACTTGTGCAAAACCCGGAAGTTTCACAACATAATACTCAAAAACTACAAAAAAGACCCCAAACCCCAAAAACCTTATTGATTAAATTCTAAATTTAAAGATTACACAAACACATTAAATGTGTTAGACTTGCTAAAAGTATTTTTGTGGAAATTAATTTTTTAATATTTTAGCTGTAATTGTAAACATCTGGTTCTTCATGAATGCACAACTTACATCTATTAGTAGATAAACTTACACCCTGAGAACAAACTCCAGAGATGTCAATGGGAACAATTACTAATACCAAAATAAACTGAAATTAAATTCATTCTTGGGAAAAAAAATAGCATTTTAAATTATTCTTTGTACAAAGAATCTATTTAAAAGACTTAATAGCCTCTGCTGAAACTAATCTAATAGAACTGAGCCAGTTTACACCGGATCCTAAATCTACATCAAAGACTTATACCAATAGATCAGTAACTCAGTCCAAAAACACTGGACTGTTTGGGTCATTCTCTTTTATGTTTCTTACCTAGGCATTAATTTTGCTGGCAGATTTATTTTCAATTACTACAAAACCAACTGCAATTTCACTATAATCAACTAGTGTCTCAACATTTTTTCAGCTTGAAGAGAATAAACCCACAGCTAAATTTTAAACAGGGATCTAGTGATCACACAATAAAGAACCAGTTTTGATTAATAATAACAACTGTGAACAATGAGTAGTCTGTCTGATACAGTCAAGTGCTCAGCAACCCTATTCATGCTTCAAAAAAAGCACTTCATAGACCAGCAAAGGAATATGAACTGGTTGTCTGAGCTAGCACAGAAAGAGTATGAATTAAGCAGTCTCACAAGAACAGTGGAACTCCTATTTTTATTTTTTTTTTTTGCAGGCACCTCCTCTGACTTCCTGAATTACAGATTTAACACAAGAGATCACTGACAGCTGTACACTTATTAAAAGGCTCAACTTGAAAATCAATTGTGATTACTTACTCAAGTTGGTCATAATTAACACACATCAGTGGCACTTCTGTACTACAGCGCTGGTGAAATTTGTAGCCACAAGTCTGGCAGCGGAATCCCTGGAAAAGCAGCTTTCGACAGAAGTCGCAGAACGCTAACGTGAAGAATGTTTTTCGTACCTACATTGTTCAAAAATAGTCACAATTACCTAGAGTCCTTCTGTAAGACCAAGATAGGCTATTTGCTTTTACCTCTCTCAAGTGTACTTACAAGCCTCTTCTGTGATGCTGGAGCTACGGTTTTATGTATCTAACAGATTTACATGAAAGATTGTTTCCTTTTTGAAACAATTTTCATGCATTATAACTTTCTTTCAACTCTTTCTTGGAATTAATGCTTAAGAATAAGAGCAAAAAACCTGAAGCCAAACTTCACTATTATCATGCTAGACACAAACACTGAGAATTTATTTGGATACAACCTATAAAAACAAAAGCTGCTGAAGTATTATTTCATATTCTAACTTTTCCAGAAGCCAAAGAATATTTCTAATACTCACAGGACTGGAAATACACACTGGCATACATATATATATATACATATATATACACATACATACATATATATATAGAGAGAGAGATAGGGTTTAATGTATGGTTACACACATATAGTTGTAGTTTTGACTACTGAAACTCAAGAAACATTCAGAATCACAGAAGGGTGATCATGCATTCTCCCCAAATTATAGGGAGGAAATGATTTAGTTAATTTTCAAACTTAACAATACTTAGTGTAAAAACACATTCTTAGTTCTATTATTATATGTAATAATCAGAATTTCAAAGGGATATAAAAAAATACTAAGCCTACTAGAGTTCACTTAAGTAGCCATAACCCAAACAGCTTGTTTGAGCTAAATAGGTTGAATCAGGTTGCAGATAGAATTTGGCTGTTCAAAGCTGTAATAGAAGATCTTTCTTCCCAATGTGACAAACATTGTATCCAGGATTTTGTATGTAGCTGGAAACATTTAGACAGATTCTGTTTAGCAGCTTCCATTTACTTGGTGCCTTATCAGGTCAAAACATATTTGTGCACTGCATCATTGATGATGTCAGCACTGCTCTGGGAATAGTTAGTTCATTAGTTAATTGCTGCTGCAGAGCCAGCAGGGAGGCCCAGAATACATTTTATAGATACAGCAATACAAAAATAGTAGATTATTATTATTGCAGCTCTGCAATGCAGTGCTGGTATAAACCCCCTACATTTATAGATTTTAGAGGGTGTATTCCAACAAAACATGAAAGTTTTAAGGGTGATCAAGTACTCTAGCATCACTTATTTCAAATACAATTCTATCTAATTCACTTAAGCTACTGTGATTAAAAACTTCTTTTGCAACTCCCACCACATCCCACAGATGCAAAATATTCCAAGCTGGTAATTTGAATTTGAAAGTACGAAGTTGATGTAACCCCACTCAACATTTCACAAAACCCAGTACATACGAAATTGTGTGTCGTGAGCGGCACATTCTCCAAAACTTCCACATGCAACTCCTCTCCCGTGAGCCAGGAAATGTCTGTGTCCCAGCCAATTGGCTTCTTCTCTCTAAAGTGCAAATAAGCCTCTCATTAGCATCAGCACACAAGCCCTTGCATGTCTCTTGCCAAAGTTGTAAGATCAGCTAAAAAGTTACACTGTGGGGGGTTATTTCCTAGTCTAATTGCAGGAAACTTTAGAATCAAGACCTTCGGCTCAGTACATAGCAAACAAAGCACACCTTCCCTGGACAAACTGCAGGAAGGAAATGCACTTTTTCAACCAGCTCCAGTAGTGGCCAATTCCTTATTTCCTACATGGCAGATGGCTTTTTGATTAAATAAAGTGTTTATTAAGGTACCTGGTGTATAAGAGTTCCACAGAGATGGCTAATTGTGGACATGAAGATAATATGGAGATTTTTAGGGCTGAAACTTTTATTTTTGCTCCCAAGGGAACTTTGTGTTTAGTTAAGAACGCATTATAGATAAATGAAACAAAACCAAGAAGTAAAGACCACCTATTTAATACTTGTTTGGTTAGCATGAGTTTGATTAACGAGTGTTTTGCCATAATCTCATATTACTTAATATTATGCCTGAGCCTTTTCCTAGACATTCTTCTCAATATGTCTGTGATGTGAAAATTGTTTAGTGCAAAGTACCATAAAATTCTAAAATTTGTAAACAACAACTGAATAGAACTGGTGATCCTGGGTAGCTCCAATAAGAGATTCTAAGAGCAAAAAAGCATCCCCCACAAATCATACCCATCTTGTATTCTGTAAACAGCACAGCATTCTGGAATAAGACCTCTCATCATCAACGCTTTTTTTAGGCTGTCTCGGACTGTCACTCCACATCTTGCTGGAACCTAGAGGTAAAATACAAAAGAAATGAGTTAAAACAATTCCCAATTTATCCCCCCCAAACTGATGCAAACATTTTCACCCTCACGTGCTAAAGCCCACACTTCAGGATGCTTTACAGAATTGTAGGTCAGAGTTTCCCAAAGCTGTTTTTGTCCTGAGGAAAATTTTATTGCTGAATAGTACATGAGGAAAAGGGCTCAGCTAGAAGAGACAACAAGCCCTACACTTCTATTAACATTTGGAACACAATCTTCACTCAACTCCAAAAGTGAATTTCCAACTTTCTCAACTGGAAGAAACTGGAGACATAGCACACAGAGAGCTAATAATTACATACAGCTTTAATTTTACAGGCTGGTCTGAACATAAGTGGGGAAACATGCCAAGTGAAATAAAATGAAGGAACTAACTTGGACTGCACTCAAAAAACCATTACCATAAAATGTAAATATTTTATTTTCTATTTCTAAAACAGAAGATAAGCATGCAAACAAGTGAAACAAAACAGTCATCTGAGTCAGGCAGGCCATCACCTCTCACTTTAACCTATATTTGTAACTCTACAGATGTATCTTACACGAACAACATTGCTCTCTTCTGTTTCCTAGCTTGCAAAGTTTAGATAACTAACAGGATAGGAAGAATGGAGGAGCACATTAAAACTAGCCAAATCAAGAACTGCGAACTATGTAAAGGTATTTTCCTCACCTCTATTCTAATTGTGGGCATATCTTACGCAACTAGGTATACCTGTGATTTAACAGTGTACAGTGTCAAGCCATAAAAAATAAGAATACATGATCTGGTGATTAAGTATAGTTAAGGTATTGAGTATTATCTACTAACTATTTTTAGAACCCGGTAATGAAAATTTGTAAGGCTTCAGGCACTGTACACACTGGGATCTCTCCTATAATCATGGACAATACCTCGAATACAAATCAGAAGGAAAAAATAGAAACTTAACAAACCTGACAAGTGTGTCTGAACACCTGAAACTCAAATCAAGCTTGCAAGTGGCTTAAGCCAGAGCACTCAGTAGCCAAAAGCAGTCTTTTAATCAGCTTCAACTGGCTTTGGATGGAAGCCTAGTTTTTGTTCCCTGTATTTAAATTTCCATGGGTATTTAGGGGCTCTATGTCCTACTTAAGCATGACAGTGCAAAGTAGCAGCCTGTTTTCAAGTAGCTTTGTGAACATCACTTGAGGTTACACTATATATTGCATTTCTAGAGCTCAAATATATGCACGTTCAGAAGACAAAAATTAAAGGAATATTTTGGTTCACCATCTTCCATAAACATGAGAGTGCCTCTTTACAAGGCATTTGTGCATTTCATCTGGTCAACACAAACATTTTAAAAGAAGATAATTCGTTGTAAAAAACATCCTATAGCATACTACTTTACAATCTTGATATTCAGCCTTAGGTGACTTTGGTTTACATATTGCATTATTCTTTAATGCATCTTTTTATTTAAACTTACTCCTTAGTAAGGAACTCCTCTCCTTTCTCCAAGGATAGAGGGTGTGACTCATTCTTTCATACAAATGTAAAGTGTGAATTATGATTGTTGTATTGGTACAGCAAAACATGTATTAAAGATTTATCTTGATCTGCAAAGGTGATTAGAAATTATAAGTGAAGTTGCATTATAAATTCTGTAATTATCTTATAAATTGCATAGTATTGATTCTTCTTGTACAACTCATGTGCCACTCTAACAACAAATTCTGTGCTATACTAATCATAATATCTTGTTAAGAAAATAACTCTTTAATTGTCCCTATGATTTAGTACCATCATCATTCTGCCAAAGATCCCTAAAAGAACCACTCTGTCCCCTCAGTGTCCTTCTCTGTGCCTCCAACATGTATATTTACAAATAGAGAGTAAATATTTTCAAGAATCTGACTATAATCTGAGGATTTCAGGTGTGCTCCAACCTCCCACACACATTAGATCCAATCATGAGCCATTTCAATGGAGGAAGCAAGTGTTCTTTGGCTCAAGGCTGCTTTTCCTAGAAGTGTAGCTCCCACTGGATTGAGGTTGACACAGACAACTCATGTAATGAGTGACAACTCAACAGACAATTCATGTCTACCTTTCCAGCAACCATATCACCACTGATATCCACAGCAGCAGAAGAAACTGAAATACTGCAAAGGTGGCAGACAGATGATGGGAACGAAAAGGGAAATGAAAAGAGTCAGGACAGAGGTTGGGCATGAAGGAGAAATGGGAGGAGAGGGTCAGGACAAACTTCGAGAACTGAACATGCAGGGAAAGCACGTGTACACTGGGAGAGGGAATTGTCATCAGCAGGTTGGTGTGAATCAAATAAGCAAGACAGCTGGAGGACAGCCTGAAGAGCTGAGGCTGCAGGCAGGAAAAAAAGATGTGATGAACCACCTTGCAGGGAGAACTATTTGCCAACACCTGGGGAAGTACTGGAACTATGTCCTGAAAAGGAAACTTTCAAGCTGTGACTGGGAGAAAAGGCGGTGTGTTTTGAACAAGGAATATCAGAGGGAAGGAAGTGCCTAAGAGCAGCAATAGAACCCAGCACAGAGTAAAAAGGGGTTCTAGCTTAGGCAGAAAATTCTAATGGAGTTAAGTATTAAAAGAAACAAGGTTAGTAAAATCTTAACTTGTGTGAGGGAGTGGAACACAACAAGGAGGAAAAGTCAAGAAGTAGGAAGATGACTAATATTAGAGATAAGCAGTCCTGTGGTCACTGGAAAACAATTTCTTCTTTCAGCACTGATCCTCCATAAATGATGACAACATCCTCCAGTAACTCATGAAGCAAAGAAATGGATCAGGAACCTCAAAGTTCCAATACTATTAATTAATTACTCTGGTGTAGTTTACTTTTCCGTTTAAGTTTGTCAAAAGTAAGATTCATGAAGTTACAGGGTTTCTTTTAAGAGATCAATAAAGTTGGAAATGCAAACTCTTAAAATTTGAGAAGTATGAGAATGCAGGTTACCTAAAGCAACACAAGTGCAATAGGACTATGAAAAACATGCATTCAAAATCCTGCTCACTTATCCTTTCCTATTCATCAGTATTATTATCTCAAGTCCCCTTAATTAAAATCCAAGCCATATTTATGCAACTTGCAATTAGAAACACGGGTAGAACATTTGTTCTCTTCACTGCCGTTTGCATTAAGTTCCAGCTAAAACCCAAAGAACTGTTTTTATTACTTTCAAAAACCATCATGATCCTGAATCAGCATCGCATTTAGAACATTCTCTTACAGAACTCCTGAGCACAGAAACATAAGGCCAAATTAAAAGAACTTAGTGCTAGAATAAGTCCCTGTAGTATTGATTAATCATTTTCCCAGACTGGTACAGCACGGTCTATCACCATCTGTGCATGTAGTCCTTCAGCCCCCTCCTTCAGTGCCTACTAGTGCCTGCTATAAAGCATTCCCTCTGAAACCTCTTTTTGCCCCCAGCTTCTTTTCATCCCCAAATCATGGCAAAGTTAAAGAAAAGCTGGTTCCAAGAAAGTGATTTGGAGACTAACTCAGTCTTTAGAAAAACAAAAACCAAAACCAGTTTTTTTTTTTCCCCTGGCTAACAGACTCCTGCTGACTCCAAAGCAGGAGTTTTGGAACAGCTTCTTCCTCAGCCCCAGGCAGAGGGAGGGAGTGTGGCCCCACAGCCTGGGAGGGGAGCAGGGAGCAGGAGCCCCGTATGGCGCAGCCTCCGAGTGCCTGCCAGGAGCCGGCAGCTCCAGCACAGCAGGAAGGCACCAAGGAGGGTTTATCAATTCCATCAAGAGTTTTGCCAGGATTCCCACAGAGCATTTTAACTGAATCACATCAGCATTTTTTAACAAAATCAGTTCCCCAGGAGAAAATTTCTCATGTATTCCAAAACACACAGCACTCTTATGCCTGCAACCCAATACACTGAACAAAATTGGTGTTTTATTGAAACGTAGGATGTTTAATATTATTCCAAATCCATTTTGTTTGCACTGATCCATTATATCTCGATCCCTCCGTTTTATAACTAGGAATCCAAATGTTTCACAATGGTTAACTCCACCTAGAAACTCGTATTATTGAGCTAGGGGATGTACTTCCAAATTGTGAAGGTTCAGGTATTTCTTTTTAGGTTACTTATATACATAAGATTTGTAGATCATAAAAGGCTTAGGTTTTTATAGTAATTAGAACCTTGATTCAGCAAGCAACTTTCAAAAGTGAAGAGTATGAAAGTGTGGGCTATATAACACTAAGAAAGAGCACAGAAGCTGCCAACACAGACTGCAAGGTGTGTTCAGTGTGTAGATTAATAATATACCAGAGAAGATAATTTACTGAAGCATCCTAATTTGGACAAGTAGCAATTCAGGGAGACACCAAAACACATGCTCAAGTTTGCTAATATTAAGCCCCAAGGAAAAAAAATGAAAATTATTCCAGATTGCAGAAACTCTCAAAGCAGTCTTATTACCTAGACAGATTAAACAGAACTATAGCCCTTAATGTCCTCATTTCTTTTACTCACCTGAACTATTTCTAGGGACAGTAAGTATTTGTAACAATATTATTGATATATATTTAGCACTACAGCCACAAGCATTTAAGCAATGCATAATAAATCATTTATTTCTGTAAATCAGGTCATTCCCAATTCAGTAAGAAATTCAGGGCTATGTCCCTAAATAACTCTTACATCACTTTTCTAACATCAGACTAGAAACTGGCATAGTCTCAGTAAGTTAAAAATGTTTCTTTACACCACTGTAGTTTCCAATGTTTTAGAGCAATAAAGAGACTAAGAAGCACTCCAAAAAAGCAATGGAAAGGTATTCTCTGAAAGTGTAGGGGCTGGTCAGCCCTGAATATTCAGTATTATACTTCTCAAAGCTAGTTAGTTGGCTTTATTTTTCCCTCAGTGTAGCACTGTTGTTCAGCTCACTGTAGCCAAGTGTAATGTATGTATGGTATGTAAGGTATGTGTAACATACCTTAGAGCTTCAGAGTAATTCCAAACAAGCAGATTACAGAGTACAATAGTGGAAACATGCCATGTAGAATGGATTTGAAATATCACTTCAAAGTATTTATTTGCTTACCACAACATATACACCCTGAAAGATCACACTTTTCTCCTCTCCATATCTGATATCCAAGAGTAAAAAATTTCAGCCACATGTCACAGAATTCAACATGCTGGGAGAAAATTAGGCCAAACTATACTTTTGCCAAATACTTGGTTTGGCCTTCCAACATGTCAGGTTTTCTGCTAAAATCCAAACATGAGATCCACATTTAATTTCTCATCTTACCTATGGAGGACAAGTATTTCACCAAATCAGTCAGCTACTTCTTACACCACTAACAGATAAGATTATCCTCCTTTGTGTCAGAAAGGACATGAGATGACACTGAACATCACATCCTCTAGAAAAAAACACAGCTTTCAGAAAGAGTTGTTCTGGGTATCAGGACATGAAGCTCTGTCCAGCTTCCAGGAGAAAGGAACAAGAAAATGCATTCTTAATGAAGCATATTAGTGAGACAAATGAGAGAGTTTCATTGCATTAAATCTTGTTTCCATGGGAAATTGAACAGAATTTACCCATTTTACAAAGCTGTTACTGTTCAATCAAATGTATTCCATTTAACTTGCAAAGACATGGGTTACCAGGACCCCTTGGCACCCTCAATGAAATTAAGTGTATTCACTTGTAGAAATCAACAGACTGATGTCAATGAAGAAATATTTTCTCAAGAATGCATCATCACTCACCCACACTGGATGAAACCTATTGTGTCTAATCAATGGCCTCCACATACAATTTGTAAAGCTTTTGAGAGAGAGCTCCCACATTGTGCTCAGAAGAGCACTGATCATTTTAAAGGGGACAGTAGAGAGCAGATCACCATCTTCAAATTTTAGTTAGAGCGAATAGCAGTGGTAGAAACTGTGAAGGTTGACAGTGACCTACTAGTAAAATAAAGTGTGGAAAATATGGCTCTAGACTTCAGACTTGCAAGAAATACTCATCCAGAAAAATATCTGTAACCACTTTATGGATATGAAACCTCAGGACCTTGTGGTTTCTGTTCAAGAGACAAAAAAGTCAGCTGGCTGCTCTCCAAACCAAAACCCACATGCATTAGAAATTTAAGGTACAAAACAGTTTAAATATATCTTTGTAATAGGTCACACCCAGAGTTCACTTTAGTAGAGTCCTGTCCCAGCTGATCACACTCCAAGTGCTTTAAAAGCAGTGTGGGGGCAAGAAACTTGTAGCAGAAGGTCTAAAATTCACATCCTTCTCTAAACTGTTGCAACTGATCCTAAAACCAAATAGATACTTCCATCTCAGGTAGTATACACATTCTCTACAAATATTAAAACTCTCATTGGCTAGTTTGCTTAAACAACACAAGAAGCATGAATTTTAGTATGACTTACTAGACATGGAATTAAAACATTTATTATAATCATTTTCAGATTTGTGACTTGCATTCCATTTCATTGAGTGTCTGCTTAGCACATTATGAAGTAAAGGAAATATGCTCCAAACAGTATTTTTTTTCTTGCCTTCACTGCTTTCTACAGCCAGACTTTCTATCTCATAAAGAATCGCTAAACACTCTTTACTTGAGTAAAAACCAGTGTTCAATGTTGCACATGGCATTCCAGATGACAAGTCATCAGTTTTATAATGGCAAGTTTCCAATATTGTTTCCCTTTGCAATCCAAGACAGTGTGTCAATAAAAATGCAGTAGATTAAATTATCCTCTTTTCAACACATATGCCTTTGAATTTATCCAGCATTTGAGGGTAGCTTGTGGTGAGCTATCCCTGGCAGGCAGCTAAGCACAACCCAGCTAGTTGCTCACTCCCTCCTCAGTGGAAGGGGAGAAGAGAATTGGAAGGACAAAAGAAAGAAATCTCCCGAGGAAAGATAAAAGACAATTTAATCAGTGATGGAATAAATTTTCCTAGTGATACAGAAGTATGAAGTGAAGTTTACTTAAAAGTAAACTACCATTTACTTCATGTCACCAGACTGTTAATAAGATGCATAAAATTCCAAAGTATTCAGATACATTCAGCAACCAGCCATTGGCATAGCCTAATAATAAACTCTATTTCTGTTGCATGTTTGATATAGCATGGGAGGCTTTAATCGTATTTTTGATTAGAAAAGCCTAATGTCAAACCAGGTGTGTAATTAAAAGCAAGAAACTGGTTTATTCAGCTGCCTGAACATCCCTTCTCTGAATTTTCCTTATACTTGACAGGTGAAACTGGTAGGGCAGCTTAAATGCCTACAGAAATCCAGTGCTTACTACTCAGCAAGCTTGAGGCACAAACCCACAGCATAAAGTACAGAAAGCAAGATGCAAATCTGAACTCGAAATGAATCAAGTACCAGATTTAAAAACAGAATATTTGAAGGATCCCAATTGTGCATGCATGATGAATTAATTTATGCTAAGAATTTACATAGAATAAAAATAGCTTATTCTTCTAGTCTTCATGACTGCAGAGATCACATGATTGCTTGCCTAATTAAAAGGCAGATATAATAAACTAATAAACCAAGGTGTGACAAGAGTGAGACACAAGAATCAACCCCATGCACAGCATTCTCAGTCCTGTTTAGATCCTTTAACTCTTAAACATACAAATTGTCACTTCTGAAAACTCAGTCTCACATTCACATTTTGAGAACTTCCATTAATTTTCCAATATGTGTGTAACTGAGACACATATGAAGCAAACCAATACAAAATCAAGTGGAAAAGCTTTACTGGCCCAGATTTATGCCGAGTTTCTACACAAAGCACTTCTAATTACTCTTAAACTTCAAAATAAAGCAAAACAAAGAACAACCAAAACCCACACAATATTCTATAGCTGAACATGGAAGAAACGGTAGCTTTTTTTGTTACCTGAACTATTACTTTCGGTTTAAAGTTACTATGGAAATTTTTTGACCTTGTGGTAGGTGATAACACACAATGATTTGACCCTAACAAGAATCTGGAGGCAACTGAAGTATTTGGAGGCCACCAAGCTTTCCCAAAGCATGTACAGCATCTATCTTGTTTTTTGTTCCCCCTTGCTTCACTGTCCCCACTCAGACCACTACAGACAGAAACAGAATTCAAATTGACCAAATCCACTCCTTGCCTGTGTTGACAGAAAGAGAGAGGGCACTGGAACTGGGAGAGGATCCTTTATAAATGCAACTGGGGAGAGCAGTGGAGCCTCCTTACCACCCTCACAGCCACTCCACCAAGACCAGAAGACATGAAGGCAACACTTCCTCTGGAAGCTAGTAATGTGCAGAAGGCAGCAACAGACCAGAGATCAAGTACAAGACCTATCACCACCAGATAGCTTTCAAATGCCCATCATTTCTTACACTTCAATACTGTTTTCCTGTAACTCTGCATGCTCCATATCATCATTAAAGAGAGTTTATTTGCCTTCAGACTTTTTTTCCCCCCACTCTAAGTACTTGTCCAGGAGGGATTTCTTGGGTAATCAAAATCATTCAGGGCTGCTATTCATCAAGTTGTATAATCTTATTCATAAAGTACTTGAGTCAGAAGCCCTCTTACTGCATTCTCTTCTTTCCTAGAATTCTCTTTCTTTTACTAGAACTTCACTACATCAAAAACCTCCTAATATAGTTCCTCAGCAGAGTTATGACCAGTTTTAGCTACTTCTTTTTATACCAGGCCTTGTGTTAAATGGCTTTTCTCAGAAGCCCTTATTTCACTCAGTATGAAGTAGCATGTGGCAGAGATTTAAAGACCAACACAGAACATGATTACTCATACTACACATAACCATGCCCAAGGAATTCCTCATCACAAGACATAAATTTCTAGTATCCATAGCTTTATTTAATGGAGGCTGAACAGAGGGTTTCCAAATAGAAAACACTTAAACTCATCAAATTCCTGAGTGATAAATAGATCAAATTTGGAAGACAACCCATGGAAAATATCATACATGCCTGACCTATTCTTGTGCTCTTCCATTATGACAGAGGGATACTCCAGATATGGCCACAAAATGTTTACTTCATTACAGGTTTCAGAAAGCTTTCCTCCTAGAGAGGACACCAGCCTCACCTGATGTGCTACAGGAAAATTGTCTAAAAATTCTTGCTAGTGCCGTAAGATCTACAGTGAGCAAGCAATCTAATTGGAGAAATCCCTAAATAATTTTAACTATTTTGTCAACTTTCACAGAGCAAAAATTGGAACTGTTTTTGCAATTGGAAATGGAGATTTTTTCTTTATCCCAAACTTAGCAGTTAAAAATTGATGCAGAATACATTACCCAGGTCCTCAAAAAACATTCCCCCAACCCTCAAATAAAAAAAAGGAAAAAAAAAATAAAAAGCACACAACTCAAAGCAGTCACACAAAATGCTTAAATCTCGCCCTACATGCAAATAGCATATTCCTGTAATCTTCACACTCATAGAAAGCTTTTTATGTTTATTGTCCAAACTCCTTCAGTTAATTTACAACTTTTTCAATGTTTTCTTCCTCTTACATAAATCTGAAGTTATCATATTTGTCCTGTACCTCTACATCAGTTGGTAACCAGCATTCTCCTTGAATTACTGTCCCTTCTCAACAACCACATATGTGTCTACTTATGTTCATTTGCATGACCACTGTCTTCTGTCTCTTCTCTTTCTGCATGCACATTCAATCATACAATTTTGAAAAAACATCCTCATCCACACCACAGCTAAGAATGTCCAAAGGCTGTGTTCCCTGACAGTGCTGTGCATTCTCTCAGAAATCTCACCAGTAAATAATAACTTGCTTTTATGCCAACACACTATCACCTACTTCCATTCAAGGCTACCTCCCTTTCACCAAAACCAAGTCTTGGCATGTAACAATCTCTCAGACTTCTAATAACCAGCAGGAGATCGGAGTTTATCTACCTTCCTTCCACCTCCAAAAGCGCTCCCTTAATTAGCAGATTTGTTACTATGCACACCACAGACATTTAGATTCCTAACCCAAACAAGCTTTAAACTAGTATTTCCCTAAGTTCTGCCACTGCTTGGATAAGTCTCATCAACTTGCTCTAAAAAACAACTTTTCATCTCAGGGTGACTTCCACCATCTTACACTTTTATGATTTCAGCATCCATCTCTCTGGCCTAGAACAAAATGGAACAAACACACCTGCACAGACTTATCCAGGTCACATTTGTGTGGAATGCTTCTCCAAAGGATGTGTGACTTGCCAGTTGAGCAAAGCCACCAAGGAAAGAAGTATACATGTTTCTCTCTCTGCATTAGAGGGGATAAAATTACCCCAGCACAAAGAATAAAAAACAATCTGTTGTTTCTTCTAGGAGGTTGTTCAGAGAAAGAAATTTCTCTTCATCCCTTTCCAGGCCAAGGACAAGGAAAACAATCTTTATTTCTGACACTACTTATTCATTGATTCCCTTCCAGCTAACCAAGCCAAGTATTTGGTTTTGCTTTCAAAAAAAAGTTGCTTTTGAACCCTGTCCTGTAGACAGCTGAATCAAAATGCTGACTTCAAATGATCAGCAGCAGTAGGCTCTGCCACAGACCCATCAGGCTTTCAGGCAAGCACCTTCACACCTTGTCCTCCATTAGGAAAAGGTTTGTCCAACACTGCCTTATCATGAAACACACAAAGAAACTTCCCAGCTACACTGCGTCAGCACTACAATGCCTGACACTGAACACCATGGTCTCATTTCTTTGTACTCCACTAGTTTCCTTAAATTATACTTTGAACTGGAGTCAGCTCCAACAGATGTATTTGCTTGATCCTACACAAACAATAACACACAGAACTCTCAACTAACAAGGCAGTTGCTAGTCAAAAATGTAAGATATGCAACCAACTCCCCCCCGTTTCCTGCATTTTTAGCAGCTCTAAACAAATAGCAGAAGGCTGTTGTAGTACTTGGGGTTGCTTCAGAGTGATCAAAGATAAATAATGAGGTTGGCCCTCCATTACCAACTCAATTCCAGTCAGTTTAAATCAGTTTAAGAAATGTCATGGCATTCCCAGACAAAAATAGACTCCTTAGGGTCTGACATTTCTCCCCTCCTGAAATGAATTGGAAATAGAGACTGAAACTATTATTGTGATATTAACAAGATTTTCTTCCAGCAGTAGATATTAATTGAAAGCAACTGTAGTTGAGGTGGTAGGAGACTGCTGCAACATTGCAACTTTAACAATAACTCTCCCAGGCACCAGCTTAGTTGTAGAACACATCAGACTCGCTTTAACAGCCAGATGGAATGGGAACTAGGGCAGGGGGAAGGCTCTAATGGCAGGTGTCATATTTTCACAAGGAAACTCCTTCCTGCTTCAACCCATCACAAGTCACCTCTTATACCTGAACACCCTAAACTACTATCACAGCTACATAAGCAAATGGCACAGCTAATGGGCACAAGTGAGATACAACAGTCAGCTTTAAAAGCCACAGGTTATCAAGGCAGACAAATGTGTGCAACACCTCTCAATCCATTGAGAGAATGAAGGAAGTAGTCTCAGTGTTCACTGAAAAATGCTGGATGCTTTTTAAGGTTAATAACCTATCATCTGACTGCTGGCCACTAAAGCTGCACTGTAAATCAAGAATCTTGTATTGTGGCACGCAAAACTGCACACAGTGCTCAAGGTGAGGCCACACTGGAGGAGAGGAGGAGAATCACCTCTCCTAACTATCTAGTGATGCTGTGGTTGATGCACCCTAGGATTCATCTGAATTCTGGTTGCTCCTGGCATTTCCATAGTTTCCAACACGGAAACAACATATTGTAGGATCAATAAATACTGAAAACAAAGTAATTACATTAAGAGTCGCCACACAAGAAATTCCCAGCTATGTCAATAAAATGAGCACTGGTTCAAGCTTCAGAGAAATGAACTTTGGCTCCAAGGCCAATAACCCCTACACTCAAGAGTTCCTATAAGCACCCTTTCTCAACTCTAAACCAGAGATAATTTACTAGTATATGGGAAAAAAATAGGGAAAAAAATTCAACTTAGTAACACAACTTGATCCAAGCAGTGTGTAAAACTGAAATAACAAGAACCAAAGCAAGCTAGAAACCAGCTGCAGAGCTGGACCTGTAAGGGAAATAGTGTTCAGCCTCCACTACAAAGCTGGGGCCAGAAGCAAGAACCTCTCCCCGACTACAGGAAAGTTAAACCATGTTTGCCTCCCATAACCCAGAAAGAGCATCTAGTGCTGCAAAAAATTAAACAGGATTGAGGATGAGGTAAAAAGAGAGCAACAAAGAAGCAGAACAAGAGTATTGCAGATGAGGGGAGACGAATAAGAGTGAATTATATGGGTTAGAGGACAGGAGAACACATAGGAGAGACAAAAAGGGTAATGCACAGAACAGTGGAGGAAGTGATATGCTGTGATCCTTTACAGGAAAGAAACAAAACCAACTTATGAGCCCTATGACAGGGGCTTCAAATAGCCAGACAGGGTGGTACAGAACACATGAAAAAACCAGAGTCCTTCCAAAATCCAAGACCTTCTCTCCAGATTTCATTCTGCGGGTAGTACTGTGTGCTTAGACTTTCCTCAACAGGCAGACAACAGAATCACCTGGCTTTACACTGTACATTCTGCACAGTGGTCATAGAATACATTAAACTCCCATTCTCTAGGTCAAAACTCAAATATTACTTTTCATCTTCAGCAATATTTTGAACAATTAAGCAATATTAAAATACAAAGTAAGGTGAAGATAACAATGTTGTTCCCACTATAAGTCTTTTGCTCAGTGAGGTGGGGGAAGGATGAAAGGAAAGTGGTAGAGAAACGGTGAGGACGTGCTCCAACGCCCAGCACTACTCAGCTGATGTTTTCCTCTTTTTACCAGCAACTCAAATTCAACAGACAGTAAAAATCCAGAGATAGCTGACATCTGACTGACTGCTGCAAAAAGCCCTGGTTTGACATGGACAGTTGTTGTCCATTCATTTCCCACCTTCTCTGGAAACACTGCTCTCCTACTAAGTTTGGATTATGAACCCGCCTTGCAAAACAGAGCCTAGACTATGGTTTGTAAATAATTTCATGTATTACAGTTTGCAGTGTATTATTCTAAAGGACATATCAAGACTCTTCAGTTGGCAGCTCTTAATTGATAAAAAAAAAATCCCTTCTCTAGCAGCAGGAAGTGAACTACCCTTCCATGACATCAGGAATCACTAACATTGTCAAAACTGATAAACGCCAGATTTCAAGCAGTTTGTGGGCAACACTTCTTGGCCTCTCTAACTGCAACTATGCCCCTCCCCTAGCCAGACCTCTACACAAGACCTGAAAGCATCATGGTCTCCACACAAACACTTACCATGAGTAAGAAAGAAAAAATAAAAGGAAGAAGAACCCCAAATTAAAACAAAAAACCCCCAAGCAATCCTGCACAGCCCTTCTTAGCTGCAAGAGGCTGGTTCTTGCTCTAAAGCATTCAGTGCTTCTAGTAACTCTGACAACATAGAAAATACTTCCTCCATCTTGTCCTGTTAAAGTAATCAATAGTTTTGTATAATACAAGAAATAGAGCTTATTGTCCCTTCCTAACTATTGTAAAATGGTAAAGTACTATTTATCCAATAAAGCTGATTTGAGAAAAACAGTTCTTGAGGTATCTTCATAGTTATGAAACTCCTGAAAGTTTTGTATTCTGTATCATTGCTATAATGGACTTTTTCGAGTTAATCATGTCAAAAACATTCAACAGATCAAAACAATTGAGTGTGGCAGAGCACAGTGATCATGACACTTCTGACCTCCACCCAGGTATTTTTTCAGCTCTTAAATTAACTTTTGCATAGAGAGGGAGAAAGACACAGGAAATATTGAGGTTACAAGTACGTGAATAGAAACTGACTCACCACAGTCCTTTGCTTGTTGGGCAGGAAGACTCTAACAATAGGCTTCTGTGGAGACTTAGGGTTATTCCGTGACATATCAGGGTTTTGATAAACTGAAAGGGATGAAGGTGCTAGAAAGAGGCTAGAGGAGGAAAATGATGCAACTGTGTCTGTTGAAGCTGAGCTGGAGACAGAGAAATCAGTTCCATTCCCCATGGATTCCAGTAACTGCTGTTCTCTCTGCTGTAGAGCATCAAGCTTGCTGGTGTACTCCTCATAGGCCTGTGAAGGAACAGCAGCTGTTTTAATCATGTAGTAGCCGCAGACAAAACCAGAAATCTCAATTTGGAACAAGCATGAAACAAAACACTTCCTAAACTAATACAAAATTCCCAGGAATAGAACAAAATGATCTGGTCAAATTTTTCAGGGCACAATAAACAACATCATGTTAAACCTTCCGAACCAACAAGTAATGTTTTAATAAATTAAATGAAGGAAAGGATCGAAGAAATTGTAAGCTACAGTTTCAAAACACCTGCACTGAAGATTCTAATTCACAACCACTTATCTTTAACCAATATTGTCAGCTGCATTGCTGAATTACTGTGCTCCAGATAAATTTATCATTCTGTTGGAATGACAGTTAAATACTTCTGATGCAATAATTAAGAGAAAGCTCAAATCTGCTTTTTATCATCTGTATCTGACTCTTCACCTAGCTCACTGTTCACTATCCTTCACTTATCAAACAGTAAAAAAAACATTTTTTATTTAGAACATAACAGTTTGCCCATCTCAAAGCCATCCAGAAACATGAAAATGTGATCCTTCGAAAGTTTAACATCTTTTCAGCATGCTTATGTAAAACCTGATTACACAGATCAAGTATCTTAAACAATTGAAAACATCAGCAATACTACATTTACCCATTACTTCTTTATTAAATGTAATCAAGTTAAACATTATTGCCAAGATCTATAAAACAAATATATAATCAGTATACATTTTTCTTTAAAGTTTGTTACCTGCAACTTTGTAACAAGAAAATTTTGATCGGTATCCAATACTATTGATACTATATGAACCATTCATTCAGTATATAAATTAGCAGAATAGCTTTAAAAACCTTAATCAGCTAAGCAATGTGTGTTTCACACTACAGAAGCAAGTCAGTGTTAACTGACAGGTTTAGACCTTGTTCAGATCTTTACAGAAAAGAAACAACAAAGATCTTCCAAAGCTAACACGTAAGCAGCAAGGAATGGAATTTTCTCCTTTCCTTTATAGCAAGACCAAGATCCATACCAATATGCATAAATTCTTCAGTGATATTTTCAAGTATATTTATACAAAAGAAAAATGCTTTCTGATTCTGTTTTTTAAAAATTACTTATTTTATTTGCTTTCCTACTTTTTTGTTCATAACTGTTGCTAATTAATGTTACAGGAGAACTGAACTGACCAAAAAGTCTGCAGCATCTACATGTAGAAAAAGAAAAATAAGGAGAATAAACAAACAACATTCAGTAGTGCAGCCACAAGTACTACATTTCATTAGGAATTTATTTCTCCGTGTTAAATGTGCAGGCTCATCCAAACTGCTCTTGCTGTGTAAACAGTGGTTTATCCTTCCCTTTTTAAGAAAGCTTAGCATACTGCCAGGATGGACCTATGTTCAAAATGTGTCATCATCCCCACACTGTTAACAAAGAAAATTATAATTTCACAGTGAGGACTAATAAAGAAAAGGCATTTTAAAGAATGGTGGTGAACATCACAGTTGAAAATTCTAAGCTTTATGGGTTTCACTTCTAATAAACATACATTAGTTGCAAGAATCTGAGAACTATTTATTATTTCTTTTAAAAAATGAAGATGTCTAGCATTTCACAAATAGACTCCAAACTCTGCAACTTAAAACCAAAACATTTTCACTCTAACCCAATTGTATTGTCAAAAGTAAATGGAAAGATTACCTAACTATAAATAATGGCATTTTCTGGCTGTACAGTAACATGTGTCTCTCTTACTTCCAGGATCAACTTTGCATGGAAACTTGAGCAAAAGCTCCATGTGTCAAGAATTATTTTCAGTAAACAAAAATTAGGAAACATAAACTGTTACCATTTCACCAATACTGAAGTTCTAAATACTTACTTCCCTTTCTCATGAACATTGCAAAATATTATTCAAACACACGCAACATTACATTGCTTCCGGACACTTGTGGGTTTAGTTCCTTCACAAAATTACACACAACTTTCAAAATATTCAATCCTACAATGTTTACATTGGCAGCTTAATCTGTCACTAATGAAAACTCAAAGTCAAATGATTTATCTTAAGAGAATAAACAATGAGTATGGAAAGCTGGGAGCTGCAGCTGGCTTTGAGCTCTATACCACTGATTTATGCAAAAAGCTCTATATTTTTTCTGAGAACAAAGGCTCTCAAGTACCATACCATTATTTGGTATCATAGCAGAAGATCCCACCATAAAAATAAAGCAACTAGAAATGTGTTGCTGGATGTTAAATACATTTTTCTCTTTTTTAAAAAAATTCTTCTTGTTCAAAAGAAGCTACAGTACGTGCAGCAGAAACAGAAGCTCCAACAAAAGTTCATTTCACGAAGGTTAAGTACATTGGGGAAACAAAGTTTTATCTGATGATTAGCACCAATAGACCTTACAAAAACAGCAGCACCAAGTCAAGACAGAATTATTCTCTAGAGTTAGATTCAAAGATTGTTACATCAGCAAAGCTGACCTATGGCAAGTATTTCTACCTAAAAGAAGGATCATGTTGCAGATTTGGCCTGTCTACTAAACTGACCTGCAGCAGCACAGCTACCTTAGCAGACAGGCATCAACACCTACACAAACTTTCAAGTCAGTCAAGGCCCTCTGGGTCAACTATGAGGTTGATTTCTGACAGTGTTTTTCAAAAACAAACTAAAAGGATTAAAATTAAGTCTCTACAGAATCAACAACATGAAAAATATTAAGACAAATATTCAAACAAATCATTAAATCAAGGATTCTAAAGGCATTTCAGAACAAAGTGTTTAGGAAATCTAGTCTGCAATGCAATCCGTTTACATATTGCCATTAAGGAGTAATGTGCTACATAAAACTTAAATCTTGCTTGATCCAGAATCACAAGAGAGAAAAAAAGGGTCAGAAGATATCTGCAGAAGTCATCTAGTCCTAACACACATTTAGCACAGAAATAATTTTTAAGTTCAATGAGGTTGCTCAGGGCCTTGCCAAAGCAAGCTTTGCAAGTCTTGAAAGATGGAGAGCCCACAACCTCTGGGCAGCCAGTTCAGAGCTGAAACCCCACACTCACAATGAAGAATTGTCTCTTATGAAATTAACTTGATGCTCACTGTCTCTGACACTTCCCCTTCCCCATTTGCTGTGTGGGTCTTGGAAGAGTCTGACTCTCTAGGTTGAAAGAGCCTGCAGATTCCTCCTGAAGCTTCTCTTCCCCATGCTGGACACCACCCCAAAGCAGCCACGCAAGTAAAGAGTGGATGGGTGCCTCTTCATTTGCTGCTGCAGCCCAGTGTGCAGTTTGCTGCTGGTATCCTGAGGGTGGCTCATTGACAGCTCAGATTGCTCCCAACTTGGTGTGATTTTACAAAGTTTCATTTCACAAAGTATATACTTGAAAAGTTGAATATTAGATTAAAATCAGCACAGCTTGTCAATCTACACATAATCCTATGGCTATCAAAAATAGAACAAAAAGTGAGTTTTCATTACATTGCATATCAGTATATTTGCACATCATATAGTCTCATACATGTGAGAACACCCCTAAAATTTCAGCTAATTAAAATGCATCAATGTCTGATAAGCTGCAAACTCCAGCAAAAGCATTACAAGATGGCATGTTTATATTCAATGTGCACAAATGCCAAAATATGACTGCTCTCTTATTCTGCTGTATATATTCTGCTATTCTAACTGTTGTATATACTCAGGAGCAGCAGCCTTAAAGTTACTTAAATGTAGCAACCTACTGACAAAATAAAAACTGACCTCAGAAGTCAACAGAATTTGAGAGATGTTATGTGGATGTGCCAAAAGAGTTCTGTTAATAAAAAAAAAGGATTTTCTTAAAAACATGCATATTTTTTTTCCCTACATGTCATTTGTATTATATTTGAAATTTGCTTTCTTGGGCCATGACCAGGCTATACATTCTAGTGAAATCATCTAAGGAAATAAAAAGCAACAAGAAAATTAAAAAAAAAAAATTTAATCTGTGAGACTCCCCAGTAGCAAAATTTGGTTACCCCTTCTCTCTGCCCCTTACTACATTTGGTTAGAACACCAAACTCAAGCAAATAACTGTTTTTGCCATAGTCTCTCTTCCTCATTCAACTTTAGCTAATATCCACACACTGCAAGACTCAAAAGCCTAAACTACAGATTCCTGGTCTTTGAAACTAAGATTGTGGTTCTATTTAAAAGATGTCTGACCTTTTAGGCTGTTGATCAAATGCAAATCCCACTAAGTTAAATGGGAGCTGAAGATAGACAGTAACATACGTCATGATTTCTTCATTTAGTAAGACTCCTAAATCTGTACTTAGTCTAACTTTAGACACTCCAGTTTTGGTCCAACATATTTGAACAGCATCTGTTAGGAGGCTGGTAAAAACCAGTCTGAAATTCCCCAGAGGGCCACCAGGTTTCCCAGTGTCTATATGCAGTGTTAGCGTTTTCCTGGAATCCCACAGTCTGGAACAATCTGAGATTCATCACCAAGATCTATTTTAGACAGTATCTGCATGCTGCTGCAATAAGCATACTTCAGATCAGCAAAGAGGTAATCTTCTTTAATTAACTAATTTGACCTCCTGCATGGATTCTTCAGATATACAGGAATAAGAAATTAAACATTCTCCTGACATTCAACAGCCAAACTCCCAAAACTGAGAACAGCAATGCCTCTGAACAGAACACCTCCAGGCAAAGAGAAAGCCAGGAAAAAAATAAAAGTCACAGTAGCTGGGGGCAAATACACATCTACCCCCACGATTCTCATTTTAAATTGCTTCCAAGAGTAGGAGTAAGAAAGAGAATGATTCCTTCAATACAGCATTAGAAAGCTGACCGAGTTCGAAAACTTCGTTTGATACCACTGTAATTCTATACATTTGCATACCATTTCATTTTGGGTGGAGTCCAAACAAAAAAAACAACAAACCAAACAAACCCCAAAAGACCTGGCAGCTTAGTCTTGGACTGTTAACTGAAGTAACCAACAGGTCCAGAATGCAACCTCATCCCAGACAAGAATTTACATGCAAATGGGCAAATACTGTTTCAGTTCTCACAACTAAGTGCTGGTAGGTAATACTGTACACATGACTATGGGGCAAAAAGGACACACAGGAGTCGGGAAGTTTAAATAGGTAAGGCCTCCCTGAACAGTCATTAAGAGTCTACAAAGGCTAACAAATCTGATTAAGTCATTTAAGCACGATCCCTTCCTTCTAAGTTTGAGCTGAGTGCTTTTGGCCAGCCTGGGTCTGTGCAACCCATTTCAGTTTGTACACAGCATTTGTTACCAATATACAGGCCGTTACTCTCCTTTCCCTAACTCAGCTTATCCTTTTCAGCAGTATTTTGTTGGTAGAGACAAAAGAAATATAAATTTTGATGGCTGTCCTAAAGAATATACAACCACATATTTTAACCATTTTTGCTAAGTGAATCCCAGGTTTTCCCAGTATCAAAATAGCAGCCTTCTTTGCAGTAAATATTTCCAATATTTACAATGCTTAGACAAACCCTTAGGAAAAGGGTTTTTCCATGATGAGTCACAAACTATATATTTTGGGAAACAACACTTCAAGGACTGATATAACGCAGTAAGAAATTATGTGGGAAGACAAAAATCATTGATGTTTTCAGCTACTGAGATACAGAGTGCTTCCAAAAAGTGTGGTAAAATCTACCGAGAAGCTTCTGCAGCCTCTTTTTTCCGGGAGAAAATAAAAATACAATTAATAATATTTCTGTAACTACTGAGTCAAACAGTTATTTCAAATATTTGGAGCACCTCTCATATGAAGACAGGGTGAGAGAATTTGGGTTCTTTGGCTTGAAGGCGGCTCCATGGAGATCTTACAGCACCTAAAGGGACCTTACAGGAAAACTGGAGGGAGGCTTTTTACACAGGCATGCAGTGACAGAACAAGGGGGAATGGCTTTAAATTAAAAGAGGGCATGTTTAAATTAGATATTAGGAAAAAATTGTGAGGGTGGTGATGCATGGAACAGGTTGCCCAGAGAAACCGAGGACACCCCATCCCTGTTCTAGGTCAGGCTGGATGGGGCTTAGAGCAGGTTGGTCTACTGAAAGCCCATGGTGGGGTGGGGGTTGGAATTTGATGATCTTCAGCTTTGCTTCAAACCCAAACCATTCTGCGGTTTGACAGTGATTTCCAGAGTTCTGTTTGAGCTGAGGTAACACACGGCAAATGGGAGAAGTTAAAAGCCAAGATTATATAAGAAGAAAATTTGGCTACAAGCCATTTTTGGATTTTAATACAGTCATTGCTTACTAGATTTATTCTTTCTTCCAGACAGAACAAACAGAAAAGTTTTTCTTACCATCATATTAGAGAACATTGACAAGAATTCCAAAGCTATCACTAATTATAATAATTAGAAGAAAATTGTGTGGTTAATGACAAGTGTTCTTTTCTTTCTTCTGTACATTTTGTTTCCTCCCCCTGTACCTCAGACACATACTCAGAAGTCTCTCTGCAGCTTTGGTCTCCCTCCTGAGCCCTAATTTTCCTGCACAGGGAGGACCAAGACAAGCAACTTGCTGCCCTCCAGCTTCACACTACATTTTCCATCCAGGCTTGCATGCTCTGCTCTATTTCCCCTGCTGCACACTCACCTTTGTAAGACCATCACTGAGGAGTGATGGATCAAGGCAGGGAGACACCCCTAAACCTGAGTATCCCCTCTTGCAGGAAAAATTAAATATATGCTGAACTCAACACAGCACAAGTCAATCACTTTCAATATTTCAAGAAAAGTATTCCTCTTTCATAGTCAGTTGATGAAACCTGAAATGATGGCTGCAACAACAGCTGCCAGTTTTAAAGTTCTTTTGACATAAAATGCATTGACACCCCCTCCTGAATTTTGGGGGAAAAAAATGAAATAAAATCTGAGGGGGGCGAAAATTTTGTCTTCACTCTCAGATGAACACAGAAACAAAAGCTTCTGTTTCTTGAGCAACTGTGACTAAGGCATAAATTCCTTTTTATTTTTAAATGAGATATGTTTTATATTCAATGCACAAACAATTTGACTATAACCTTTGAATGCTCAATTTTCAGAATTATTTTCTTGTTGAATTCTTCACCTTTCTCATGAGCTTCTGCTTCCCCCATCCCTTCCTTTCACTTTTAACTGAAAGGCAATGTTGTCACTAGGTTCAACCACAACTTCATTTGACAGTTCTTCAGAGGCAGCTCCAACACAGGCCAAAAGCCAGTGCACAAGGTGCTGCAAGTTTTGTGAACATAAGCAGGTAGTGAGAAGTGTAGTAAATGAAAGATGTAAAGCCAGGCAGAAGTACAAATGAACCAAACAAAACCTATGATACTGAAACTCTACATACTGGAAGATGAATGGATAGCTGTCAAACTTGTCAGAAGAATAAAAATAGACATGGTTTTGCAGGAGGCATTACAATTAAACTAGATGTTTACATCTAGTGGAAGGCAATATTGGTGAAAGCCAAACTGGTCATTTGCAGATGCTTACCTAGCATTTAGTTTTGGCTAATTTCAACTTTTGCTAAAAGAAGAAAACATGCTTGCTGATAGCTACATCAAGAGATGATCAAGAGGCACAATTTACTCTCTTAAGGAGTCCTTAAGAATCACTCACATTTTATGGAAGATGGAAAGAGGTCAGAGCAGCAGAAGGATTTTAAAATCAGCATCAATACAGACTGAGGGACAAAGGGATAGAGAGCAACCCTACAGAATAGGTACTGGTGAATGGAAAGTTGAACATGAGCTGGCAAGGGTTGGACATGAACTGGCACTCACAGCCCAGAATCTTATCAACATCCATCCATCCATCCATCCATCCATCCATCCATCCATCCATCCATCCATATCTTGGACTGCAACAAAAGCGGTGTGGCCAGCTGGCCAAGGGAGGCGATTCTGCCCTTCTTGTGAGACCCCACTGGAGTGCTGCATCCAGCTCTGGGCTCCCAACCTAAGCAGGACAGTGACCTGTCGGAGTAAAAAGGAAGGCAACAAAGACGATGAGAGGGCTGAAGCACCTCTCCTATGATGACAGACAGAGAGCTGGGGTTGTTCAGCCTGTAACAGTTAAAGGGCCTTTTGATAATTAAAGTGATCTATCAGAAAAATGGGGACAGACTGTTTAGCAAGGCCTGCTGTTACAGAACAAGGGCTGATGGTTTTAAACTAGAAGAGGGTAGATCCAGACTAGACATGAGGAAGAAAACTGTGTTTGGTAGAACACTGGCACAGGTTACCCAGAGCGGCGGTGGATGCCCCGTCCCTGGAAACATTCAAGGCCAAGTTGGATGGGGCTCTGAGCAACATGATCTAGTTGAAGATGCCCTGGCTCATTGCAGGGGGGGGGTTAAACTGGAAAACCTTTAAAGATCCTTTCCAATCCAAACCATTCTATGAATCTAAGGCAACAAAGGGAAAGGTAATGCAGTTCAAGTAACACACTAGCAAAATTATCCATACAGACTCCGGGTAAAAGCAGGACTGTATTGCAGCCAGAAATGAGTTTTTGGCAAAGCAATAAAAATAGAAAGATCAGAAGATGATGGATGGAGTCTGAGTTCCATTGCCTTCCCACCCGAGTGTTTTGGTGAGAGTAGAGATCACATCAATACCCAGACAAACACTACAGGTAAGAGCTTAAGGGGAAAGAGGAGCCTTCCACGGAAGTCAGTGATGACACCCAGGTACAGAACTTGAGCCCCAGACCCAATACCACACACTAACTGTACATGGAAAGTTTGTTATTTCTAACACAGGTCAGATAGACATTTTTTTATTTGTTTCAAAACTACTGTGTTTTTCTAGTTCTGCATTTCCTAGAGGCAAACATGCTCTTTCACACTTTACCATACTATATTCAAAACGTTTTGCATATAGCTTTGTCCGTCTATGCTGCAACCAGAGTTTTCCTGGCCCTTTCTCTGATGTGATGGAATACAGAAGTCAAAACAAGAACTCTAGCAGTGACAGGTTGGATTCAGATAAACTGCTGCCAAATAAATGCTAAGAACAGAAAGCAAGCCCTGTCATGACCAAGTCAAAAGGTGGGAAAGGCACAGAAAGGACCCACTAGACAATCCCTGCTGAATAGAAATGAACAGTCAAAGGTAGAGAGTAATCTTGCTTCTAACTGGATCTGGCTCTCAGTAATAGAGTTTGGGGTTTTGGGGTTTTTTTCACACTTTAGCTCTAGCACAGGAAGTCTACACACTAAACAAATTACAGGTCTACAGCATTTAATACTGTTCACCTTGATAAATGCATTTGAGGATGAGCTAATCTATGCTAGTGACCATCCAAATAAAAAGTTCCTTTCCTCTCTCACACCATCTTCTAGTTCTTGGCTCACAGCTGCAAACTCTATCCCTTCCCTAATCTTAATCACAGTTTTGGGGCTCACTGCCTTCATCATGATCAGGTTTAAACTACTATCTGGATGATAAAGTAATCCAACAAAACCAGGGTATTTTCCTTACAGATTAGTGACTGGTAGTGGCTTAGTCACTGCCAGTACTGCAAGTACCTGAACAGAGGAAGCAGAGGAACCACACAGCAAAGAGCTGGAAAGAACAAGCTTTTCATTTCAACCATGGTGGGCTCTTTCCACAGGACTGTCTCATGGGACAACAACTGCAAAAGCACAATGTAAGCCCCTTTCACCTTCCTCCCAATGGCTTGTGTCTCCCTAGTCAGTACCAGCACTACCTGTCCCAAGATGTGCTCATGATCCAGTGGAACTCACTGCAACAGAGGAATACCCTGCTCTGCCTCACAGGGCTGCCCTAGCACACTGATGAGACAGAGCTGGAGCTTCACCTCAGTAGCACATGGATCTTCTGAACTTAAAAATCTGCTTTCAGCTTCATACTTTGTGGTCACCAACTATTTCAGACATACTCTTCATGCTGTCATAATCATTTCCCAGTGCATATTTACGACTGCAAATGCTCTTTTCCCTATCAATGATCTACACAACACAGAGCTTCCAGTAATGGATCTTGGTTTTAGTTTCAATAAAAGCAAGTGACAAATAGCTGTGATGAACTAACAACTTCCCTACCTTAAATCCAGACTTAGTATAGACTAAGTTCATTTCTGTTGTGGTTTGATACACAATCTAACGAAACCCACTTGCATGTGGCAATAATAAATCCAGATATATGGAATGAACCGGTCCTTGTGAAAACAGAGGTGTGCTTAAATATAGCAGAGTGGATAAAACAGTGATAGCACTGATTCAATACTCCCATTTCACATTAGCAATAAGTAAAGCAACCACCGAGGGCCTCATTTGACCTTAACTGTTAAGGACGTAATGTCAACATTTGTATAATCAACTTGGTGCCCTGCTCTAATATATTAAGATAAAAGCTAGAAGTACCTCAAATAATGAAATCTTTATTTTTAATTACCCAGCACCTTTAGGCAGCAATTACAAAATAAAAGATTACAAAAGAAATCTGATTGACCTCCAGTTACTTCAATACTTGAGAGAAACAAGAAAAGGGCAGGTTTGAAGCACATGATGCCCGTTCAGTTCCTAATAGAGGCAACTTTTGCATGCATCTCTCTAATCTCTTAATGGTCCTATGTCAACGCAACTCTATGAATCTGGAGTGATGAAAGAATACAGACACTGAATTTGTAGTCTAGTTTACAAATTTAAAATGGCTTAAAATTTTCACTCCACCCCACAATTTTATTCGTTTCTGTAAGAAGTCCCCTTCTACTAATGCAATATTTTGGATTATACATGACCATTTTTCAAAGACAAAAAAAGGGAAGTTAACTGCTTTAAAGGCAAAGTTAGTCTTAAAAAAATGTTTTCATGCATATACATTGGCTTTTGACAGAACATGACTTCCTCCATTATAAACACAATCTTTTCTCTCCTGGCCCCTACAAAGCAGCTTGATATTTCTATTGCACCAACATTATTATTACACCATGCCACTGATCCTCCCCTACTGAATCCCCTTATATCTCTTAGAAGATCTGAGTTCAGTTTGCAGTGCACAAGTATATTCCCTTTTATTAAAGGTGTTCTCAGTTTTAACCTCAGAAGCTTCACATAAGATTAAGATAACATTACCCACATCTGTCCACATTTGTTTGAATGTAAACTTACCTCTAAATATATTGATGGTGGGTTATGCTCTCCTCCAAATTTGTCTAGCAGTGCTTCTATATGTTCTTGTGTCAATTTAATCATCTGTTTAATGTTCCACACCTAAAACAGAAAATTAAAATTTTTAATCATCACAGGAAGCCTACAGAATCTGTCCTAGAATAAAACAAGAATCTCTCAATATTTAATAAAAGAAGTCCAAAATAAAAAAAATTAATTATCAATTAATGAGAGCAAAAGGTTATCCTGTTCATCCAGTGTTAGCAATAGTTTACTTCTGAAATAAACTGAAAAGACTTACATTTGGTCTTAAAATTCAGGACCTACTGAATAAACAACTTCTAAGAATGGCTTGTTTTTCTTGTTAATCAATCATATTAAGTATTTTCCTTGCAAGACTTTGCAAACCAACTTCTACAGTACTAAAAATTTAGTGAAGGAGTTTTTCTATTAAACCTTAGCCATGTGTGTTAATGATACTCACAAACCCAGACCCAGAGTTCTATTTCCATGGCAATAGGATGTCTTGATTTTAAAGAGCATCTTTTATGTCTCAGCTTCCATATTCAGTCTACCCTGCAAGCTACAGACCTTGGACATGACCTGAAAATGACATTTACCTCCTGTGCGCAGAGATGACCTACAGCATTTTACTGTGAAACCACTCATGCTGCTACTCATTCGTCACAACTGGAAAGAGTTCACTTTAGGATTTGGTCACTAGTGTAGGTGAACAGTATTATGAATCCGAATTTAAACCTAAATAAGGCAGCAAAGCACAAAACCAAACCTTTAAAGCAATAATGCTACACTGATATAAGAAGCAAGTCCAAGCAATATCAGAAATTTATAGTGGAGGATGAGGGAGGAAGAGAGGAGCATTGCTCCTTCATACATATACACATGTTATTCAGACTGCTTATCAGAAAAAAATTATTCAATCAAGTTTTTAGAGCCAGGATGCTCTAAAAAGCATCCCCAGGGTACTTCTTCCAAAGCAGCTTCAAGATTCCTGTTACCTTTCCCAGTTTCTCTCTTTTCTACTTCACGGATTGTAACTATATATATAATATATAACACATAGTCTCAAGATCAGGTCTGGATGCATAAATTGTGAGAACCTATCTCTGCAAAAAAAAACATTATGCATATAATTTAATATTCTAAAGTAGGCACCAATAATGGGATGCAATCCAAGATGGATCAAAACAAGTTTTAGTACGTAAATTGAGAAGTTCACAAACAAACTCACTCTAAAACACTGAGTTTGCACTTTGCACATTACCTTATTCACCCGTTCTATTTCTAGATATCAGTTATCTGCCAACAATTTCCTGAAGTAAACTAATGATTGATTCACTTCTAGCCCAATTTTTTGAATAGATACCAGAACAAAGACTTCATCAAGAAGCTGCAGTTGAGCAAAAATAGTTTGCTCAGGAACAAGCAAACCAAACTACAAAGAGTGAGAGTGGGGGGATACCAGAGAATGTGCTACTCAAGTATTCTGTATGTAAATTCCCTTGAGGCAATGGTGGGAGTCAACTCGCTTCTCAGCTTGCAATCATTTATCAGTGAACCCAGCAAACCAGCAGCAAAGGGAAAGTTTTCTGTATTTGGTTAGTTTTTTTCCCAAGATGGCAAGGACTAGTTGTATGCTTGGTGAAAAGAACAAGCATGAATCAACACTCTATCAATTAACTTGTTCAATGTAAGGCTTAGGATGTTTGCTTACCATGTAATTGGTAACATGCTGTTAACCTGGACTGCATATACTGAGATTTCCTGGCAATCCTACAAATTATCTCAGGATTACTTCCAGAAACAGGTTTATTAGTACTTAAAGAAATGTCTATTATTTGGTTATTCTGGCAATTTTAGCCAGCAAAGGTTTTCCTCATCATAATGAACAATTTACTATACTTAACTCTCTGGCAATGAGAAAGATGAAGATGGAGGATTCTCCACAGACAAAGCAACACAGAATTGCAGGAGGATTTGAGGTTGGAAGGGAACTCTTTAGGTCATCTGTTCCAAGTTCCTCCCCCAAGCAGGATGCCCAGGACTATGTCCAGATGGTTTCTGAGTATCTCCAAGGATGGAGAGTCCACAGCATCCCTAAGGCTGTGCCAGTGCTCAGTCACCCTCACAGTAAAAATCTTTCCTGATGCTCAGAAGGAACCTCCTGTGTTTCATTTTGTGTCCACTGCCTCTGGTCCTGTCACTGGCCACTGCTGAAGACAGCCTGGTGTCATTTGCCCAGCATCTTTGTGGCTGTTCAGTGGATAGCCTAGCCAGCACAGCTCCTCCCTCCGGTATAGATAGCCAAATTCATCTTGTACTGGAGAGCCCTGAACTGGACACAGTACTTCAGGTGAGGCCTCACCAGTGCCAAGAAGAATGAGCCCCCACCACATCAGTTTCCAAATACTTTTTTTGCAATATCAATAACAAGTAACTTCCCCGCTCATGTTATTTTCTATTTTGTGCCCATAACCAGAACCTTGCTTCTCTCTTCTCTTACAGTAAAGATACCAAATAACAAATATAACACCATCAGCAATATGCACAATGGAAGCATGTTATTTTGGGAAGAGAATCAAATAGCCTCCAAAAAGGGCAGAGATCTTCCTGCAAAGTTAGTATCATGACAAGTGGAACCTACTAATTTAGGCTGCCTAGCAAAATTGTGGGTGCCCCATCCCTGACAGTGTTCAAGGCCAGGTTGGACAGGGCTTTGAGCCACCTGGCCTAGTGGAAGGTTCCCTGTCCCTGACAGGGCAGTTGAAGCAGGATGATCTTTAAGGTCTCTTTCAACCCAAACCATTCTGTGATTCTATGACTGATGCAAAAAAATTTTAAACTTGCTGCCAGCTGCCAGCCTACAGTGAAAATATCTTTACATGAAGAAGCTGAAATTATAGTCTAATGGAAGACAAAATTTCTCAGAGGGACCGAAAACATTGCCCTGAATTACCTAGTATATATCTGTGCAGTAAACCAAGAGCCTTCCTGCAACTGAACTTTACAGGAAAACTTAAAATGGATTTCTATAATCTTAGAAAGGCTCCTCATACAGTTAAAAGTACACTGAAGGCAGAAGGAAATTTATCAAAGTCAGCCATAGCAACAATTAATTACTTGTTGCTCATAGAAATGGAGAAGCTATTTTGTGTGCCATATTCATCAAGTCTTCTGACAAGATGAGCACTTTCACAAATCTAGTATTGACTATCATATTCTAGCCCAAGAACACATATTCTAGCACAAGAACACATATTCTAGCACAAGAACGCATATGCCATAACAAATTTTATAGCTTCACAATTTCTTTGAAAGTGGCAACTTGTACTTCTATTTACTCAGAGCAAATGTGCCTTCTGTGTATACACTAAGAGTTTTTTGTGGTCCAGAGCAATCCTTAAGTAGCTGGCTTGAGAGTGAACCCCTGTTCAGGTATACACTGCATCCTACTATGAAGGGTCTATTGCTATTTCAATTCAATTGAAGGAACTCAAGTCTTTTCCTCACTGGAATCCAGAACAAGTGACCTCATGTGACTCAGAAAAGTCTGCTGCTGGCCACCACAGCACTCACAGCTTTTGCCTCACAATAACTCCACCAGCCCTGTTGCATTTTCACAGCCAGCAGCTTCAGCCCATCTTTCCTCCTTGCAGACTTGCTTGGTCAGACAACTCAGCTTGTCTGTGTCATGAGCACCGCCCAGCTTTGCAGACCTTGAGCCAAGATAGAGCCCCATCTTTGCTGTGCATTAACACCCTAAAACTCTAAGTTCTTAAGAATTACATCTCTGAAGTTCAGCAGCACTCACAGATATATAGGTTTCTTTAAACTGTCCATATAAAACCCAAATTTGCAAAAAATGGCCTAGGGTCTCATTGCCCATAAGCACATAGATTCCAGGACAGCAGCAAACAACTGCCTAACAACAGAGACACCAAAAACATTGCATACAGAATCCTTTTATCAGTCAGTTCCAGACCAAAGAGCTTGTTCCTACACCACAAAATAAACCCAAGTTTTTAAAGATTAAAGTAATCCCTGTATCCACTCTTTATTGACACTTTTTTAGAAGTAAAATAAAACTGCCTGAAAGTTATTATGAAAGAACAGACCTATTTTTTTTCTTATTCTTGTATGAGCATTCCACTATATTTATGAAACCCACACCTGTAGGAAACCATAAAACCACAGTTGTGAAGCATCTTACAGAAACACAAAAATTGATGCCAGCCTCAGAGGCAGTTCCTGGAAATCTTAATGCATTTTGAATTAAACCTGCAGTGCATCCAGTACTGCCCACATGCAAGTCTGGTCCCTTTCCATAGGAAACAGAATGGGGATTTGAGACACTGTTTAAACTGTAGTTCCATGAAAAAGTAATGAATCCTTTACAGCTTGGATAACCATATCATTTTTCCAAAAAAAGCATCAAATAAATGTTCCTGGCCTATCTTGTAGCATTAGGTTAAGGTTATTCTCTATCACAAGAGATTAGATTTGAGTCTCCTTTTAGTGCTGCTGACACAAGGAAGCTGACGCAGGCTAACATAGACACAGGCAGCCAGACAACTGGAAATATTCCAGATATACTGGAATATATCAACTTGAATCTGCCTATTGTGGATAATTGTGCATTAATTTTGCAAATAAGCACTCCCTTACAATGCAATAAAGACAATGACCTATTTCAAGCCAGAGGCAAGCCAGATACAGTAGAAGCCTAAATCCATTCTATTCAGGGAACATTATGGCTGCACAAATCACAGAATATGTTGAGTTTGAAGGTACCCACAAGGATCATGAAGTCCAACTCCCACCCCTGCACAGGACCATCCCCAGGAGTCACACCAGGAGCCTGTTCCAGTGCCCCCCCAGGGAAGTGATCATAGCACCAACCCTGAGACAGCTCAAGAAGCCTTTGGACAATAATTTCAGGTACACAGAAGGTTAAGCCACAAAGTTATTTTCACATCCCTTGCTGCCTGTCAAAATGTGCAGTGCCTGAGACATCACAAAGCAAACATATCTTTCGTACTTTCTGCACCTGGCATCACTACTCAAATCTTGCAGAGCATCCCAACTCCACGCTGTATGATTCATACTTGGTAGAAGACACTGAAAGTTCAAATCTATTCTGTAAGAAAAAAACTGCATTATTTGCCCAGGAACAGTATGTCCTGCATTTGGATTATCACACTTAGTGATGACAGAATACTCTGATAGAGCTAACAATGTAATTAAAGAATAAACCAATTAAAAAATTAAGCATTTCATTTGGAAACTGCTTTATAAATAGGACAAAATCATCAATACCTATCCAATACTATTCCAATCAGTCCTTTCAGTCTTCTTTCTTACATGATCAATTCAATTGCTTGCTCCTCTGAGCAAGGATCCACTTGTCAGAAAACACTGAAGAAAGCTGTCATGTATGAGATTGTCTTTAGCTTTATATCAACTAATTTGAAAGTGAGATGCTTGGCAAAAGATAGGCAAGAGAACATAGTAATGGGTTTAATACCAGAGCAGCCCACCAAACCATGTGCATGGCAAGATGCAAAATGTGTGGGTTTGAACTTCTATGCTCACCATCACTGTTGCCTCTTTCTTACACTTTGGTACCTCCTTCAGGTACTTTCCCCCCCTCACTCATCTTGGTCCTAGCTCTCAACTCTTACCAAGCTTGCTTCTCATTTTCTGCAGACATGTGCTGGAACAATCACAGACAGTGGGATGAAGAGTCCTTGCCTTCTTCCAGTATGCCAGGTTACAGCTCCTCTCCATTTCTCCGTGGAAGCTTCTTTCAAGCTGTGCATCCACTGTGCTAATTTTTAAACTTTTCCTACTCTCCTGGCTCTTCTTGCTTACCACATTTTCAACAGTGCAGTTAAAGTTTTTATTAAACAAATGTGACAAATACCAACAGCTGAAAAGCTTTACTGAATTGAAAACCAGCTTGCAATGGCTTTCATATGAGAGTTTTTGCAACTGAAATGAAGGTCAACATCAAGCTTGACTTTCCTAGCTCATATTTCTCAACTTTTTATTAATCTCAGTGAATATTTTTTATCATTTTTATTTATAGGTCCTTTAAAACATCTGAGATAGCCAACAAAGGAACCTTGTCAAAGTCTGTATGTAGGTAGCTCAAGATGAGTCAATATAACTTACAACCACAGACTAGTAAATAAGTTAAAGAAAGCAGTATCTAAAGAAGTGACTGTAGCCAAGAGAAAAAGGATCCATTATCTCTTTTTCCACAAAAGCCTATGAACGTATCTTTCTAGATTCATGATCAATTACCTTAGGAAAGATGTACAATACTACATTTAGGAAGGAAAATCTTCAAGAAGAGGTACAACATTTTCAGTACCATCCTGCTTGACAACTAGGATCATAACTAGGTCAATTAATACAGTAATGTGATCAGTGAGCATCTGCTAGAAGCACAGCAGTCAATTAAATATTAAAAAGGCTTCAAGATGAAACTCTATTTTCCGTTTAACAAGTAACAATAATTTTTATGAAGGCAAGGCTAACTTGTAACTAGCAGTTCAGGTTCCAGCTGCAGCTGACACTGCTCCTGTTGAACAAAACCACCTCACCAAAACAGAACACCCAGTAACTTCCACCCTTCTCCAAAAAACTAGGAAACTAAGTTAACACTTGTGTATCAAAGTGTCATCCTTGAAGAGCTCACAGCTCTTCAATAAACTATCTCTCATTTCTTTGCAAACCATCAGTTTCAACTGAGGGCAATCTATGCCTTTTGCTTTCATTAATTCTAAACACAAACCCAATTGCTCATCATTCAGCTCTACTCTTAAAGCCAAATAAACAGCCATTCAGTCTGACAGGCCTTTGCCCCTTAAGTTACCTCCTCTTTAACAAAGGAATTCAGTCTTCAAATGTTCCTTACATCTTACAACTGTTTAAAAATATATTTTAAAATAAATTTAAAAATTGTAAAGAATAAAACATTGAAGTCTATCCTTGTAACATAACCAAGCAGTTTCTCTGTAAGAGTGAAGCCACCAAGAGCCTTAGGCACTGACTGATTTGCAGCTCACACCAGCCAAGATGTTGGTGCAATTATCATATTGTCCTTTGTTTTTTACCCCTGCTCTCTTCCTTACTTTTTCTCCATAACATAAACCTTTGGCTGAACCCTTTCAGTACGCTAAACAAGTGAAAAATTGTTCTCTTTGTCAAGGTTAGCTTTCTGCCAGTCTACTGTGCTTAAAACAGCTTGGCAAAGGACCCGGTGATCATCTCAGCTGGTGAAAAAGCCACCTTTCCTCTCTATAGCTCACAGTTAGATGGATTCAGGCCACCATGAAGCAGCATCCTTCCTGTTTAGGCTTCAATTCTCTTTCATTCTCCCACTTTTTCCATCACCTGCCATCTTTGCTGCTTGCTGCTAAGTAGAATTTGCCTCCAAGCACTATAAAAAGGAAAGTTAACAAATGTTCTCTACCACAGTAGAACAGCAGTGTGTGGAAAAATAAGAGCTGCCTATATCCCTCATTTAAATCATTAACCACCAGTTGCACAGCTAAATCTTTAATTCCGTATTTTTCATGGCTTTTGTGCTGCAGTACTACTAGTCCTTCTTATTCACTTTGATACTAATTCAGTAGTCACGAGGATCACGCACAGACCGAGTTCGGGAACAATTCACTGTATTTACATTCATGAATTCAACAACTTCTCCCTAGACAGTAACAAGTTAAAAAAAAAATAAATAAAAGAAGAAATAAACTACCTAGATTTTCTTACCTGTTTAATAAGGCAATTTTGCATTAACCAGGTAACTACCACAGAATCTCAATAACACTAAATCCATGCATTGTTGACATTTAAAAAGATTATAATGAAGACACCAGACTATTTCTCTGCACACCTTAAGCTGAAAAGTCACATTTGTGATGGAAAGCAGGAAGCCAGCCAGCTAATTACAATAATTGTCTATAAGAAGCAAATGCTCGTCCAGTAGAGCTCTTACACAGCTTGGGTCACATTAATTAAAATGACAAAACAAATAAACTCAGTTTCAGCTGAACTACAGAACTTAATTCTTCTCTCCCCTTGCCAGACTACACAATTAATTACACTACGCTGAAAAGATAATCAGCACCTATTTACAAGTTCATATTACCAATCCATAAAATAATTTGTTATAAACTTTGCAATATTCCACCACTAAACTGTTACTAGATAGTGACTACTGTGCATAATTCCCTACCAGCTGATTAGAAAATGTAAAAGACAGCTGGAATTGTTGGTCGAGTAGAAATATACTCTGCTTGTTTAGAAATAGCTGTGATCCAATAAAGAAATTAAGGTATCCTATTTTTATCACAAACAGATCTCAAAAGCTGAAATATAGCAAATGTACTTGTTTTTTTTCTTTTTATTTTTAAAACACAAGTTATATGCTCCTAGTCAAGGAAAAGTCAAATAGGAACTGCCACAGAAACCACATTGTCCTAAACAGCATCCTATGTTCTACTCATCAGACCATCCTGCCTTAGCAACCCCAGTACCACCCTGGAAAATTAAATAATTTAAAAGGCAGAATTGGCTCCTTGCCATCCATTGTAGAATTAGGAGAATTTAAAAAAAAATTACCCTCACTACTTAACCCAGAATCTGGAAAAAGTTACATCAATTTTCAATGATTTACATAGGCTTAAAAATGTCACAAGAAACAGTACAAACTGTATTCTAGCAGAATTATAGAACGCTTAAGTAAATCTTTTCTGAAAGCTACCTCAGATATACTAAATACTCACATTTAAATCTACATTACTTAAACCTATTATAGAGAATATTTGACCTATTAAGTTTAATTAATAAATTTTCAAAACTAGATCAAAGACTGAGGCACCAACCTCAGTATACAACCATCCAGTTCCAAACATCTAGATACTACCAACTTCTTAGTCATGACAGTGTATTTTATTTCAGGTTGATTTTATAGCGCTTTTCAAACATTATTAGTGAATAACTTGTACTAGAGAGAGAAAAACTAGCCACACTATTCTGACTCCAGAAATGTGTACCCTCAAAACAAACCCCTTATCTGATATAAATGAGAGTAAAAAAATTAAGCCACAGTGTCAGTGATCCAAGTGTCAGAAAATGTTGCCTGAACACAGTGTAACTGCATTCGGAGAGTATTTATTACTTACCAGTGGATTTAACAACCACTTTACTAATAATGATACTGTTTAAGAAGCCTCACTATGTAACAGATCAAGACATTAGAGCTGGCATCCCACTTTCTAGGGTCAAAAGAAAAATTCCTAGCCACTTAGTTACGCAACACATTTTTAAACTAAGTTCAATCGCTCATTAACAGTCTTTTCTGCTTGTCTCCCAGAAGAAAGATTTTAAACAAAGTTGGTGAGTTTCACGTAGAAATTGAATTACCCCTTCATGCTAAGCTTTGTGCAGGTATACGGGGAGAACCCACAAAAACAGTTCTCTTGATCAGAACCTCAGAAAAATAAAAGTGTCCTTCAGTGCTCAAACACATTCACATGATCTCCTGAATTTAATACAGATAGTGTGGAAAATTCATTTGATACCGAGCACTATATCTGGCACTGCACAACAAGCTCCATTTTGAAGAGAGGCTCTGTTTTCTGATTTTAAATGCTTATGTTGGTTGGGGAGCATCATGGTGGGATGATAACTGGCATTACTGCTCCCTCAAAACTCCTGCCTGAAGGCAGCGCCTCCAGTTAAAGAGAAGGATTAACAAATTAGACTTTTGCCTGTTTTACTCTTTTTTGCTAGGGTTCACATTCCTAAAACATCATCAGAAACAGAATAAAGAAAGACACTATTGCTGCTCCTCCAAAACTCACAAATGCTAAAAAGGTACAACAAATCAAATGCAGCAAAGGGCTAAAGAAGGAGAAAAAAAAAGAAAAGGCATGTAATTCTGTATCAATCAGCTTTCTTTAGCACTGGCCACCACAAAAGAGAGAATTAGCTGAATCAACAATATGTTGTTATTTCAACGTTTTGGAAAGAAGGTGTGCACAGGAGGGAGGATTAGGAGGATTCCACTGTATGCCCCAAAAGCTCGAGAGCGGCTGGAATAAAAAAAACTGAAGCAAAGGAACATGTATATTGCATGCTGACTTCTGTATCCTGCACTAGCTGTGAGAAAGTAGCTGTGTTCACACACAGATGTGTGAACGGTTGAAAATGATGAAAACCATCTCACACCTCACAAAACTAAATACTGTACCCAGAACTCTCACGTGGTCAAGGCTGTTGGAAACATACGCTTGCTACACAAGAAGCTCACAGACACTTTCACATCCCTGGCACACTGGCAAAGCTATGGCATGCAATCCTATTTCTGTAAAAGGCATGCTCAGAAGGGCTCCAAAGAAACCAAGGAAGATTGTTACAACCTGCCAGGGGAAGCTCAACACCATAAAGTCTAAGGTGTCAGGACCTAAACCTGGCAAATCCAGCTAAGGAAGTCTCATCTGAGCACAACTTCTTATTAAAATATTAAAAAAATTAAGGCCCCAATGGAGTTTTATGGGACAAAGATTATTTATAATAACCAAACAGAAAAGGGGTAACACACACACACACACCATACTACCACTACTCCCCCTTACCGCATTCCTTTAGCGTCCAACTTCACAAGCATTTTGGAACTCATTGGGTGCTCCTCATGTTGAGGAGATTCCATTCACTAAGTTTGCAGAAACTAATCCAGCAAAAGCAATGCTGCTTTTCTTCAGTACCAGTGAGTGGAGTCAATTCAGGACAGGACCTATTTGGTATCAAATGGGCACAAGGGAGTAGATATGGCTGAGGGTGATGTGGGCACAGCAAAGGGCAAGACCTCCAGCTCTGGGTCTCAGATTTGATTGACTTGGCTCTAACTGCCCAGAGGGAGCAGCAGCAGCAGCCACAGGGACTACAATTATGACAGGGCATTTCTGATACATTGTACATTTCACCACCCTTCAGAAGCCACTGGTTCAAACTGAAAACAAAACTTACACTTGGCCAAAACTGCATTTCAAAAAACCCCCTCCATTAAACCTGAAACCCCTTTCTTAGATGGCCAGACTGGAAGAGAATTAGCAATTCCATGAACAATCGAAACCTTCTTTTGCTTCTCTTGTAAGTACAAATAAAATTGGATTGCTTTCTAAATCAAATTTTCTCCAAAATATTTCATGCATTCATTTTTTTGGATAGATATAACAATTAATTAAACTGAACTACAAATTTGTTACGAAGTGGAATGTTGCAGCCTTAAGGAAACTCGGGGGTTATCAGTTTAATTTAAAAGATAGCTGCCATCAAAAGGTATCTGCATTAAAAAAACCCCAACCAAACCAAAAACACAGCCAAACCCAAAACACATTTGGTCTACAGTATTTTTAACTCCATGCAACAAAAGAACTGCCATTCCTGGCTAAACACATGTCAAGAAGGGTATGATTAGAACAGCTTTAAAAATAAGAGATCTTTGAGTTTAACAACTATAACAAAATACAAACTGGAATTAAGAATCAAAACTGTAAGTCAGGGGAAAAAAAATCAGTACTAAACATTTTGTCTCCAACCAATTTGTGGATATCCACAGAGATAAGGAACAAGCCTCCCAAGACATCATAACCTTCTAGAAGGAGCCACCACTGTATTAAGCAAGTTTTGTGTAATCAAACAGGCTACCACAGGACAGAGCTGTTAATCCTATTCCCTTTTGGGAAAAACATCATAAGCAGAAATGTCTACTATCCCCACTAAACACAAGTATTTCAAGGTTGTGTTCTAATATTTGATCTACCTTGCCAGAAATAAATCATAAAAACATTAAGAAAAAAAATGATGAGAGGTTACCAAACTCATTGTCTTTTTTTACACCTGGATCAAAGTTCCCCCTTCACTCCTGATACATTTTTGCCTGTTGAGATGACAGTTTATTAATGAACAGCTTATTTATAAGTTCAGAAAATTTATTTTCATGCTTCACTACTCCTAGCCATAAAGAAAAACATCTCATAGTAATATGGAACCATCTTCTCTGCTACCACTTAAACTCACTACTTCTGGCAGTAATCACCACAAGCCTGGCAAACAAGTTATTTGAATTCTTCTTTGCATCAGATTTCACAATTTCCATTTCTTTTTTCAACAACTTCAAATTTTACTGAGTCTTTTTTCAAAGCTCTGACCTTCCAGACTTCACATCACTGCTAGTACTCTGCTCTAGACTTCCCTCAGCCAGACCATGCATTTCTCAAAGCTGTGACCCAAAGACAGACAGTATTCAGCCATGGCCTTTCCCATGCTATGTAAAAGAAACAATTATTTCATGTATCTTTTGAGGTATACTACTGCAGAATATTAGGTACATGATGCTTCACATCCAGCTCCACTTTAACTTGTCCTCACAATTAAATAGGATGCCATTCATAGACTATGAAGTTAGCTCAATCACTGAATACAAATGCAAGGAAATGTAATAGAGATTGAACATAAAATGTATTCCCAAAACTACAAAATCAATGAAGTAAAAAACCACTCACATTGTTTCAAGTTTCCAAATAAGTAGCAAGTTTAATACTGAACTCTTTAGAGAAACAGACACTCTAAAGGAAAGTTATTCTAATACCCAGCACCATAGGTTCCCTAAATGCTACTGCAACAAAATCAATCCCACTTTTACTTCATGTACCTACATTATGTTATGAGAACCCATCACTTACTTCATATTGTAAGGTTAGAATGAAAAGGCATCACTATCTTCATTTTATATATCTTTTCATCCATTCTCCATTTTACTCTTAAATCTGTTCCATAGGATTAAGGTTTCTAAATTTATAACTAATATTCATGCAGGATAAATTCCAGTATTGCTGCCTAGAACACAACCATGCAGTAGCTCAGGCCCTCACTTCACAGCCTTCAAAGTAATTTTTTTCTTACAAAGAGCAGTTTAGGGCACAAAGCTCTGAGTACAGAAAATCCCATTTGAATTATTTAATATTGGTGTAAATAGTCTCTAGCAACAAGAGCAGAACCTTTTCCTCCCAGCTGTCACACACTCCTTACTATATCAACAAGCCTGCAATGCTTTGAAAACCTTCCATCCAAACAATCTCTTGTCCCAAGAATTCATGCTGGGGAAGAAGCCAACCTCTGTGCCTGCGGATGCCAGCTCGCATCCGAGGCCTCCCAGCACCAGCAACCAAACAGAGAGTGGAAGAGGAACAAATTTCTTCCAAGCACACTTGCCCCTACCCTTTCCAAATCCTTCTGTCTCCAAGAAGTAGCCATTTCCTGTATCTTTTTCTATGACTGCATGGACAACTACCCTTACCAACTCCGAGTTTCAATATAGGGGAAAAAGGATTAAGCAATTATTACACTATTTATTAGAAAATATATAATTCTCATTACTAGAAGATTTATAGTAACAGCACTTAGACTACCAAAGCAACCTTTAAAGACATAAATTCACTATTTGATTACAATCTGGTCATGAGTTGAACAATATGGCTTAAATCTGTTTTTCAAAGCCCTAACCCTTGAGAATTCATAAGGGACAGTGATGCAGCTGTAACCAACACAGAGCACTTGATTACAATCTCAATACAGAACATCTTGTTTACCAGAGGGTTCTAACATACAAGTAAGTGTGTGTAAGATGACTTCAACTTATGTCAGAAATTCTTCTCTGCTCCCCTTTTAAGAGCAGAAACTGAGTGCAGGACTAAAGGTCTGCCTTCTGGAAATCAGGACTGCATTTCCCTAAAGACTATAGGAACTGAAACCTTTCCAGGTATTGCCTTAAATAAGTAAGGTCATGCTCCTTGACAGGCTTCCACAGCAAGGTTGCTAAAGCCTAGATTTACCTTGTCTTGAAGCAATGAAACAAAACACTGGAACATGTACTTACATTGCAGCCATGAGTCAGTTACAAGCACTTCAGTATTTTTCTGACTTATGTCACTTTGAACTTGCATTACACTTTAGGTTGGCTTGTTTTAGTATTAAGGATAGTTTCCATTTTAACTGTGTCAGCAATTTTTTGGGCTTGAACTTCATTAAGGTACAACTTTAAGTGAAGTAATAGGTGTACTTATACAGTAAACAAAACTTAATTACCTACAACTTGAGGAAGAACTAGCTAAGTACAGAACAAAACCACATCAGAAAACAAAAACTCTGCAACCAGCTCTGCCATGAGACCCATGTATTTCCAATGCAGAAGGAGTTTCCTTTTAAATAATACAATACACCTCCTACATACTTACACCCATACCGACAACATATCAACCTTTCTGCTCAGCAGGTGTTCCACATGCTGGACCACTTGTCTCTCTGCCTCATCCAGGGAAGATACTCAGGATGGAAGCAGAAGCAGCCACACTATGTAATTTACCATTTGGAATCAAATCTAGTGACGAGTCTAAAACATTTTTGAAGTTCAAGTGACTTAGAGCAGTTTCACAGACACCCCCTTCAGTACAAAAATTGTTTTTCTAAAAAATTCTTGCCTCCTGCCACTGCCTTCTCCTCTCTTCTCTCCTATATTTCAGTTTAAGCAGCTGAGCTGTATTGATATTGTTGTTTCTAGGGCCACAATATAAACCAACTATTGGATTAAGTCCATCGATTTTTTTTTTTTAATTACAGAAATAACTGAGAAATTCAGAAGCTTTTTAACCTCATTTTTCTGCTAAAAACATTTGTTTGTTAAACCCCTCTCTTCAGGTGTTTGGGTTTCTCAACCAGCTGAAGAGTTTCTCCTTACTCAGGAAAGTTCAGACTGGACCAGCATTACTCAAGGTGTTTAATCACCATGCTGGGTAGGTGTAAAATAGATGTGTACTGCCGAGTTTTGCCTACCTTCAGCAAGTAAGTCAGGAACTCCTTAAGATGAGGGAATCAACCTCACGTCTTGCCAACATCTATAGGGACGGACTCTTCCCCTACTTCTCCTTTCCGGCCATCTACCCAGCACAAGCTCTAGCACTTCTCAAACTTCTCAACTCACTGTGCTGTCAATAAATGGATACAACCCCGGCCTTTGGGGAGTCTGGAATCAAACTCGACCCCTCTGAGAGCAGCTAATCCAAGCCAGCTCATTTTCCCTGCTGGAGGCTGGAAAGGAGAGGCTCCCAGGTGGGCTGGGCATCTCGCAGGGCCATAAGGCTGCTCAGAGATGAGAGGTCTTGTACCACCCGCACAGACACACCGGGGAAAGCTGATCAGAAACACTCTCCAGCCGGTAACGCTGCGAACAAAACAGCAGAGCTTCTGGCATCTGTATTTACCTCTAGAACAGACTCGAGGGATGGCATCTGGCAGGTTGGTCTGCCTTGGATGCTTAGAGTGCTTTGAATCTGCGAAGCACCTTGTGTTGTTACCGCACAGTTTATTCCCCCTTCCGAAAACATTTCAGAAGCGTTTGCAACTCACACTTCAGCCCCAGCAAAACAGGTAGTACCGCTCGCTCCCCGTGGGATTGGGAAGTTAAGTAATAAGCCCCAAAAACACAGGAAGTATGTAAGAAAGACACCAACCAGAGGCCTGACATCCTCGCTGCCTCCACGGTGCCCTGTCCGTTAACATTTCCTAAGACGCTTTGTGCAAAAAACGTCCACAAAAGGCACGTCCGCAAAGCGAACCGAACCCAACCTCGGGTTAGAAATACATTTCGAGTGTTTCAAACCATCGGTGGAAAACGATGGCAAACCCCCACATAACACCTTCGCCGGACACGGCACCCGCGGCCGCAGAGGCGCCGAGCCGGGCTTCTCCGCAACCCGACCGGGACCCGCACCCTCCCCACCGCGGCCCCCGCTCCCTGCCCCCGCCGGC
>NC_031773.1:58741793-58944425 GCF_001522545.3 Parus major
ACCCGTAGTGCGAGGGGAGGGCGGCGAGCGCGGTCCCGGCCCGCTCCCAGCGCCGCCGCCGCGTCACGGCCGGCCTCGTGACGTCACACAGAATCGCCGCGGCCACGGCGCATGGGCCCGCCTGACGTCACCGGGAAGCACCGTGACGTCACGGCGCGACCGCCCCGTCGCCCTGGGAACTCGGACGTGGGCTCGGGCCCCGCCTCCTCCCCGCGGCCCCGCCCGCCGCAGCGCCCCCTGGCGGCGCGGGAGCGCATTGGCGGCAGCGCCCCCGCGGGGCCGGGCCGGCAGCGGGAACCGGGAACCGGGGAGCGCACACACGGCTGCGGCATCGCGTTGAACACCACTGCCGAGGGCTCTGCGGGGCCTTCCCGGCAGCGGGGAAACCCGGGATGCTGGCGGAATTCAAACGAGGAACGAGTAGGACGCCGGGCATCCCTCGGCGAACAGCGGCGCTGCTGCTCTGGGTGAATCCTCACAAGCACGAACCGTGCGGCAGCGACAGACACGCTCCCAAAACCCCCATGTTAACCTGCTGGCTGTAACTTCAGTGATAAGTGAAATATTCGATCCCTAGGATCGATGAAACATCCTTGTTCTTTTCACTGATAGCACTTCAGGCCTTGTCTGCCCAAGCTGCTGCTGTGTTTGCCATGTTTCCGCAGGATGCTCCAAGCTAGGGAAGGGTCAGGTCTGGCTCAGCAGACATCGGGACCCCTTCTTGTCCTCGGGAACACCACTGCTGTCCCCCGAAATTTCTCCCCGCCTTGTGCCCAGTGCCATCTTTCCCCAAAGTGGCCGTGTGTTCCCATCTGAAGTAAAACCTTGACCTGTGTCTAATCCCTGTATGCCACACCCATTGAAATGCTGCTTACACACGTAAAACACCTGCTAAATCAGGTGCTTTAAGCTGCTTTCTTGCTGCAAGAAATATAAATAAAAAAAATGCAACCGTATTTGAGTGCATTGCAAAGAAAAGCTGATGGACCAGAAAAGCAGCGGGACTTCAGAGAAAGGTTGTTCTAACAGAGCCTGATATATTTTTTGGTGGCCAGCTAAAATACACTAGGTTGAAACCTGCAAGTGCAAGACCCTTATCTTTGTTTCATTTCAGTTGTGAGTGTGTAACTGCACAACTTCTTAACACAGTGATGCTGGTGAGAGAACTGAGGTTTCTGTTTCACCTTTCACGCTGTGGCCCATTGCTGTGGAAAAGCATTTCAAATGCAGTTCAGTACTGGCAGTGTTGCAACTGGTAAATAAATGCAACTTCAATTTAATATTTCTATGGATTCTAATTGATTTTTTTTACAGGCTATGCTTGCTAAGAGAGGAGCCTGGGGTTTCCTGTGACTGGAGCCCTGCAGTGCAGTCAACAGAAAGGCTACATAAGTACATAAGAATCAAATGTACAGACTAAGCAGTCGGCCAAGTTTAGAAATTTCTGTCTAATAGCCACATTAATGAAGAGGGTAATTATCAGCAGCTCCTGCTATGTGGCAGGTATATGTAACAGTAGTGAAAAAATGCACACAAACTCTGTAAAATAACACCCATGCTGAGGACTGAACACGTGGAGAAGTCTCTGATCTCTGAAGGAAAAGGCAGCAGAGGTAATAGGAGATGGTTCTCTCAGCACACAGACTGCTGTGGGAAAGCTGTCAGAGTAATAGAGGTTAACTAACAGAGTAAGTCCATTCATTTCCATGAAATTTATACCAAGGGATAATTTAGTCTCAATGTCCAGAACGTAGTCATAGCTTTCTTTTATTCTCCAAGCAATTTATGTCTAGGACATAACCCTAGCAGTGGAATTAGTAGACTACTATCAATCTATAACTTGTAATACCTTTCCCATTGCTTTTAGTAGTGTTGGGTCTCTTTCTTCTGAGGTTCTGATTATTTCCAGAAGATTTTCATTCACTTAGAATTCTGCTAGACTTTCTTATCACATTTGATGTTCCCCTGAAGAACTGCAGTTCTATTATTGAGACTTAATGTCCAATGCTGGAAACACGGCAGAGTTACCTTCCAAAATAGATGAGATTAAAAAAACAAACACACACCTAAGAACTACTTTAAAAAACTGTTTTGTAGGAAGGAGACAAAAATCTACTATTCATACTATACTTTCCTTTTGATTGGGGGAATCCACACCTAGTGATAAATGTAATTTTCTACTTCTTCACATGGTGGCTACATGGACTCCTTTCTTCATGATAAAAGATAAATAATTAATAACAGTAGCCATTTCTTGGTGATATGAAATCCTATCTACTGATAATTGATATCATCAACACCTTTTACAGAGACCAGCCTTCATGATCAACATAGGTCAGAATCAAATTACAGCCTAGATGTGAAAGGTAGGTTTTTGCTATCAATCTTTGGGCCACTGGCTGGTTGACTCCTGCAATGCAGCACAGCCAGTTCATCTGGTATTGCAGCAGGTAATGCAAACTTGTAAATGTAAAACCTGCCATGTCCCACCAAACTCCTGGTTATGCACTGGGGTTTGATCCTCCTTGGAATTTTTTTTAATTAATTTGAATTTGGATGAGAAAACAAATCCAGCTGTTAAAAGACCAAGACTCTCCACCTAGGTTGCCCACCACCAGAACATTGTCTGATTTAATCAACACCTGCACTTTCAGAGAACAACGTTTTAAGAAGTCAGTAAGAAAATGTATATGATTATCTGAGAGCAGCTGTCCCATTGTGAGCATTTAGATACTTCATCTCTTCTCAAAAAAAAAAAAACAAAACCAAAACCTAAACCCCAAACCAAACCAAATGAACCAACAACAAACAAAAACCCACCAAAGAACAAACAACCTCCCCAAAATACAAACAAACAAACAAACAATACCAAAAAACTCTCATCAAACTTTATGAGGTCTTTATGAGATGCTGCAAAATGTGGATATCCAAGCGAGATATTAGATGAAACTTAAACTTGGTCTCCTTTATTATATTCTTTCAACAGAAGATGGTATCTCCAAAAAACCCCAGACTTCCAGTTTCTTAATCAAAACAATTAAAAGGTTTGCATATTGGTGTGGTAATTGATATGATTATTCAAAGTGGTGTGAAAATTTGATGCACATTCAACTTAGGATGTCTAAAGTGCCCTTAAAATGTATTCAAATTTCAAAAACTGCTTAGCCTTTTAATGCACTGAAAAGACAGTATTTGTCTTGTAAATTGCAGCATTTGGCCCATGCACATTTGAAAGTGCTGGTTTAAATTCTCAGTCATAACAGCAGAAATACAGGTCTGGGTGATTTGTATAAACACAGATACTAATGACACCAGTTGGGTTCCCTGTTACCTTGGACAGAAAAGGTGAAGCAGAACAAAAATTAGGCTGTTGTCCAGAGTTCAGTCATTTTCTGATTACTACTCAGAATAATACACACTTAAAAAAATTACTTTGCTCCCCAGGAAAAGAATGTAGGAGATATTTTTAAGGACATATCCCAGTTTTTTTTTTTTTTATATTGCCATCTCTTCAGCACCTATAGCAGTTTATTATCTCTCCCACTCTAAGATATACTACATATATTTTTGTATTTCTAGGAATTGCTGTCTGATTGATCTGCTGTGAGGCAATAGAAAAAACAAGGCTGCTTTTTCCATTTTTTTTCCTTTACTTTAAACTATTCCAGTACAGAGCACATGTATAGATACTGTTTCCTTTGGAACTTCCTGACAACTAGTTCAGGACAAGATTTACTGTTCTGTGACAATGCTAAACTCGAAACATTCATATCTCCAGTGGGAAATTAGATAATATTCAGATGGTGATTTGAACTTGGCTGCTGAACACTCTTACCTCTGATTTTTTCAGCTGATGGAGCTTTCATAGCTCTTTGCCTCAGTTAAGTACATGAGCAGAAATGATGAGGATGGGTGGAGACTGCCAGTAAAGCAGAAGTAGGAAAAACAAGAAAAAAATTTGAATCCACCAGATTCTTGACTCAGTTTTCATTCTACCATTAAAAGCAATGTTGATCTAACACACTCTATTTTATATAGAAATAATAACCTATTCTAGATTTTCTTGTAATAATCTTTGGAATATTTACATAGCTTTCATTTGATTCGAGTGTAATTTATTTTAGTCATTATTTATAAAACTGTTGCTCTTTTCTCCCAGAGAAGAGCCCAAACGTTCAGAAGGTAAAAAGCAAAGCATTTTCCTCTGGAAACATGTGGGAGGCAGGAAAGGTGATGGGATTGGGACATGGAAATGACTTTGCCTATAGGCCCCTTCCATACCCTGCATGCTGTTTGGTGTCACCAGAACCCAGTGCTGACCCATTTTCCTTCCGCATGTGAGTGGTGACTTTGGGGTCCATAATGTGAGTGCCTGCTCTGCTCCTCTCCCTGCTGCTTCCTGCCCTCACCCGTGTCCGTGTGGGGGAAGCTGAAAAAAACCAGCATTTATTCAAAAGCAGTGTAAATACTGACCTATGTGGCATTTGAGGGACCCTCAGCATGAGCCCTGAAACTGCTATTAAGGGAACAGAAGTGACAGCCAGCAGAAAAAGAAGGGGAGGGATGGGTAAAAGATTAGATGGAGGGAGAATGTAGTCGAAGTAGACACTGGAAAAGAAGATGCAGCTCTCCTAGGAAACAAGAAGCAGATGAAAACAGGGAAACAAAGGAGCAAGGAACACTGGCTTTCCTGCCTGACGTACTTTACTAAAACTGGGACAGTACCTCATGTTTGCAAAGATTAGACCAGACTCTCCTGTTCCCATAGCATCCCTGGTCACTGCTTTAACACATCCAGCTTGTTCAGATATCTGATTTCTGAGTCCTTTGTGTTGGACAGTGATAAGCTGATCAGCTTTAAGGACTAAACAGTTTTATATGCCTTACATTATTATACCAGTGTGAATAATCACATTTTATAACTCAAAACCATCCCATTTAGGCATAAAAAAACCCCACTAATGTGATTGAATGTATTCCAAGAAAGGGCAGGAAAGAATACCACCTCAATCAAATCATTTTACTGTTCAGAAAATGACTGTTCAATTATGTTCCAGTCTGAGGATTTTCCTTCATAATATCTAGGGCAGCTGAGCTACCCCTGGCCTGAATACCTGCTGTTATTTGATTCTCTAGTACTTTACAGACATGCTGGTGACTATCTACATATCTGATCTAATACAAGTTTAGATACTAACTTGCACCTTTCAGTTTCTAGCCTCTACTCTGAGCAGAAAAAAATCCATTAGGGTTGGCATTGGCCTGAGAAAAGGGTATTTTAAGAGATCTAAAAATGTAAACCAATAACAGGAATCAAATACAGAAACTGCAGCTTTGATGTGGGAGAGAGAGAACATGGTGACATATCATGTTTCTCAGGGCAATATTCCCCATTGCTGGAGTTTTAAGAGTCATTGTTCTTTAGGGATAGGTCAGATAGGATGTATAACCTTTCTAAATTAATGCTTATATTGTAATACACATATGCATGTGTATTATATGTTAAAACACCAGTGTCTTGCTGGCAGAGTCAGTGTCACCCTTCATAATCCATCCTTGTCTTTTAATCCTCACTACCACCAAGACAACACAAACCTCACAAACATTTAGTCTCCCCTATAAAAGAAAGCTACTCACCAACCAAGTGGAAATTAGGACCATATCCTAACCATATTGCTCTACCCTCATTCCTGTGAGTATGCCCTTGGCCAAAGGCAAAATTTCTGGTGCAGTGGCAAATGGCCTCTCAATGTTTTTGATGCTGTGGACTGCTTGAAGCTTGCAGTTATGCTGAAGGCTCTTGGATGTGGTTATTCCTTTTTGATATAACGAGACCTCTTTCTCTGGAAGACACATTTGTTTTGATAAATGAACACAAATTCTGTTACCCCCCTCTCTGGGGTGTTCTGCATGACTGTGCTGGATTTGGCTAGGGGAGGATTAATTTTCTTCAGTGGCTGGTATGGGTCTGTGTTTTGCATTTGTGCTGAACACAGGGTTGATAATATAGAGATGTTGTTTTATTGCTGAGCAGAGCTTACACAGAGCCAAGGCCTTTTCTGCTTTTTGTGAGGCTGGTGAGGAAGCTGGGGGTGACTGGGAGGCTGTGAGGAGGCACAGCCAGGACGGGTTACCCCAACTGAACAAAGAGATGTTCCAGACCATAAGACATCATGCTCAGTATATAAAGGTGGTGGAAAGAAGGAAGAAGGGGGAGGGAGGAAGGAGGACAAAAAATGTTTGAAGTGATGGCATTTCTCTTCCCAAGTCACTGCTATATGTGATGGAGCCCTGCTCTCCTGGAGATGGCTGAACACCTGCCTGCCCATAGGAGGCAATGAATTAATTCCTTGTTTTTCTTTTCTTGTGTGCACAGCTTTTGGCTTTCTCTATTAAACTGTCTTTATCCCAGCCCACGAGTTTTCCACTTTCTATCCTTCTAGTTCTCTCCCTGATCCTGCTGGTGGGGGTGTGAGTGAGCGGCTGTGTGGGGCTTGGCTGCCAGCTAGGGGGAAGCCACGACAATGACTCCAGCTCAGATCTCCATTTCATCTGATTTTTAAGTGGTTTGCATGCCTAGTCAATACCTTACTGTCTGTCCTCAGAGGGCAGTAATATATTTATTAATTAACTTGAAGATGCTATCAAGCAACTTGAGTTTGAAAATACAGAGACAGGTCACGCTGTTGGCTTTTTTGGTGTAAGGCAATGGAGCAGAGCTTTGGCAAACATCACAGGGTGTAAGCAGAGCTAAGTACACAAGAAGAAAAATAAAGAGGCTACAGTGTTACTTACTAGTTGCCTGTAACAACTCTGACATTCTGTAGCCTAATTTTCACCTTTCTGTTTATGCTGTTGATTCAGAAAGCATTTGTGAGGTTTGGAGCTCATCAACAATGCTTACCTGCACATGAATTGCAGCATACAGGCCCAGGACAGACAATACCTGAGCAATTCTTCATGCTGCCACACATGCAGCTTGGACATCAACTGTCTTGCATGCACTCACACCAGAAATGTCTTTGGTGGCATCTGCACTGCCTCATTCCCAGGCTCCTCTCTGAGGTAAATGTGCCAGTTTGGACAAGCATGCTGAGGCCATTTTAGCTTGGAGCCTTCACCTAAATGCTCCTATGCCTACAAACGAAACACAATACTAAGTAACATCAGCTGAAATATCAGTCATATCTCATGTACTTAAATATAAAACCAGCATAAACTCTGATGTCTTAGAAATAATTAAAAAAATTACAATCAACTTCTCTGTTCACCAGGCAGCTCAATACTGAATGCAATACCCTCACTGCTTGTTGCTCCTCCAGAAATACTCTGAGCAGCAGTTTGATGCTGCCTGTAGCACACAGGCTCCTTTGCATGTAAGCATAGAAATTATAAGCATCTCACCTTGCTCATAGTTGCTGGTTGTAAATAACTCCCCATCACCCAGGTGCCAGCACAGTCTCTCAGAGATGAGAGAGTCTCACAGTCTCCTAGAGCCACTGAAGCTCTCTTCTCTGCAGAAACCAATGCATGGCACCCAGAGAGCCTTACATTACTCTGGTAACACTGAATCACATATGCTGAGCTGGAAGGAAGACACAAGGATCATCCAGTCCAGCTGGGGAATATCACTGGGGAAGTGCCTTTGGCCTGCATGGAGTCTCTGGAGACATGAGGTTTCACAAGTATTGTCTTGGAGAGGCCACTGTCAGCCAAAGGCTGGCATTGGATTTACCTGTTACACAGAGGTAAATCTTATTGATACCAGTTGGAGATACTCAATATTTATGCAGCTTCTAAAGTGAGGCCACTTCTGGTGGAGATGTTTTAACCTGGAATCGTGTTTAGAGATCTGCTTTTGAAAGGTGGGAGTCAAGTGACCCCACTCACTTTTATCCAGTCAAGACTGTAGTGGAAACAGAGGAATGTGATGCATTCACAATTACATATTTGCAGCAACACAGCACTGTGTGTGGCAGTAGGACGCCTTTTAGAATTTCTGGACCTCAGGTGCTTTTTGCTCCTAATACCATTAAAAACCTATTTACTGAAGCAGCCCATGAGGCAAACATCAGACACACAGAAACAACAACTGAAGTGAGAGAGACCCTCTGAACTCTATGAAATATTTACAAACAGCTTTAGGAGCCCTGGGATGAAGTGAAGTACCTTCAAGCAAAGACAGAAAACCTGATGGATATAAAAATCCTTTTTTAGCTCTTGGTGAGATTTGTTTTCAAAGATGTAGCTATGATATGAGAAAATGTATTAGGTCATCCAGTCTGCCTCTTCTTGTTCCAGGAGAGAAATGGTCCCAGTGCTATAACAGTTGGCTCAGCCCAGTTCTGCCTAACTCGCAGCATAAAACAAACCCATTTCTTGGGAATCTTCTCAGTTTTTCTAAATATTTCACTTTGTGGAATTTTCCCCAGTATTCCACCCAGAACAATTCAACACAGTATGTATAAAGACACTCTGATGTCATGATCATCATGCTGTTGACTTCATATTTATCCCCTTAGACAACCCTAAACAACTTCCCAGCCAGTGTGGTGGTGATGTCCCTCTAGCATCTGTCTAGAGTTATGCTCCTCCCCATTCAAACACATTATTGCTGTACTCTGCTATGACTGAGCCTTTCCAGGAAATTCTTTCAGATATTTTCCTGTCTGTTCCTTCCTCTTTGTGTTCAAATTATTATTATTATTATTATTATTATTATTATTATTATTACTACTACTACTACTACTACTACTACTACTACTACTACTACTACTACTACACTTGAGGAAAAGGACAAGGAAAAGAAAGAAGAAAGAAGTGAAAACCACCCTTTTTCATGCTACCCCTGCTGTGCAGACACAGAAAGATCCATTCTAAATAGCTGGCCTACCCACATAATTCAAGTTTTACCTCTAGGATTTATGGTAAGTGTATTGTTTTCATTTCTGCTTTCTCTTACTTGCCTCATACAATCTTTTTTCCTCTTAAATTTTTATTAGAACCTTTGGGTTTTCCATTGTTGTTTGGACAGTTTAGAGGAATGATGCTGCCCCTATGGGAGGTTAACCAGGAAGAGTTTCTGCTCTTACACATCTCAATATCAAGATGACAAACAGAGAATGTCCCTTTGAAGGATTTTCTTTTCATAAGCTACTGCCAAGGGACTGTACAAGAAGTTCCACAATCAGTTACAGAGAAGAACTGAGTTTGAGGAAACTGATGTGAGATCCCCATAGCATTTGTTTTCCTTGCATATTATCCTTTCTGCTTTAAAAGAAAGAACACAAAACACTGACATTCCCTTATCAAAGCAGCTTTTCAAATTCGTGAATCTTTTCAAAAACATAGTTTTTGTTGATGGTTGTTTTTTTTAAGTTATCCTAAAATAGCCTTCAAACTCAAAGAGGTAGAGGAAGATGTACACAGATACTTCAAATTTTCAAAAATATTTATAGTTTGAGAAATAACTGTGATTTTTTTTATTTTATTTTTACTTTCTGATCAAATCAAGATTTTTTTCAGCATTTGACATTCTAAATCATTTTAAATCTAAAGCTGAACAGCAAACAAAGTAGCATACCACAGCTTTATGCATTAAAAATGTCGTCAGCTGTTGCATACAACCATCTCTCTGAAACACACAGAGAGCTACAAGTCCTACCACAGCCAGACTAAGCAGCCCTTTGCAGGGTTCTCCTGGGGTAAACTCCCATCCTTGAAGCAGCTTAACCTCATGATGCTGTTCTCTAAGTGATCACTGTTCTAATTTTACTCTTGGGGAAGCAAAGGCAAACAAGACAAAGCATTTATCTAAAACTTTACAGTAACTCAGGTGCATTTCACTGAGCTGTGTAAACTCAGAATGCTGTTTTAATAAGTAGAACAGACTACATAGTAGGAAAAACTTTATTCTAACTAAAAGTTATCACTTTTCTGAGCAGAGCACAGATATTTTAACACACTGGTAGCTCTGCCAGAAAGCAAGACTGAGGTTTTTCTTTTCCTTCCACCATTACAAAACACAGTCACACGCAAGTGAGCTTCTGCCTGTCTGGAGGGCTTGCAATAGTAAGAGGTTCTGGCAATAGCTGCACTCCCTATAGGATATATACAGCAACTGGGTCAGCCTGTTTACAAAATAGCTTGTGATTATCACAGCAGTGCTCAGCAGCTATGAATACATCATACCAGAGTCTAATTACAGACAGGCATAGCTAAAGCACTGCAAAATAAAGAAACAGTGGCACTTAATAAAGCTGCTCAGGACTGCAAAGAGGTTGGTTTTTACTTTCAGTTAGCCCCTTGGAGGTCAGCTAACCAGGTTTATTCTGATCAAGAATTAAAACATACATCTTCTGAGGGCAGTCAGTTCATATCCTCAGGAAAAGAATGAATTTTGTAACAAAACACAGCAGTTTCAACAGTGAAAAAAATTGTTTTAAGGGGAAAACTGAAAATAAAGATCTAGTTAAACTTGGTAATTTGTACATAAAATGGATGTACATAAAACACCATTATACCAAGAGCTGTATAAAGCATAAGTGTTCCTATATTTACCCTTCAGAATGTGGCTGGAACTCTCCTTCCACTCCTAATTAATACCTCATGTGATGCTTCAGGATTGACTCAAATCTGTCTAGTCCTTGTGATTCACAAAATGCAGTCTTCTCCACGCCATGCCTATTCCAAAATGACAGAGCACAGGTTAGAAGGGAGGTAGGAAAGTGCCTATTTCTATCCCAGCTATGGAAAGGAGAAGGCTGTATTTTCTGGAACAAAATAGTTATGCTAATGCTTCCAGCAAGCAATAGATTATACTAACACTAGGATATGCTTCAATTCTGGCTGAGTCATCATTATTTTAGGGTGAAGACTTAGGCAAAGGGAAACAGACATTTTTGAAAAGACCAAGTTCTAACAAATGAGTACTACAGAAGAAAAATAATGAAAAATTAGGTAGGTCAACCTCTCTTGTACTTAGACCTTTTCAGAAAGTGGTTGGTTTTTCTTCCTCCATCCATTTGATTTTGTAAATGCTGCACAGAAAAAGGCGAAAATCAACAATTCAGTCCTTTTGTCTCACTTCTCCTACTTCACAGGCACTTCCATCAGTTTCATTATGTTGTACAAGTATTTTATATATTGCTGTAAGTGTACTCATAACCAAGTCTGCCTACACACACAAAGTTTAAGGCGACTCATACTTTCTTTACAGAACTACAATTCCCTTTTTGATGCATGCACACTTTTGGTCTCTTGTGTGTTTATACTGTGAAAGCGTTAAGAGTTTCACAACACCAGAAGAGATGGTCTTGATTTTTCATCTTAAATAACAGGGAAACATTTTTATTTATCTTGGATTAAATTTTAGAAGGCATCAGGAGCTGAGCAGAGCTGCTGCAGTAGCTCTGCTGGAGAGGTTCAGAATGGGTCTTTCTCTTCACCAAAGCAAGCAATGTAACAATTTCACCCCTCACATTTATAGCCAGAAACTGTCAGGCAGCAGCAACCTTTCTACTTGGATAATTCTCTTTCCTGCCCAGTATCTGAGTCCATGCTGCCCTTCTTCACAAAGGTGAATTCAAGGGAACCAGACCCTTCCCCCTCAGCTGCATGCACACGTCCCAGGAACCAAGGATTTCTTGGAGGGCCCATCACAGGCTCCAGGTACTTCAGTACCAGACAAGTTACAACCCACAGACAACACACAGAACACAAAAATGTCTTAAGCACATTACAGTTGAGCAAAAGTTTTAAGTTACTAAAAGGATTTTAAATTAGAGAGAAACTTACCACTGCAGTACAGAGCAGTGCATATAAAATATTAACTTCTACAGCATCTTTTTGACTGTGGTAAGAACTCAGGTGCTTCTCCCACAACACTGCAGATTTCCTAAAATCAGCTTCTCTTAGAGCTGCTCAGAAAAACAGGTAACATGAAGCAAGGACACTGAACAAGAACTATGCAGCTCACCAGAAACACCCTTTAACACAATCAGCACTTCTTCAATTAATAACCTTGGTGAGGTAGAGCTGTTACAAATTTATATAGATCCACCAGCCATTAATATTAGCAACCAAAGGAGCCTAGTGATAAAACACCTACTGAATGCTAATAAAAATGTTCATCATCTTAGGTAGTGTTTTATACATGCCTTCCAGGCAATCAGAATAAGTTTACTGTAAAAAAAAAATAATTTAAATTCATATTGTATATAATTAATTGTATTTCATGACGGCATATAATAGTTCTATTATTATATGGATTTAGTTACTTAATATTTCAGCCTCTTCTGTTGTAGTATCTAAAAGTTTAGGGTACAATCAGAGTGCTGTGGGCAGGCAGTAGTCTGGGAAGTATTGTCCAGTGAAAAGCACAGAGCAACAGAGTGCAATAGCAACTTAAAAAACTTAAAAACTTAAAAAAACTTGAAAAAAAATAGCACTAGAGCTATTTCTGAAATGAAACTAATTATAAAAGGTAAGACTGACACGCAGCAGAAGCAGGAATCCTTGTTTTTTTGTGACCACAGTGTTGATACTAACACAAGAAAGTAAAACAGACAATGAAAAGCACACAACTTCCAGATCAAGAAAACTGAAACAACTACAGATGGTTTCAAGAAAAACACTGAGCACCTTTTTTTTTTTATTACTGTGCTGCAATATACAGTGTATTTGAAGTACAGAAATTCAAAACCAGTAAAACCTCAAAGACCCAAGTGCATTCCCAAGATGGAGTCCACTATTTCACAGTGTGTTTCTTGTGCCCCACACGCTGCTCACATGCCAAGCCTTCTCCAGCTGCTCCCCAGCATTTCCAGAATAGTCAGTTACACTGTTCCAACAGCACTATTTCTTTTTGAGAGCTCTCTTTCCTTCCCCTTTCTTTGGTTTTTCCTTCCCACGGAGCTTTTTCAATCGCCTCATCTCCTCCTTGAAATCCTGGTGCTCATCCCTAGATGGGGAAGAAGGAATAAAGTTTACTCTTTTTATTGGGATGCAGAGATTCTAATAGTTCTTTGAACCATAAGCTAATGAAAAAAAATAAAAATCAAAACTTTTTTTAACCATGAAGTCCATACTGAAGCTTGCTGCAATATATTCCACGTTACTGCTGGCAGTATCACTGAATAATAATATAAGAGATTTCCTCTGATACTTTCAGAACTAACAGGATTGTCCTTTTCAGCAACAAGGGGTGTGTGCAGATATGTATTATTTCAACTGCACTTATTGATCCCCTTTGTTTCAATGAGCAGTAAACTGCAAAAATCAGCAAGAGACAAGAGTAAGATTTTCCCCCCTGTCATCCAGCTCAGCAGTGCAGCCACAGCACATTGTGTTCCTGTGTTCAGGTCATGAGCTCCTAGGGAAACAGGGCCATGCTGAGCAGTAATTACAGCACATGGCACTGCTCAGGTGACTTCAGGAATGAGTTATGAAGATGGCATCAGTACTGGTAGAATCTTAATAAGAGAATAAAACAGGAAGGATGATGAAGGGGCTGGCAGAGATAATTAATCCTCAATCATTTTCTAGTAAGTTCTGTTAATATGTCCCTATATTTTTTAGTGCAAAATGATTTTCAGAGGTCATAACTGCATCCTATGTGGCCTAAGACTGCTGCGCTGCTATTTTTAAACACACCTTCTCTAAATAGAAACAAAAATCTTGTGATTTATTACCAGCCTTATTAGTCTATGAGTCTTCATTGCACGATTTTTTTCCTTCTACCAACTCTCTGTATACAGAGCAGCCAGAGAATGAACTTAATAGGGGAAGGAGAAAAGAACATTAGCATCACATTGAGGCTTTCTGTGTAAACAGCCAGTCTAGAAAGTGTTGCCACATCCACCTAAATCAAGAGCATCCTGGATGCAATCCTTGATGGTTAGTATTGTCATACTAGCAACAGGTAATCTGTTTTGACCATACAGGGTTTGCAGCCTCACTTTTAAAGATTTTTTTAGGGCTACCTGATAGAAGTAAAAAAACTGCATTTGACTCCTACTAATGTTCTTCAGCAGTACAATTCTCCCTGATACAGACTGTGGAAGTTAATTTAGAAATTAGACAACTGGTTTGGATGTAGCTGGAATTAACAAGACTATTTAAAACACATTTGAATTTAATTTAATTTATTTTGAAGAATAAAAAGGCCCTCTGGCCTAACAGAGACTTTCTGTCTCTTCTAAATTTCACTTATTAGCTGTTGAATGACTGAGAACTATATGGTAAGTCTGGTATTAACATCACTTCTTTTTAGCACATTCATTTGACATACTCAGAACTACAGACCCATCTCTTGTCTATCAGAAAGCTTTCTTTTCCCCACAAAGCAAAAGCAGGAACTATTTCTTAGGTAACTGCTTGCCCACAACTACACTCAACTCTTCCTCACAAAAGATTACAATTACGGTAAAAGTCAAGACAGCAGTCACTTTGCTCTCCTTGCCCTCAGTGCAACAATCAAATGTCTATTTCCATATGTACCATATTCAGAACTAAACATTTCTCCTCTTTCCCTTAAGGAAATCAACTGCAACAAGACTTCCACCCACCCCTTTCCCATCCCAGTCCTGCTCCCACCCCACAAGCGCAGGAAGTACCTGTAGAGCCCGAAGTAGCGCAGTTTCCTCATGAGGCCGTAGTAGGTGTTGTGAGGGGGGTACCAGTTGTACACCTCCTCCCTCTTGGCCAGGGGCTGCTCACTGAACAGCTTCACCACTTTCATGGATTTGGAGTCAGTGCGCCTGACAACGTCGCCGAATATCTGGGCACTCAGCCGGGCCATGCGAAGGGCATAGCTGGAAGCATTGGACATCTCCCCAGGAATGGTGGGCACACATACACAGACAGACAGACAGACCTTCCTGCAAAAGGAAACACAGGAGTCACAACTCTTAAGATGGCTGAGTAGAACAAGCTATCCCAGAATTAAAGCAAACAAAAGAATGTATCACTCATTTGACATCACACATTCCTTGCATAAAATCAGTCTAATACTCTAGCATGTAATTCTGAATATAAAGAACATCTACATGAATTCAGGGACAATTTCCAGCAATACCAACTATAAAAGTACCTCCACTACGCCACCATTTACCATGGCAAGCATGGCTTATTAGCAGAACCCACTCAGCTTGCACAAGACAACCCTTAAACTCCAGCCATAGGGACAATTACAGTGTGAACTCTGCCAAAAATCACACCTGTGTGATACCACTGACTGCTGCACAAGCACAAGGTAAGGCACCATTTGAACATACTGAGAAAGCAACCTGGAAGTTCTTCCTCATGAAAGTTTCTCACCCTATTCAGAACATCGTTACAATCCATGTAACAACAACTTATTTATAAATAAATCATGTTTCTCTATATGAATCACACAGATCTTTCCCATCTCAATTCCCTTCCCTTGATCATCTGCAGCAGTTTTTTCTCCATTCTTGTTTCAGTCTCTCACAATACCTATTCTTTTTGAGAGGAAAAAAGTAGTTTTCCCATGCCAGATTATTTTTTCCAAGAAAATCCATCAGCAGCTTCCCATTCTCTTTTAGTCATCACTCACATAAAAACCTCTGCAACAAAAATGTCCTAAAAACAAAACTGTTGGTATCAGGCCACCAGACAACATCTACTCTCCTAAAATAGCATGAGAAGGGTGTTCCCTCAGCTTTTCTAACCCTCCTCATTTTAAGTCTTTACTCCTTCTTTGCAGAATAGGTTGTAGTAGACAAGAATAGCAATCCCATAATCTTGTATTTGAAATTTATCTTGTCTGTACTTTGCCTTTTTGAACGAGTGGTAATATAAATCATCAGACAAACTAGGCAGGCTCGTTCAAGAGCATGACACTGAAGTAAAAGTTTAAAATTCTTGTTTTAAAAAATATTGCACAGCTGATTCCAGAATATGAGCATAACAAATGAAAGATCATGGATAAGAGCAATCATCGGACAAGTGCTAAGTCCACTTCAGTATGATTACACAGGGCCTGTTGTTTAATAACACAAATTTGAAGTATTCATAACCTCACGTGTACATGTATCTGATCATTGGAGGACCTGCATTGATTTACTCCTGTTAGCAAAGCACTCTAAAGAAAGCAGGAAAAAAAGCATGAAAATAATACAAGTAATTTGAGAAGAGAGAATAATGGGAAAAGCAAACAAAGAGAAGGCAAAGTATCAGAGGCCTTGAGCTAAGGCAGTAGGCCTAGGGTGAGAAGACAGAAGCTCTTAAATAATTGCAAGGCAGCACTTCAATGTGACTTCAATGTGAGCAATGAGAAGGGGAAATAATTACTAAGTTTTGCTAAATCATCTGCTTCAGAACAGCCAGTTCTCCTATATTCTGAGACAAAGCAACAAACTGTCCCCCAAACTCGTCATCACATGAGTCCAAAAGCATGTCCCTATCACCAGACTCAGACACACCATTTACTTACTTCAGCCTTAAAATGAAAATACCTTTCGCTCCTGAACAATGCAAACCTGCCGTCTGAAGAACCTGATTTTCACTTCTGAATCGTTGAAGGAATTATAACAGCCCAAGGTAAGGCTGGAGACCTCCATTAATCCCCGCCCGACCAAGAACGCTTGAGAGAGAAGTAAAGCAAAGCCTGCAGACTCCCAAGAGCCGGAGCTATCCAAACCCTGTTCTAGGGTGATTCTGTGAGATGGAAGAGAACTTTCGTTACCGTCACCTCCAGCAATGACATCCTCAGGACTGCCCACAGGGAATGAACACACCTAAAGCACAACCAGTGTTCAGTGTTGCCGCTCCACCTGCTCCCGGCTCTCTACTCCCACCCAAAGCCGTTCCTGTCCCAGGCTGGATTATTTTTTATTCCCGATCCACCAGCTTGTTTCAGACCGCTCCGTTATCGCTCAGAAAACACCAGAAGAACGCTCTTTCCCCCCCGTTCATTCTGGTTTTCCCAGGAGCACAGGGGAAAGACCAGGCCGCCACGGAGCTCAACCCGCGCTGGCGCGGCGCCGCCTCAGGCCGCGCTCCCCTGAGCGACGGGAGCGCCGGGACGCGCCCGAAGACTGCGGCTCCCGGGGACACGGCCCCGCCCGGGGACACAGCCCCGCTCGGCACCCCGGAGCCCGGCATCCCGGAGCCCCGGAGCCCCGGAGCCCGGTACCCCCGCTGCTCCCCGCTCACCCCGCGCTGACCCGCGGCCCGAGGAGCGGCGGCGCTGCCGGAGCAGAGGCGGCGCGCACGGGTGACGCGAGGGGCGGGACGGGCGGCCAAGGGCGGGATCTTCCTCCTCCTCCTCTGTCCCTCTCTGCTGCTTGTCCTCCTTCCCCGCGCTCGGTGACGGCTCTCTGGGTGCTGTCCCCGCGGTCATGGAGTCACAGAATATCCAGTGGAAGTGATCCAGGAGGATCGTCGCGTCCGGCTCTGCACAGTACAACCCAAAAGGCCGCACACCACGAGAGGGTCGCACTCTCTTGCGCCAAGAACGTTTTCGTTGTGACTCCTTCTCTTTCATTTGTTTCCCTTCCTGCTGCAAGCAGCTTTGGAGTTATATGCTAAATCTAATCATGAAATGAGAAAAGCGGTTATCCTCATTAAAAGCTGATGACAAGTCTACACAGAGCCTTATTCTTTGCCAGAGAAGGGTGATGTGAGATGTCCTCACTGACACATCCAGTCAGCAGCCTTGCTCCGTAAGAACATGTTAATACCACGCTGGTTTTACTCTTGGGAGAAGGCGTGGGTTTACATAAAGAGCTGAAAGCCGTGTCTTCACTTTACGGCCTTGACCAAATGCGACAATTTGGGACAAATGTCAAAATCTAATTTTACTGAAAGGAAATGAAAGGGAGAGTTTGGGAGCCACAAATGTTTGTCATTCACTGTGTTTCCAAAGCACTCTGAGAGACTGTTTCTCTACTCCAAATTCAGGGCGTACGTCTCCTGTGCTCCTTGCCAGTTCTTACTGTCCTAACTTTTGCTTCCCTCCTGCTGCTTGTTTTCAAAGATGGTTATTTAGCTGCATAAATATATCTGCCTTGGCAAATTTACCTGCACAATCTCAGTCTTTCAGCACAGGGGGCCTCTTGGTCTCTTGATACTGGTGAAGGTGGTGGGTTGGTCACTCACCTTCGTGTCCCAAAGCTGAAGTGGGATGTGTGCCCAGGGGAGTCCCTGAGGTGTGGGGATGCTCACCTGACCCTGCTATGCATCCCCTGGCACCCCTCTGGCCACTGCCAATCCCACCAGACATGAACTTTCCCAGTGCTTGATTTATGCTAATTTTTAATCAGTGCCAGGAGGTGCTAAATCAGACTCTGTGCAAACATCTGAGTAAATGACAATTATGTGATTGCATTTATATGCCAAACGTGTAACGCCATTGAAGGAGGAAATTTGGTATGTCTGGAGCGCTCCATTTTCTAGAAGAGCAGATTCTTCCAAGCATTGAACAAATTGTTATTCTGTCACCCTTCCTTTTTTAATTTTCTGTCACCTTTTCCATGTTTGTCACAGGCAGAGCAGCCTCACGGCCTGAGCAACCCAGTCCCTTTCTTGTCTTATTTGAATATTGGCACGATCCTCTAATTTCCTTTATATTCCTGATCTAGTGGAAGGTTTCCCTGCCCATGGCAGGGAGGGGTTGGAACTAGATGATATTTAAGGTCCCTTCTGAGCCAAGTATGCTTCTGTGATTATGAAAAATTAACATTCATGGAATTTCTTTAGCCAGTTATTCAAACACTCTCATATAAAAGTTCTCTAGATATCCTAATTTTAAAATGTTTGCTCTAATAGATCTTGTCTACCATTTTCATTACTGACTAATGGACAGAAAAGTGCTTCTTTTTTTTTTTCCCTAAGATAAGAAAAGTGTCTCTTCTTTAATTTTTCTAAAAAGGAAAGAGGTTTTTAGCACTTCTTCCAATTCTGTGCTATTTTACCATCTCTAGACATACACATCAGCATTGTTGCACCTCTCATTTTCCTGTCTCTATTCACACCATTTATGCTTTTTCTGTAGTCTTCATTTTTTGTATTAACAGACTATTTTTCCCTATATTTTTGTCTTTCTATGTTGTTCTATACCATGCTTTTAACTTTTGAGTGTTTCCTTCACCCTGCTGCTGAGACGAAGTTGTCCTTCAGCCAAAATTGGCCATTTTGTTAATTAAGCAATCATGACTTTATGGAGTAAGATCATAAGTAAGATCTCATTTACATTTCTATCTCTATTTTTGAATCACAATTTTCTCGTCATTTCTCCCATCTTGACGGAGAAGGTCTTTCTGAAGCTTGTGTGTGTGTGAAAGAGAGAGAGGAGGGCAGGGGGAGAGAGAGAGACAATTTCTCTGACTGGGACTGTCCTTTGTCCTTGTTATAACAACTGTCCTTGCTATAATCGAATGATAATTGCTGGCTCCTAAACAACCACCCCTTTTTGTTCCGTGGTTAAGTTGTTTAAACATTATGAGTTCAAAAATACTTCTTCCATGCAGATGGAATAAATTCTGTCACAGAAAATAAGTTTTTGGAAAGTGTAATGAGTCGTGGCTTCTGGCTATTGGGGCTTTTTCCTCACACAGCTTCAAACTGAGAACACTTCTGGTGCCTTAGAGGGACAAGCAACCTGATTCTCTGCAGCCATCCCCACTCCATTCCACCCCTCCTTAACAAGGTTAGTTGGAACAAGTTACTGTCCCTGCATCTCTAAAATAATGAGGCTGGTTTCATGTGCATTTCCTAGCTTCTCAATCTGCAAATTTCTTTATTTATGTTAAAGGATTATGGAAAAGTATTTTAATATTCCATTTTGGTAAACCATCCTGCCAGATTCATCAGTAGTTACATCAGTTCAATCTCATCCCTCTTCATCAATGAAAATGTTTTACTTACATGTTACCCACACTCTGAAAGCTGGCTTATAGACCACTGGAAAACATCTTGCACTTTCCCTCAAAGTGTTGCTGCTGCCTCTACTTGCAGGCTCCAATATGGCCTTTTTGGTGTGGTGGAAGCACAAATATGAAAAGGTCTGCATTAGTTAAATTTTTCTGCCTTTTTGCTCAGTTGTTTCTCCTGTCATTCATTATTATTATTATTATTATTATTATATCAAAGTAAAAATGCACACTTACAAGAGCCTATTTATGTCACTGTAGCACTGTTGTTGCTGTGGTTATGAGGAGAATTGCTTGCAGAGCACCCAGCCAGGGTTAGCGTGCCAGTAAGGCAGCATACAGATACAGGATGGAAAATCAGGGTCACATCAGTCAACAAAACAGCAACTCAACACATCTGCAAATTTTCAGAGGCAGAGAATGATCTGGTTTTCAATCCAGGGACCCAAAAAGCCTTGCTCACCTTATCTGGGACACTGTGTCTCTCTATATTCTGCCAGGGAGTGTAAACTCAACATCCCCACCCCGAGGTCTTCACAGTCCAAATGAGACTTGGCACGCTAAGGATTGGAATGATGCAGCAGAGGCTGACTACAGGAATGGATAGGTTTGAGATGAGCTGAATTCTAAGGACATGTTGTTAGATCCTCCTGAGCTTTTTGTTGCAAACAGAGCAAAGTGTTTGGACTTGTTAGCAGTTATTTACAAGAAAATCAGTGGGGGATGGCTGAGTGAAAAAGCTCCTAGAAAGGAGTTAAAGGAGAGTGAGCCAACATGGGGTAGAAGACAACAAGGGTATTCTCTGTACAGGGACTGTTGGAGGAAAGAAATGAAGGGAGTGGAACACATGCAAAGCAGCCAAAAATAAAAAAAGAGACCTCATGATGAAGTACAATAAAGACCATTTTACAAATAGTTGGCAATAATTTTGTCTGGAGTTATATTATTTGATCAATAGTGATCTGGAAATGTTTATTTAGTTAATTCATTTTGTGTATCTATTTTAGTTATAACTGAATGACAGCTTTAAGGCAAAATTTTGACAAAATGCAACACTTGATCCATTGTTTGTCCTGAGAAGGCAAAGGTATACCCAGAAAGCAAAAAAAAATCACGGTGACAGTTTGCTCATTGGTTCTAGTTTATTGACATTTAGAAGAAAGAAGAGTCTGAACTTGTATCATTTGATCTTGGAAATGAAGCATTTGAGCAGTACCTGTATGACAAAGTGATCAACTTCCCTCCTAAATCTTATGCTTAGAACTATTGTGCTGTAACATGATCTCTAACCTTTTCTTGTTTTAAATACTGACATAAGGGAACAAGATCATCTGAGTAAGCAGAAGGACCCTCTGAGCATTTGGTAAAACTGCGTTGGCTACATGCGTGTTTAGAAATCATTAGTTATTCATTATGTGTTCATGATTAATTGGCAAACTTCAACTGTATTTTGTTGCACAGCGATTCGTGCTGAGCCACGGAGACATCTGAATTGCAAATCCCTCTGGAAAGAATGTGTGGTGTTAAGAGACTGACAGACTTTGGGTGGGCATTTGAAGGATATTTTGACTTTAAAGTAACTCATCAAACTAATGCCAGAGTGGAATCCACAAAGATGTCACTATTAAATACTGCCGCTCCAGCTCTCTAACACTGGGAACACTCAGGAGGGAGATGCAGCTTAAGAGAAAAACAGAAATTATTTTTCAAAGCCTGTTGGCACCTTGAGTTTATTGCTTTCCCCAACAGCAAGGCTGTTGAGGCAGCCTTCCCTCCTCCTGGGGAAAGAGAGCCAGTGCCGTTTGTCTCTTGTGCAGTGCCCTCAGAGTGATGCCTGAAATGATATTGGCAGATCTGTAACACATCCATTTTAATGGAAGATGAACAGTCTGGTATAGCGGGTGCTGCACAAAGCTGAACAGGCAATGGATGCTGTGGATCTCCACACCCTTCCATGTTTGTATTCTAGACTCACTAATTTGTAGTTCAACAATACGTCAAAATAAATGGCCAGTGATAGATTTCAGTGAAGTACTTAAGACTGGAGAGAAGGGATATTTCTTAGTGGTTAGATGAAGGGTTTGGGAATGGGAATTGTTGAATTTTGGGGGTTTTTTTGCAGCTCCATTACTAACTCACTGGATGACCTTAAGCAAGTTAATTAACCTATCTGCCATTTCATACCTCTGTAAACTGGGGAAAATAATGTCTGCTTCAGAAATGGGTTGTGAAGATGAATTAATTCTTAGAAAATGCTTCAGCTTCCCCTTGTGAAAAACATACTACAAAAGTGTTGTTGTTACTTTACTAACAACATGCACATAAAACTTTTAAAGGCAACAGTAGCAAAGACACATCTTTTTTGGCTGGGACAGAGGAATGCAGAGGGGAGGAAAAAAAAGGAAAAATATTAAAATGACAGAATCAGCAAAAGAGAAGAAATAATGAAGACATCTGGCTCACTGCTGATAAAAGCTCTTGTAGTTTCTCTTCCATCACTCCTTGCAACACTCATCTGAAAGGACATCCACCAAGGCTTTCAAATGGGGTCAAAAAGCTGTTAATCTCTAATTCTGTTTGACCAAGTGTGAAAACAGAGCGAATAAAAATGTTCCAGCAATAGAATTTTCAGGGATACATCAATCTCTTAAACATAAAATCCGAGGAGATTAGTTGGGTCTGTTTGAGTTCACATTTCTTCAAGCCAAACTCTTTTCAAGATACTGACTTGGATCTAGACCTCTTGGGTTTGTGAGCTGGTGGCTCCTCTGAGTTTCAGAAGACTTTAATTTCGTATATCCCTGTTGACCTCTATGGTGCATTTCAATGCAACTTTCTCTCCGTGTTTTCCTGGTTTAGGTCCCTTCTTGTCTTAGGTTATCTTGACCAATGCTGATCACAGGATACATTGTTAGGTCTTTGGGAGCGCTTTGGATAGCCACTCTGGCTGCCTTGGTTTGTAATCCAGCAGATTTTCCCAAGATCTGGCTGGACTCACAGATACCCAGTCATTTCACTAGTGCTCTTTGTAGACCTAAACAGCATTGGTCAACCTTTCCCCCTCAGTGAGTCTTTTGAAGGCAGAGTTACTGAAACAGATGACAATATTGGTTTTAGTTTGGAGTTCTTTGCTGCACTCCTGGTGGGTGACATGAGGCTGCTGTTAGTTATGTAACTAGAGCTGCTCTCTGTTTCTGAATTTGCCTGCCTAGAGAGTCATAATCAATCCTGCATGCACTTCTCAGCCTCTGTTGCTTCAGCCTGTAAAAAGCATTCTGCAGAGGATTTTTCTGGTTCAGTTCTTTCTCTCTGACCTTGCTAGTACCCAGGCTAAGTCGTGCTGCTACACCTGCTTTCTGGACATTTGTCCCCTTTTTCCTGAGAAAAATGCCTTATTCAGATATTATGTATGTGAGTCCCAATTTTTTTAAAAAATATTTATTTATTTATTCATCTATTTCCCTTGGGAAATTTTGTCCTTAGTCCTGGAAACATTGTTTCTCTGAAAACAGGTAACTTCTTGCAGGCCAGTTTGTTTATCATGGGCCATCTGGGTATGATCAGGGGAACTTGCTACTCCCATGGTTTCTTGTTTGGTGGGTACTTACTGGAGGCCTTTGCAGAAAAGGGGAATAAATGTCTGTCTTTCATGGCCCAGCAGTTCTCACTGGAACAACTTCAGATAATTGTAAGGTATAATTGTGAAATCACAGCTCTAAAGCTTGAGGTGGGGAAATGAACTGCACAAATGGATGAACTCTGAAGAATGAACAACCTTATTTTGCTGCAAATATACTTGGTGATAATAAGTGAAGAGAAGTAAATGTAAAACTGTTGAAGATGGCAGCATGCTTGAGTCTAAATAGAAAGTTTATCATCCTAGATGTCAACTGCTTTTACAGCAGCACACAATATATTTTTATACACCTTTTTAAAATAAATTATTAAAATGAATCTACTCTGCTGGGACTTCACAGCCGAATGGAATAGATGAAGACTGAAGTCTTGCTTCTGAGTCTTGTTCCAAATTGAAGGAGTGCTTTCAGAGGATATAGTTTTTCCAAGCAGATGCTGGTTTTTGGTTAGCTTACTGGTTTTCTCTCCAGTTGATTCTGTGATGGTTTCTTATGATCTATGGATTCTGATTTTTAATTAATCATAGTTCTTCTTTTGTGACTAAAAGAAGCAACAAATTTAATTGGTAGCTGAGAGCCAATCAGAGGTGTGATACACTCATTATGAAACACAACATATCCATCTACAAAGGCTGTGACACTGTCTTTCACTGGATCAGTTCACAAAACACTGCTGATGGAAAAAAATCTCTGGGAATGAACAATGTATTCTGAAATCTGTCAGAAGTTTAGGGAAGGTTGTACAGTGTGACTTGCCATGTCAAGCAAACTAACAGTACTGCAGATGCACTTTTACATTAGGCTGCCTATATGAACTACATATTGATGTAGTACAGAAAAAACAGAATTAATCAGGCTTTAATATATTGAAGATCAATGTGTTAGATATAACTTTAAGAATAAAAGCCTCTTCTTACCAAATACGCTTATTTTTGGCAGACAGAGGTCTGAGTTTTTGCTCTCAGTCAGGACTCTTTGGCACTAATATCTTGTCTCTGCCATCCTGGATTCTTCTTGCTATTTCTATAAGAGTCACAAGATCTATGAATTTTAATGAAGTGATATCTCCTGTTTTCAGCTGAGCCCAGTGGTGGTGATGTTGAGAGCCATCTTGCTTTTGTAGCTGGCTTTAGGCAGCAAGTGACCTTGCTGTACAGCTCCTGCATTCAGAGCAATGTCACCTTCCTCACTGCAGCAGGAAAAGGGTTTTTCCTGTAGCAGGATTTTGGGTAGGAGGCTGGGCTTGACATATCCAAAAGGTAAACAGGGGGAAGCAGAGATGGGCTTGAACAAAACAGCAGTCCTCATAGCAAAGCTTTTGGGGAAACAGGCCTGTTCCTGTGGAAGCCTGTCCAGTTCAGAGAAGAAGAAGCTGTAGAACATGAAGATGTTGACTACTAAGCTGGCAAGACAGTAAGTAAGCAGGACACAGAGCGGCTGCTGTGATCTCAGAGAGCAGCACATTGGAGCTGAATCTCTGCCTGTGAAATCTGGGGCTAAGATCTTTTTTCTGTTGTAGGGAGATGAATTTGAAAGAGCCTGGAGGGCTAAATATTGCCCTTGTGCTTTAGCTGAGTTGTATCCCAGCAGAACTTTCTCTTTCAATAGAGGCTTACACTTGTGCAGTTTAGGCCTTTTCATTTTCTTTAAAACTTTCTTGTTTCTCCTCTGTTATTGGAAGAACTTGAGTGTTTACCCAGGACTCAAGAGTCAGGAATGGCTTTCCCGAATATTTTACTTTAGAGCTCATCATGTTAAATGTGGCATGATCTACATTTAGATCTTACCACCTGGCTGTAGAAACTAAAGCTGTTGGCAATTCCTTTAGAGGCGAAATGATATCTCCCAAGACTTTCTGCAGTTTACCACAGTGCCCCACAGACACTTGGGATGTGCGGGAGCAATGCAGGGATTCAGGGATAATGTTTGCAGTAGGCTGAGTTTGCCTCCCTGCCTTGTTTACTGTACCTTATAACTCTGCTAAACTTCAGCTGCTTGGGCTGATATTTTCCAAGCCTGATGTCCATACTGGATAGTTTGGGGAAAAGTTTTGTTTAAAGTAGTTCATCCTTGTTTTGCCTGAGCTTAAAAGCATTCCTGGAGATGTTCTCATGAGGAGTGGTGATTATCATACATGGTAATCCACCATGTCCACAGTGCAGCCTTAGGTTGTTAAGAGTGATATGGTTTTGATAGCTGATAGCTAAATAATGAAGAGTAAGTTTTAACAGGAGGAAGCAATTTTAGTGAAAAACCAACAGCATTTTGTTTTGTTTTGTTTTGTTTTGTTTTGTTTTGTCTTTGGGAAAACAACATTACACTGTGGTTATTTTTATCTGTGTACTGTCTTTTACTGGTCTCTGTGTGAGGCCATTTAGTGTCGGCCATTCCCTCTGCTTTATTGAAAAATATGATATAGGACTTCTCACCTACCTGTCCTCCTGCCTTCTGCCCAGCAATTCATTTTGCTTCCTCCAAAACCAAATCTGTTCTTTTGATGGTATGCTCCATTCAGCTCCTGACCCCTGATCAATTCTGCCTTAGCTCCTGTGTGCTTCCCCTGTTCATCACAACCTCAGGTCAGTAAATCAAGACTCCAAGAAAATACCAGAATAAATATTGCCTGTGGACTGTCATTCACTTGTGACTTGTGGTCATGAGGTAAAATACATGATCACATCCTGCTTTCTGCCCAGATTCTGTTTTCATTCACACCAGATGACAGATGAACCAGGGCTCTACAGTCCTGAGATGGTGGCTGTTTGGTGGACAGTGTTGGGGCTCAGTAGAGAGCCTAGCAGATGAGGATGGGTAGGAAAAATCATGGTCACGGGCATTTGAACTGAAATTGAGAATTGGATTTTGTTCTACCCTTTGTGAGAGTTTCTGTTATGAAGTTGGTGACTCAAAAAGATTACATTCTTCCCAAATTCTGTCCATATGCCCCCTATTTTCTGTGTATCCAGTTTCAGTCACCCATGACTAATTTATGGAAATACTGCCCATGGTGCCTAGAGCAAAAGGGGCTGTGAGATGTTCTCTGAGGAAGGAAGGTGCTAAGTACTCTGGAAGTTTTGGTTCTAAGTTTCTTTAATAGAGTACCCAAAATACACTGACATGTTTGAAAATACTGCCTTTTATCTCTGTCCCTCAGCAGGGAGCTGTGAAGATAAGTTCCTTGATGTTTGTAAAAAAACCCCAGCCCTCCAACACTACAATTAGAGCACCACTATAGAAAAGCCCATGAGGAAATTAATCATTCTGTATGCAATGCAAGATCTGGATGCTCTGCAATAAATAGTACATGTACCACACATTGGATGATAAGGATAGGAGAAAATTTGAATAGTGTTCATTAAGTGAGCAACATTCATCCTTTGCACTATAAAAAATGGGAGACCCATGGAAACAAAAATCATGTTATTAAAGATCGTATCGTAGTGTGTTTGCATGTTGAGCAAATTAATTCTCCATGGGTGATCTTAAATCTGGCCCTCACTAAGTTGCTTAACTTTACAAACCAAATGCTTTTTTTTTTTGAGAGAGAGAAGAACTAATCTCTTTGGGGAGTTGCCAGTGGGGAGGGCAGAGGACATCCAGCTAGGTGATGTTGAGTGCATCTAGATATCAGTGTGTGCACAGCTACACATGAGTGTGTAGGCAGCTGTGTGCCTATTCTCTGTGTCTCTGTGTGTGTTTATGTGTGTGTGGCTAGCCTGTGTTTATGCAGCTGGCTGATACTTCCCTTTGAAAAACTCTTTTTCTATGAAAAAAAATAGATAGAAGGGACACTGACAACTGGTTAATGCCTGGGGTTTAGATAACAAACTTTTATATGGTGTTTTGTTGTTCATATCCTCCTTTATAGAGCCTCTGCTTGGTTCTGAGTTACCAGAACATCCAAAATCTGTTTGAATGATGGGTCAAGTGTTTGTGGAAGTTATCATAAGATGCTTTCATGGTAGCTTCTTTTATGGCTGTGTTACTAGGAGGGCTGACATGCTGAGGATTCATGGAGGCCAGTATTCAAGGTGCACTGGAATGATAAAAAATATTAGTAGACGTAATTTGTTATATCTGTGTTTGGTTTGATTACTGTCTTGTGTTTGAAATCCTGTAATTAGGGCAGCGAACTGCCTCCAGAGCCTGTACTGCTTCAGGTAATACAACACTAGGACGAGTTCCTTTGACTTCAGTAGGTGATTCTTTACAAAGAATGAAGACTGGAGCCCATGTAAATTAAACATTACCTCTGGGGAGCTGAAGATCACAGTGAGAGCAGGGAAATACTGAGGGTCATCTCTCCCTGTTGAATAACTGAATTAGAAGTATAGATCCCTGGCAATGGGCAGCGCCTTGACTTGCTCAATCCCCTCCCCCACTAGATGGCACTGAATTCTTTTTCTTTAAACGAAAAAAAAAAAAAAAAAAAAAGACGAAGGGAGAAAAATATGGTGGAGGTCATTTTTGATGTAGAAAAGACCCCCAAAAACCAAAACAGACCCCCCCCCCGAAAAAAAAACCAAAGGCAAACCGACGAAGGAAAGCAAATTGCTATTGGTTGTGCATTTAGTCTGTCCATTTACCCGGCCCTTCCCCCCTCCTAGCCCCAGACCCCACCTCTGTGTACCTTTTACAGGCGTTCGCTTTGCCTTTGTGTCTGGAGCTCTCTGGAGAGGCGCGATGGTCGCTCGGGAGAGCGGAATCGATGCTGGGAGGGAATGGAGAGGAGACTGGCCCTAGCTGGAGGACACCATCCATCCGTAGTGAGGTCTAGCAGGCAGCTTGGCTCTGGACAAGGAATTGCCTCTGAACAGACTCACCGGGCTCCGCTCCTCTGTCCCATGCCTTCAGACATCTTTCCTGTGCACCCGTGTGCAATAGCTTTCTCCCTGGATCACTGAAATCGTGACCCGCAGGAAAAAAAGCCTCAGCTTTCAATCCATCGCTGAAACTGCATTTTCACTCCCTGATTCATTTAAGACCCATGAATTAGCGCCCTGTGCTGAGATGTCCTTAATTCACTGTCGGGAGCGGTTTCCGTGTCGTGTGCCCAAATGTGCGTGGAGGGGTTGTGGGCTTGTTTTTTTTTAAATGTCCTTCTCCCAGCTTACAGTCATCGGAAGATTGTTTTTTTTCAATAAGGATTGTTTTTTCCCCCCTCTGGTGAGGCAGGGGTGGGGTGGGAGGAAGAGAATTTAATAATGATCTGTGCTGAGAAGGGGCTGTCTGTAATAATCCCGGTTAGAGACACAGGGAAGGTTCCTAAAGCCTGCAGCAAGCAATATTCTCCCCTCCTGAAAAAAAGGAATAATAATGATGATGATGATGATGATGAAGGAGAAAAATGTTTAATTCTGAGAATTAAAGAGGGACTAAAATCCAACAGTTTCTCTTACAGTTATATGTTTAAGGTGACTTGCAGAAAGATATAGACTGCATCTGATAAAGCTACAAATGTAAGCAAAAAAAGAAAAAAAAAAGCATAGAAACTGCCACTGAAATGCCTTTTCAGAGAAAAAGATAAAACCTGGAACTGAATGTCAATTTTTGGCTTTCATTCCAATGCTTAAGAATAAAAAGAGGGAACAAGTCTAGCTTCTCTAGGTACAAAAGTCCTCCTGCCCCAAACTGTCTTGCTCTCCTGGAGTGTGATGGGAAAACCTGGCACCTGGACCTTCCTGTGTCCAACCAAATCTTGGTTCTTTGGACTGTAATCCTAATGTTTAACAAGAAGGAATGATATGATTTTCCCACCCTCTCACATTTCTTTGGCCAGTATAACAAGAAAAAACAGTTCTAATAGTTGGGTCCTCAATTCTGCTCTTAGTCCCAGTCTTCCAATTCTGTCTAAACCGGATGTTTAGACTAGAAAACAATTTTGCTTTCCATCTAAATAGAGAATAAACATAGCAGGCTCTTGTGCTTAAACAGAAAATCCAACAATCAGCCAAAAAATATGGTTCATAAAATAAGCCTGTTCCCTGTTCTCATCCTTCAGCTTTGGACTTGATGCTAAAAACTGACAAAGAAATCCAGGTGCACTTTCATCTCTGTGTGGGTGTGATATGAGAAACCTGTTTGTCATCTTCTTATAGGAGCCAACAGCTTTTCGGCCACAAAACTCCAGTTTTATTTCTGAACAGACAAAAAGTATGGCTGCTCCAGGCCTACTGCAACATCTAATTCTTTTTATCTATGGACATGTAGTTCCTTGAAACATCCAGTTATAGAAGTGGATCCATCTGTGCTGAACAATTTTTTTAAAAAACTGAGATCCTTAAATATTGACTGTTATTATTAACAACAAGGGGAAGTTACTGCTAAAAAAATTAAAGTAGTCCCTTTTTTCAGTAAAACTCTTAAATTTATCTTGAGCTTTCCAGACACAGTGAATATTCATAACACAACAGTGAAATTTTGCAATAGACCCAACTCAGTAGATGCAGATGATTGTAACCTTTATGATTTGGATGACTGACTTTTCTTTGCCAGACTCACAATCCTGCAAGTTGATTAGAGAATACAGAACACTTCACACCAAAAATGGTTTAATGACATAGATACTCTTCCATAGGTGCATATCCCAGTTGATATGGGCTCTGGTTTTGCCAGGTAAAATGGGAGATGTTTTGTTTTTTTCAATAATACTATTTGTTTTGGTGCCAAATATTGTTATGATCCAGCCATATGAGTTAGTTTTTTTCCTGGTGCAGCTGTATTCCACAAAACAATCCAGGTACATAATTCTGATACACAAACAGCTACTACATCTGCTCTCCCCACTGGAGCAAGTATAATTTGGGTGTCTAGGGTTAAAACCTAGCAAAATCCCAGGACTCCCCTCTGGGGTCAAGGGTGGTCACCAGCCCCAGAGAGGCTGTGCTTATTTTCAATCCAGGGGACACAGCTTGGGACTGAGGAGACAAAAGCTGGTAGGATCCAGCAGGGATCGAGATTTTTGCAGCATAAATCTGTGGGGAGGCATTGGGCTGCAGACTTTTTGGTGCAATAGGAGCAACTACATTATTTGCCATTCATGCTGTGGAGTCAGTGGGAGCCAAACATTGGATGGGGTAACTTAGTTCCTCTGTCAGCTCCAGGATGCTGTGGTACTCGCAGATCAGGATGTGCCAGCATCCAGCCCTTTTCAGTCCAAGGGAAATGACCATGTGTATTTCTTTTTGAAGCAGTACAGTTCAGAGTCTGGAGGCCTCTGCTTTCTGGATCACACAGAAGGTCTAGAATCCAGGGTTTCATTCAAGCTCATTCTCTCTATTATGTAGCAGGTTGGGATTTTTTTGGTGCAGTGAGAAACAGCTCCACTTGTTTTGGGTTTGGTTGGCATAATGTAAGGGCTTGTGATCGAGAATGATCAGGATCCAGTTAAATCCAGGTTTTACATTTTCCCCTCTTAAGAGAGTAAGGCTTCGACATTTCCTGCCTGGGAAGTGGTGCAGTTTATCTTTAAGGAGGATAGAGAAATAAGAAATGAGTCTCACGTTGCATGGGTGACATCACTGGCTTTTGGCTCAGCGCTCTGTATGCTCGGTCTGTAGGCTTCGGCCAAAGCTGCAGGGCTCGGTGTTTGAACAAGGAAAGATTCCCAGGTGTACAGAAGATTGGATTTGCTATTATTTGGGTTAAAAACGGTGAAATGAGATTTCTAAAGCTTGGGGACTCCAGCCCGCCTTCTGTTGCACTTGATATCTACAAGATGGGTGAGTTATTCCCATTAAAGAGAAAGGGAGTGAAAATTTAAGGAGAAAGAAATATGTCTGCATATATAACTACTGATGCCGGGGATACGATTCGTACGAAGCTGCTGAGCTAAAAAATCTCAGCTCCGACGAGGAGACCGGGCCATATGGCAGAGAAATGGTGCAGCCCCAAAGCTGTTGACAACAGTTAGGGGCTGCTTTCCTCTCCCCGTGTAAGGTGTGTAGCTCCCCCCCACCTCCGCCCCTCCGCCCCTCCGCCCCGGTTTGTTTTGGTTCGTTTTCCCCCGACCTCCCTCCCCTCCCCTCAGCATCCTCAGCATCCTCTCCGCCAGCCGTAGCCCTGCCTGCCTTCATCTTGCAGATGGCTAACGTGCCGCCGTGTTAGGAAAACTGTGCACAACACATCCCAGCGCCGGGGACGGAGGAAGCTTCTCAGCTGCCGGCGGAAGGGGGGGCAGCAGCGTGTGTGAGTGTGTGTGTGTGGAAGGAGGATGCCGGGGCCGAGGGCAGCCCCCCGCGCTGCCTAGCGGGCGGTGCGCGGCCGGCGGCGGCTCCTGCCGGGCTGCGGCTGCTCCCGCCGCCCCTGCCCGGCCCGGAGCCGGGAGGCTGCCCGAGCGCTGCCCGGGAGCGCCGGGGAACGAAGGCAGCGCGACGTTCGGCTGCCTGGATGACAGCGCCTACGACAAAAGCGGGAGAGTGAATGGCAAGGCTGGCAGAGAGAAGCCGAGGTGTCTCCGAAGCCAAGATGCCAGCGGCTGTCAGCGAAGTCTGCTGAGGGAGAGACCCGTGAGTGCCCGCGTTCCCAGAGCCAGCCGGGGAGGGGATGTTTTAACCACGATTTCAAACAGCAGCAGCAGCAGCGGCAGCAGCAGCAGCAGCAACAACAACAACAGATTGCTCCCCCCCTCTTGCTCCCTCCCTTCCGACCCCGCTTTAAACCCAAGCAAGTGACCGACCGTCCAGACGATGATGCTCTCGCTGAGCCACTGAGAAGGAAAAGGCAAGTCACCCATTCCTGAAACCGGGACAACTGGCTGCTTGCAAGTGGGAGATGTCAGGCTGCTGAACTTTTCTGTCCTGTGATGATGCTGTAGTGAGCTTGCTGATCTGAAAGCCATCTCTTCTGGATTTCTGAGTGGGCCAGATTGAAAGAGATTAATGAACTGATAAGCCATCAGGTCTCTTCAGGGGGATTCAGCCCTTCAGGCCCCAGCACTCGGGTGCTGGCAGTGAGGGGGTCACTGGTGAAAGGCTGTGTTTCTCCTCACCAGGTCTCCTCTGCAGAGGAGAAGAGGCAGATGAGACTCCAAGACTGCCTCCAGGGCAGAACTTTGTAGCGCTCTCAGCATCCCTCTGCAGCGTGGATGTGAGCCACGGGAGTTTGGGATGTTTGAGGCAGTCTCTGCCAAGTGACACCTAGCAGCTGCTCCGGTGGTTTTTGCGTGGTCTCACCCCCAGAGACTTTGCCTGTTGTGAAGATGTCCATGGTGTTTCTGTGAAGCTGAGGCATGGCTGCTGGAAGGTTACTGCTCTATGCTGGCCTCTCTTTAGCTCTGTGTGCCCTTGGCATGCTGGCTGTGGCAATCTGCTCTGACCATTGGTATGAAACTGATGCCAGGAAGCACAGAGAGAGGTGCAAGAGCATCACCACTAAGAGAAATGATCCTGGCTTCATTTATAACTCCAACAACAACCTGCCTCTCAGGGCCAGCAGGTCTAGGTTGGACCGCTGGGAAGGGAAACTCCTCTTGGCAAGAAACAGGAGGCAGATCTTTGCTATGAGCGCAGTCGACGAGTGCAACAGACAGTACAACTCCACCAATATGGGGCTCTGGAGGAAATGCCACCGACAAGGATTCGACCAGGAGCTGGAGGAGCTGATTGCCAAAGGTAAGGGCTGTTTTTTTACCAGATGAACATGCCAAGCTCTCCTGAGATGAACAGGGGCTGAGCAGAGCCATTTGGGCTCACAGATGGGAGCTAGCGTCCCTAGCCAAGTACCTCTCCTTGCAATAGGTGAACTGGCCTGGCTGGGCATTGCTTCCAGAAGCACTGCCAGGGCAATTTCCCACAGGATCTCTGCTCCTGAGACATGGGGTTTGGGAGCAAGAAGGCAATGGGCGTGAGAACACACACACCCCAGAATATCTCTTTCATGCCTTTCTCTCTAATCTTGATGTAGTCTTTCCATCACCATGGTATCAGATTATTTCCACACACAAAAAAGAAGTATTCATTAAGCAGACACTGGATTTTTAAATTTTATTTAAAAAAAAAAATATTTTTGACCCTGGTGGCTCAGGCAAAGCACATAGTATTTTGTTGGAGGCTACGTATGTCTGTGCTTCATCACTGCCTTTCTGGATGCCCCATCCATCCTGAAATACACCATTTACAGTGCTCACATGTAGGCTTTTTCTGTCCTCAAATGGAGAGTAAACAAAGAGAAATGCTAAAGAGCAGGAGGAGACCCAGCTTGCTGTTTACACTGAGCTATGCTTTGGAATATTTTCAATATCTGTAAAACATTACATGAGTTTATTAGAAAGGAATAATTTTCTCTTGGGGTGGAGGTGCTTCTGTTCGCCTGTAGCATTTTTGTGCTATTTTTTGTCTAGTTTTTTGTTCCTTTGTCTTAATTTTTCCCCCAGGGTAGTGGTTCAAGGTGATGGTCATTTTGCCTGAAATGTTTCTTTGATCTGAAGTATAGGAAGGGGCCACATGCATTAACCCCTGCCTAAACAGAAGATGCATGTTTTGGCAGGATGATCAGGGTTTCAGTGAAGGATGACATCTCTGCTACCCACAGCATGGTTACTCTGTACTACAAAATAACATTTTCCTTCCATGGCTCTCCTGTTGCAGTCAGAAGATTCCCCATTGGTTAATTTCCATTGTAGTGAAATTATTGCTTCTCACATAGTGCCATCTTCCAAAATACTTGTCTTCCAAGAGTGTTCTCTATCCCATACTCTCTGGATAGCCTTCATTAATTCCCTCCTCCTCAGACATTACAAGTGGAATTATTGCCTAAAGCTACTTACTCAGGAAGGGTGTTCTCTCACACCCAATGTTTGCCCATGCACATGTTTTGTTCCATGTGTTTTATGAGTGAGCACTGGATGTGAGTAGCATGGCAGAAACTTGTACCAAGCCATCCAAGCAGGTGCTGTACCTGGATCACTGCTTGGGATCTTGCCTGTGTTGCTAGGGACCCTTCATATCCAGCTGCTAGTTAACAGCTCCTAGGAAATAGATTGGTATCTTCAGCCCCATTTGTAGAGGGCAAGTGGACATGTCGAAAGCCCCTCAGCACCCAGACACTCTGCTGCTGGTTCCAGTGCCAAGGGAGTGATTCCTACTCTCCACCTAGATGAGGATGCTATGTGCTGGGCTGGCCATGGTGAGCTAGATTGTTCTGCCACGTGTACTCACTGTGCTCGGGGCATAAACAAATTCAACCTTGACAGCTGGCAAACGTGTCAACAGAGCTCACCTTTGCAAATGGAGCTGTGGTTATTAGAGAGGATTTTCATCCTGAAATAAGTGAGAATCTTTCCTCTTTCTCCACCTGCCTTGCCCTGGGATCAGGAATGTCCATTTCTCCTGCCTGAAACAGCTGAAATTGCGTGGTGCTGGGTTATGTGTAATGGCAGCTCTGCTAAGCATTAACCATAGAGAAAACGTGACAAATCAAGATGAGGTGGTTAAATGAAGGAGAAGGTGGTCTTTGAAAGATCTTGATGTAGTCTGCTTGTGTTTATGTATGTGTGAAAGAATGAGTGTGTGTGAGTGTATGAACTAACTCTAAACATACAGCACCCAGCTGGTAGCCAGGGATTCCCTGGCTCAGGGGCAGTGAGTGTCCCTGCACACACACTCCTGGATAGGAGTGTCTGCAGGTGGCCAGAGAGCCACTTCACAAAGTCACTGCCCCCAGGTGAGAGGTGCAACTTGTGCACATAAAGAAGCTGTGTGCAAATATCTGGGTGTGTCACTCCGTGCCTGCTCTGAAGGTTTTCTGATATGCTTCTAACAAATCTCATTGTAGGATGAGAGAAGTGTTAAAGGAGGGAGACTTGTAACATTGAACAGCAGCATTTTAGTTCATTGGATGGCCTTTCTGGGGTGAGGATCTGTCTGTGCTATAGCTCTCAGCCATGATGAAGAGTCACCCATAAATGCTATAGAGGTGTGTGTTCCTTTGCCCCCTCTAGACTGAAACACAGAAAAAGCAAGTATAATGGCAATTCAATAAAATAAAGTGTTTGACTTGCTCAGAAATAAAAATGGAGATGTTTCCTTTTTGATCCTCACTTATATGATGAAAGTGTAGTAAGTGTTATTGCTGTCCAATGTTGAGAAGAGCTGTGAGTTCAAAGTAAGTCAGGTATTCCAGGTTCATACCAAGAGGCTCTATCATGAAAGTGAAAACTTAAAGTATTTAACTAAAAGTTAAAACTAAAAGTATCTCTCACTTCCATGAGAGATACTTTTTTGGGAGTCAGGAGTTGCAGGGATGGGTGTGTGGACAGAGTATGTCATGTGCAGATGTGAGGGGCTGCAGATATTGTCCGTGTGTAGTGTTCAAATAACCTGACTGGGGTTACACAGATTCTTGCACAGATGAAATCACTCTCTGTGAGATCCAGGGCAAATACCTTATAAAAGAGACTCTTATTGGTATATAGTGATTTAACTCTCTTTCCTCTGTTAATTTAATGTAGTATACCTCTTCCAGAAGTGGATGAATTAATGCAGGTTCTGGCCCCAAATCTGGTGTGTAATGTTATATATAATTGAATATATAAATTTTATGAAGTGTTTTGTTATTCTGTTTATTTGTTTTAAAAGGTGGACGGGATCTGTGATCCATTTAGTTTAAAACAGATCCTACATTTTTCCCTAGGCAAAGCTTCCAGTATTGAGAATGGTCTATTGAGATTTGTCTATCAAAGTATAACAAAAAATGGTCATTAAGAGCCTAACTAGCTTTGCAAATACCCTGCAGTTATTCTGCTTATGAACTCTGCTGAAATTAATACAAGCTATAGGCAATGGCTTGTGGCAGGATCAGGAATTGTGGTACTTGGCAATATTCTGATACCAGTGATTTTAAAAACCAGTTCTGTTCCTGAATAGTTTGGGTTGCTTCTATAATTCTATTCTGTATTTGTTTTTACTTTCTGGGAAGTAAATCAAGACCTTTATGCTGGATTTTGCTAGAAAAACTGGAGATCTGTTGCTTCAGGTTTTTAATATATAGGTATAATAGATAGTAATTCATATATAAAATAATTTGTCCTATTTTTATTTCTTCTATACTTTTTTTGTATTTTCATGGAACCCATGTGCATATTTCAAAATAATACAATTAGGTAAATAGGCAATGAATTAAAAGAAATTGGAACTGGTGCCTTCAGAAGGCTGACCTAGAACAGAGGCTAGACAGGGTTAAGAATTAAGTAGATATTTATTAAAAGGCATTAAAGGATACACCTTGGGCAGTACAAGAGCCTGGACATGGCCACACCCAAGATGGACCCAAAATGGTGACAAAATGGACAACTGGTCATGAGGTCTCACACTTTTACACATTTTGGTCCATTTACACATTGGGGTTAGTTGTCCAATTACAGCTCCAGGTTATGAAGTCCCATCCTCCTTGTTTGCTCTCTTAAGCCCAACTGTTGTTTATGCTTTTGGGCCTGAAACTTGTAATGATTGTCCTTGGTGCCAAGCTGGAAATGGATTGTTTTGTCTACCTAACCTGTGAAGAGAACTTACTGACCCTTAATATGAAGCTCAAAACTACACATCTAGGCAGCACAGAATCTGAAAAACATGAAAGCTAAAACCTAAGGCATAGCTAAAACCTAAGGCATCATTTTCCCCTTTTAGTAAGAATACTCAGGGAGAGGGAGACAAGCATGAGACCAAAGACCTGAGGAGTATTCTAAAGCTGCAACAAAATTAGGCAGTTCATTTTTTCTCTTTGTCATCATGAAAAAAATAAATCAAATCAGAAACAACAGAAATGACAAACAGAAAATCAGTAAAGAAATCATTAGAGTTGAACATGCAATCTGAGTTCTCAGTCTTGCTAACTTTTACTCTGCTGAATAATCTATATTTCTGGGAGTGGACTACTTGGACTGAGGGAAAGCAATCTTGTACAGAGGGACCAGTGAAAAAGAAAGAGATAACAGCTGTTCCTCTGATTCTACTTTCACATCTGATCAAACCTTTTAGCATCTCAGGACCAGAGTTTCACTCCTGATTCCTAAAGCCTTGCAGAGTCAGGAAATGCTGGCTCTGGGGGTGTTCAGCACAATATTCTGGATTTCTTCTGATTCTCATATGTTTGTCCAGTCTCCTCCACAAACTGGATAGCCTTGCTGCTGGAGGCCCCTTTGAGCATAGTGTTCACCCTGTCCTACCAGATCCACTGTTTGCCTGTTTACTATGGAGTTTCTAGCAAAAGCAGCAATCCCTCGCCCAAGCAACAACTCTGAGTGAGCCAACCAACTCCAGCACTAAGAAGCCAGAGAGCTGGAATGCAGGTGAGCGTCTGGGAGAAGGCAAAGTTTATGTCCTGCTTTGGCAACCAGTAGTTCACAACTCCTTGTATACAGCTTGTAGTGAGCCAGAAAAAAAAAAAAAAGGAGCCACAGAGTCTGCCTGCATCCTATGGCAATGTTGCTCAGATGCTTTCCTGCAATAGCTGAGAGGAAAACAAGAAAGGAAAAAAGGGAATTACATCATTTAATTATAAAGGTACAATAAAGTAGATGAAGAAGTTGCACAATAACCAGAGTCTGTTCCATTTAGACAATTACTACTCAGAGGACCTTTCATCTTGCCTTTGGAAGGCTGCCAGTTAAACCTGACTGGATGGGGCTCTGCTGCCAGCCATTGGAATCCAATTTTTATTAAAAAACCCCCCAGAATTTACAATGACCTTATTATTTCAACCCTTCTTCTACCTTCCTTCTTCCCCTGAGATCTGTGGAAGTCATAGTAAATCCTATTTTTAAAACATTTTATAGTGAGTATACTTAGCCCATGCCACCACTGAAAAAACCCCAAAATCTAAGTAATTCCTGTGCAACCTACCTCCACCTGAAATAGTACACAAGATTTCTGGGATGAAAGCATTCTCTGGTTTGGTTTGTCAGATGCATGGCATAACTGAGGAAGAAAGACTTAGCAGGACTACTCCAGCCGTCACTAGGGATTATTTATACACAAATGGAAAGAGGCTACTGGAGAGAGGCTACTTGCAGCTATATCTAGGAGCAAAAAGATTTATTTTTGTAAAAATTCTTGCAATACCTTGCAAAGCTCTAGATTTGACTTTTAAAGTGCAATGGTTTTGACAGGTAAATTAGGACAGCCATTTTTTTCATGTATCCTTTATACATAAAGACTCAAATGCTTTGTTTAAAATCTGTGCTTGAAATCCTAACTGTTTTCCAAATGGACTCATTAAAAAAGGGACTTTATTGAAGTCTTGATTCTGATCCTAGAGAAGTCAATAGTAAATGTTTTATTGAACATGGCAATGCAGCAAGTTCAGGCCTTTAGTGTTTCCTTTGAGGATAAAATTGTCCCTGGGTAGAAAGGCCAGTGCAAGGTCTGTGCTCCTTCCTGTCACAGCTGGAGTTCTGCTGGAGGCATCCACTGAAATTCAGGCAGTAGACAGCACTGGAGTGGAATCTTAGGCTATCCAGGTATTCAGTTTTCCAGTTTTTGATGCTGAAATTATTCTTAGTCTGTTGATGTGAGGCTGGAAGTCAAACAACTGAGATACAGCAAAGCCATCCTCTTGTTCAGGGATTTTCTAAAATCCTTTAGTGGATGAAATCACTGGTTCATGTGTATGAGTTCCAGGAGGATTTGGCCCATCATATTTTGAATGAGCAATCTAATATTTTAATTGCATCAAATTTAAATAGCAATTCATTAAAAAGTTTCTTTGCCATAAGTAATAAGAACCTGACACATTCCTCTGACACATCTGAGATAATTAGTTTGATAATATATATCTGCTAAAAATACTAAGAACATATATGTAGTTTAACAGAACAGCAATGGGTTTTAATCATGACTTTTTAAAGGGCAAATTTCAATCAAGCTGCTGGCTTTCAAACAAATTTGCCAGTGAAGACAAATGGAAATTTTGCCTGAGTAAAAATGACAGGATCATGCCCTTCTCAAGAGAAACTGATATTTGCAGAGCTGCCTGCAGGACTGCATGCTTAATTCCTGTTCATTTAATTGAACATCCAAATCCTTCTGAGAAATCTCAGAATTTTTATCCTTTCTGCCTACTGCTAAAAATTTGTAAAAGCTGTGGAGGAAAGATTTAATATGAGTACAGTTGTCTTCTATTCACTGTAAAAATAAAAATTTGAAAGATAATTTTACCTTATAGAGATGAAACGGCCTGAACTATTTTGTCATCTCCCACAATAAAATTCCATATTAATATTGCTTTTTCTCATTGAGAAAGTATTTCTGTGCATTTAGAAATGCTTCAAGAGGGGAATGACTTCATTAACTATTGCAGAACCAGCAGGTAAGAAGTCTTTATGTTTTGCAGGTTTAGCAGAAATAATGACAGTCATTTATAATGTGAGTTACTTAATGGCTCATTGCTCACAAACTACTGCTGGAACTCTTAGCTGCACATTTACCTCTTTAGGATCAAAAGAAAGAAATGAGATGGTGTTTCTTAGTTTTTAAGCAATAAATAAATAAATAAATAACGTTGATTCTGGAATTCAAGTTCCCTTAACAGATCATTTGGAATAGAATCCACTTAAAATGAAAGAATATAAATTAACATATTTTCCTGGCAGGAGAGAAATCAGAGCAAAAAAATATGGAAATTTATCCATTTTCTTTCTCATTAGACCTTGTTATTTTATAAATAAATATTCAGAACTGCCCAGCCGAGCCTGCCTGAAATCATAATCCTTCATAGATAAGTACCAAAATAGATGAAAGAAAGATAGTACTGCAGTTAGGGCAGGGGCTTACAAAGCCAGAATTCAGTCCAAGCTCTGCCATAGTCTTTTTTCATGACCTCAGGCAAGGGACTAAATCTCTCATGCCTCAGCTCAGTAGCAGTATAATAGGGATTTCGTTCACTATTAATGCCAGTTCGCGTTCTACCCTCAGATTTACGAGCTTTAATCATGGATCAGAAATCATGGATCAGAAAAATGTCTCTGTCCTTTTGACATGTGGCTGCACTTTAAATATTGGCAGTGAATGCAGCCTTATGAGAGAGTACAACGAGACTACAAAGTAATTATGCTCAGTGTGAGCGGCAGCGCCTTTAGAACACCAGGAGGCAAACTACATTGCTGTAAGCACCACAAAATGTGGGAATCCTACAGGAGTTGTAAAGAAGGATAATGAATAAGAAGTGTGGATGTTTATGGGATGGTCTTCCAAAGACTGAGGAATGGCACCAGAAAAATCATGGGTCATGTCTGCTTGAAATATTAATAAGTAGGTGATGGGGATTGACCTCTTTGGTTGGCTAGTAGGAAGAAGTTGACATTTCCTTAATGAAGACAAGTGGATTACACTAATGAGATAGATATGGGGACAGCAGTCTACGGCTGCTAAGAGAAATGACATGGTAGGAGTGATGTGTTAGGAAAATCACATTTCTGGCAGCATCCTAAATGGATACATGGAGGGCAAGTTTTGTAAAGGTCAGAAAAAGAAATATTGTAGTAATAAAGGCACGAGGTGATGAGAGCCTAGATGGTGAAAGAATATGCAAATCTTAGACGTCCTCTGGATCTATATACATTGTGGGACATATGAGATGAAAATGTTGCTGCAGTTCTTGACAAGAATCACAAGAAAAGTAATAGTATTGTCTGTGGTGATCTAGAGGGGAATTACTGAAGAGAGCATATAGTAAAGAAGGAAGAAGATCATTAGGAACTCTGTTTTAATTACAATAAGCTGAGCTTGTTATATGCGTGTCCATGAGGAAATATTGAGATATTGTGGGTATGGACCTAGGGAGACAAGTTTGTGTTAGAGGAGTGAGCCTGGAAATTTCTATGTGGAGATCAGAGTGGAATCTGTGTTTGTGCTTGAAATTATCAAGGAGTGAAATACAGAAAGAGGAAAGCCCCACGAACCCAGCGGATCTGGGAGAAGAAAAGTGTCTTCTGGAGGGCATGCAAAAGGAGCAGATTCAAAGGTGGTGCAATAGAAGTGAATAAGACCATGGTAGCTGAAGAGAGTCACTGCTTCAGGTTTAAACAGCACAAGAGACTACTGCAGGTAGCCAGTGTGCTGCAGCAGGTGAGAACAGAGTATTCAGTGCTGACGATTGCCCAGTATGTTAAAGTAAAAACTTTAGCACTGATTGCAAAGGAGAGGAAGCTGCAGTGAACTAGTGGGGAGGAGTCCAGGACACGTTTGTAGTTGGCATATTCAGAGAGGTTGGTGGGGAAGGGAGGAGAGGAAAAGACATGGTATTTATAGAGGAAAATAAATGTTTTAAGATGAAAGAGTGTTTTAAGATGAGAATATTTTAAGAGGAAAGAAGCTGGATGGTATTTGTGTTATGAGAGTAAAGAGGCAGAGGGGCGTGAGAGGTCAAGGCAAAGAGAGAACAAGAGGACAAGAGCAGTGGTAAGGAAAGGCAGGAGGTAGGCTAAGACTGGCTCAGTGGCAAATAAAAGAAAGGAAGAGAGCCACATAGGAGGTTTTTCATCTGTAGGAGAGAAGAATGGGAAAGGAGTTGTAGGAGGGCAAGAGGAAACAGAAGGTAAAGCGGCTGGAATAGGAAGATCATGGTTTGTCATTTTCTCATGGAAGAACTGAGTGAAATAGTGTATGACAGCTGAAGTGGGGGCTGGAGGAGGCAGGAGGGCCTGAGGAATAAGCCAAATGTGGCAAAGAGGTGATTGTGACTATGAGTCTGAGATTTAACTGGAGTAAAGTCTAGGAAACAAGCAGAACTGAATGAGGGAACAATGCATTTATAGAGAAGAAAGTTAGGCAGGAGGGTTCCCATCAGAGATGCCCTGCTGTGTGAAGCATAGCAGAGACCAGCTGGTATGGATCAGCTGGGATTTGGGGTACAGGGCAGGAATAGCTAGGGGAAAGCAAAGCAAAAGGTCTGTGAATGAAAGGATGCAGCATGGATAACATCTACATGTGGAGAAAGGAAAGATAAAGAGGGTACTAAAAGAATAAGCGCAGGCAAGAAGTCCTTGGTGCTGATGATCTGAGGTGACAGAAAGGCCTAGAAGGCTTAGTGTGAAGAGGTGGCTGGTACTTGCTGAAAGAGTCCAGGGGATTGCCCGGGTGGTGGAGGAGAAGGATGGGGGGGGAAACACAGAGTTCAATATGGAGTCCTGCCTTTTTGGTGGCTGACTGGATCAAACAGAGTTGTACACTGAACAGAGGAGACACTAAAACATACGGCTTAAAGGGCAGAGACTCTTCTATAACTTGCTCTGCCTTCCTGCTGTGAGTTTATCCTGTGTAGCCTTACACAGGTGTAAGCATGGCTGCCCCCAGAAGAGTTCAGCAAGTTTGTCCAGTGCTTGTAACAGCCATATTTCAGTCTCAGCTAGACCCTCAAAGAAGTTAAATAAATATTAAGTATTAATTCAGGATATTTTCCATGAAGTGGTGTGTGTGTGTGTGTGTGTGTGTGTGTGTGTGAGAGAGAGAGAGAGAGAGAAGAATGGTATTTGCATAGCTGGGGGCTTTTAAGGAAAAGGAATTCTAAGATGTCCTGTATACACAGCAATATGTATCCTGTTAAGATATCCCAACAGATTGAGTGAAAGACACAGTCTCTCATTGAAGCCCTTATTTAATTCTGAGAGCTTTTGTTGGGTTTGAGTTTTAGCAACAGACTTTTCAAAAAAAGCTTCCTAAATGTATTTCTAGACTTTCTAATAGGATGAAACAGTTATGCTAATTTTATTGGATAACCAAAGCTATTTCAAAAGATCTTTCTGTCTCAATATGAATGTATTATTCTTGTCTCTGTGTCTGTAATAATCAATGCCTATCTTTGAGTATGAAAAAGAACCTTTGTAGTGTAGTTATTTTTTCTTTCTGCCTAATGGTCACTTAACAACATAAATATTATAACAGAAACAAACACAAACAAAAGGAACAAAAAAGTCTTCAGATGTTACAGGTGTAGTTAGGGTCACTAGATTGATTTTGAAAAGGTGATGATTTATAGTAGCTGATGATCCAATTACATTGCTTTGTTTTAGGTGCTTGAGTGGCCCTGATTAAGAGAGTATTTGAATACTGTTCTTGCTTTTTAAACATAAAGGAATTTGAAGACTGGAATTATCCCTGTTTTACACAGAGGACAGTTGCTCAACAATGCAAAAGTTCTGCAGGACAACAGTTCACATTGGAAAGAAATTTGTCATTGTTGAGCCTTAACTACATATTTTACGTTAAATTTCACCCCCTTTCTATTTACCAGTTCCCAAGACTGTCCAGTTTTGCTTATTGATATTCTGTAATGGTTAAAGAGAAAAGGAGGAATGTTATCGTGATCAGAGAGACAAAGGAGCCAGCCAACAGGAACAGGGGAAATGGAAAAACTCAAATAACTTAATGGGCTCAAATTGGGGAGTTGGACAATTTCCATCTCAGTCTCCTGAAAGATGTGACATTGCAAGTCCAGTAAAAAGGATTTTCAATAAACCTGTCTAATTAGGGTGGTACATTAGGAATGAAAAGTAGCAAATCTATATTTAAGGAAAGGAGCAAAAGTTGTCTGGGCCACAGTGGACCTTTTAGTTTGATCATAATAATACCAAGCAATGTTTAAAGTAAGTTCTAAAGGAGTGATTAATTAAATGCATAGGCAAAAATGAAATAAACATGGGAAGTATGTTTTCCTATTTGAAGTGTGCCAAACTACCCTGATATATTTTGCTAGGAAGATAACGGGGTTTTAAGATAAGGAAACGCCTTAGACCTAAATTATCAGGGTTTTGGTAAAGGATTTTATATTCTGCCCCTAAGGAAATGGTTTGTTGCAATATTAAGGTAACTAGTACACAATTTACTGAGTGTTTAAGGAACTGAGGGAAGGCAAAAAGTGCTGAGAGGGGACGTATCAAGATGAAGGCAACAGTACAATTCCTGAAGTACAGGAATTCCGTGCAGCTTCTTTGCACAGAATTTAGCAGAGCTCATTGAAAGAACTTTAAGCTAGATTTGAAGGGGAAAAGAGATAAAGCCAGGCTTGTTAGAGATAAGCCTGAGGGTGGCAGGCTAATGTTTTAGGGACAGTGTGCTAGCAAGGCCCTTTGGTTTGCTGTTGCAGTGGAGGTAAAATTTGAGATCCATAGGGCAGTAAAGACACAAGATTAGTAGTGTGTTGGAAGGAGAGACTGTGACCTTTGGAGAAAGAGGCAGGCAGCTCAGGAGGACTACAAGGATGAGGATATGGAGGAAAGAAATTAGAAGGGCCAAATCCCATCTAGAATGATTTGATGACTGTAAAGGCCTTTTCTAACTTAAATATTTCTATGATTCTATGACATATTGCCTACTATGCAAGAAAAATGAGCAGAGTCCTTTCCAATATTGTGTGCTTGTGAAACATCCATAGGACTGTGAAGGATTAATTTATTATTGCTGTTAATTTTTTTTTTTTTTCTCCTATGAAAGAGCATATTCAGCTCTGTATCGATCAGGAACTGATGGAAGGGGTGTTTGTCACTGAGCTGCCTGACACCAGCCACAGGTGTCTGGTGAGAGGAAAGGGACCTAAGGCAAATCCAGCTGCACTATCCCAGCTGCTTTGTCTTTCACTTAGATCTGAGCCACACTTTGTTTCATTCCTGTGACACCCTACACATTCAGGAAGGACTAGAGATGGGGACTCTGAGCACTCAATGCATACTTCACCTCTCCTTGAAATAATGTGGTTAGTAGGGTCTTTGTTTCCTGGCTCCCTCATGTTCTTTCATTTCAGATTGCCTTAGCTCAACAACAACAAAGGCCTGTTAGAGTCTCAGCTATTTATATTCATAAGCCAAGAGAATGCAGAGCCTTCAGATTCTTCATTAAAACAGTTTATATAAAATAAAAGAGAATTTCCTTACTATATTTAAATGTTCAGAATGGCTGGCAGCACCAGAATTAAACTCATCTTCACACATATTTAAATTATCATGAGATGTGTATTTCAGTTCACAAAATGTTCAGCCCTTTGGCTGGTGATGTTGGATGAGTTTCCTTATATTGGGATGGATTTTGGCACAGGATCCACCACCTTATGAGGACTAAACACCCACTAATGGCCTCATTCACTTGTGTGTGAATCAGGAGACCACAGTCCTCAAAGAAGTTTTTGGGAAAGGCCTTACAGAGAACATAAAGGCTCCACAGCACTAAAGGTAGGAAAACATCACATGGGATGGTGTTTTGGGGCTATAACTCAGCTCCCAGGAATGGTGGAAGCATGATGACATCAGTACAGAGCAAGACAAGTGTGGATACTCTTGTTTGGAAGTTCAGAGAGAATTGTCTAACACTCTCAGTGGCGCAGCTTCTTCCTGCATTACTGGGAAGATCTGTTATCCAGCCTTCTGCCTGAGCACCTGTGGTAGCAGGGCTGTATCTGAGGAGGATCAGAGAAGGGATTCCTGTTTTCTGTTTCCACTGAGCAATGACCACAGTCTGATGAACAGGCCCAATTCTGCTTTGAGTGAATGGGAGAGGGTGGTAGCAGAGACCAAGCAAGGGGAGGCTGGAGTTTGATGGCATCGCCTCTACAGGCATGTCACATATGTGGGAGCAGCTGGATTTGAGGTCCTGTGCCTGTGTGCTGAGCTGTGTGAGTGTGAGCTATGCTAAGCCACTACACACCACCGAGGGTTTGGAACAAGGGCCGAGATAAGTGTTTTTCTTGGCTCATTTTTGTAGACTTAAGCCATCCTTTTTCAATGAAATAATATTTTGTGTCCAAGAGGAAAGAGGAATCCTTTCTACCTGGTGTCCTGAGGAGCCTCCAGTTTTCAAATGCTACTTCTTCTAACTCATTGATCCTGGTGGGAAAGGTAGTCACAGACTCCCAGAGCATTAACTTTGTGGGGATGGGAGCAGGACCAAATCTCACTGACCACTCCATAAGGTCCATATTTATCAGTGATGAAGTGGCTGCAGAATGGGCCAGTGTCTTGGCCTCTGGACCTGGAAAATTCCATTTGGAGAAAGCAGGGGGACTTGTTTCAAACATTTTTTTAAACAGAAGGTGTAACTGGGAAGAGTGTGGCTATTTGTTTAAGTGTCTTCCAGGGAAGGAGGGAGAGGAGACTTGATTGCTTGGAAGGAGGAAAGATACTTGTCAGTGTAAGGTCTCCTTCACTCTGATGGCAGTGATGGCAGTGCAGGGATGGCCTCTGTTTCTCCCTCAGTCTTTCCTTCTTGTCCCTTGTGCTGTTCTTATGGTGTCCCCTGCACTCTCTGCCACACCAGAACTTGTGGCACATCTTTCCCCTCTTGCTCATCAGTTATTGTTAGCAGCCAGCCTGTGACACAGTGACTAATTGCATTATTGATGCCTTCAAATGAAGAAGCAGCAGGAGCAGGAGCAGATGAACTCTTCAGCACCAAAGTCCTCTTTGCCCATGTGTGACCCTAAGAATACAGGTACAAAGGGAGAGAAAGGGGAATGAAGCAGGACTTCCTTTACTGGAATGCTGCCCATAGTGCTGAGGTATGGCCAAATCTTCAACTCAGGCTCTGCTTCACTTGCTGCCAGCCTTGCTTCCATCTGAGGGGTCTTGATGTCCATTGGGTTGTGTTACCAGGGTGTAGTTTTTGGCTGGTGGCATTAGGATGACTGGAAAGGCACAGCTTCTTTAAAGATTCTCCTTCCTTTGAATGTAATTCATGGCATTTTGGGATTTCCTGAACTTGAAATCTGAGATGACCTGCACTTGATTGCTATGGTTGGATGGTACATTGTACCTGTCACCTGGAAAATTAGGTTCCTTGAATATTCATCTTGGGCACATGAGTTAGGCACTGAAATACCTCCTCTGAGGACTAAGGTTCTTCAGGCTGCTTGTGATAATGTTTCATTGCATGTCCTTAGTATCTGTGTTTTGAAATGAAATCCAATTTTTTAGCTCTCAGAAGGCACAAATTGCCTCAATTATATCTATCCTGGTGGCAATTTACACCAGGGTAAGACTTGGTTCTAGTACTTGGGGACCAAATATGACCATTTCTCCACTCATTTCAAATCTTTCTTTCCAGGGTTTTGGCTTGTGCTAAAATGCAGGTCAGTGCTCCTGAGTTTAAGTTTTAATTTGAGGAAGTTTCACTCTCCATCAGACCTATGACAATGATCTTCAAAGCTGACCTTGTGGTTTAGGCATCTGGTGCACACACACACGAACCAAAAGATAGAGGCAACATGGAAAAAACTGGATTTGAGTGGAATAAATAGGTCAGGAGTTCTCTCTATGGTCTTTAACAGTTTCTTTTACCATCAGGCTGCTCCTTTTCAAAGATAATATATCAATTATTATTCCTTTGTTTCTAAGGGCGTGGGAGCTGAGAAGTGACTCCTCTGACATTTTAGTAGATCGCTGTAAAAATATGGAGAAAGTTTTCACATAAAACATGTAAGTTTACCCATCACAGATGCCAATCTGGTTTCAAAGGATTTAAGAAGGCCTATTGTCTGCCACGCTGTTTTTTTGTTTGATATTTTTCTGTTGATATATTGTCTTTGTAGCTTTTTCATCTGCTAATTGATGTATGGCCGTATGTACCGGTCTTTCAGCTGTGCTCCAGCTTTACATTAGAAGCCCTACTTTGTTTTTTCATGATTCTTATGGTTTTATTTAAAGGCTTAGGGAGATAAGTCTGAAATAAATTTGTAGCTTTCATGGATTAAAATAAATTTATTGAAGTGAACCAAGGGAAAGCAGAGATGCAGTGGGTGCCTGAGCCCTCAGGCAGCCTGGAAAAATGACTTAGCAAGGTGATCACAGTCACTGGAGCATCATGTTTTAAGCCAGAAGGTGAAAATTCAAATTCGCTGATGAAGGGGAGGTCAGAGTGAGAATGAAACTACTGGGACTGAAAGCTTGGAATTGTGGAGAAAAGAAAATGGTGGCAAAGTTAGAGGAAACTTATGCAAAGAGAGAGGGGAAATAGTGTTAAGAGAATGGAAGTACCAGTAAGGAGAGAGAGCAGTGGCTGCAAGGGGAACAGGCCTTTTGTTGAGTGTGAAGGCCAGGATCTCTCCTTGAACAAATATTAAAGTGACAAAAGGTACATAAAGACCATGTTTCCCCTTTGGCTGTTAGTAAACTGTTGGAAAAAAGTTTTTTCTAAACATTGTGGAATGTGTGAGAAGAGCCTGAACTCCAATGATGTCTGTGAACCAGACCCATGGTAAGATTTTCCTAATAAAGATGCATTTGTGTCCTTATTGTAGTAAGGGCAGGACAAGAGAAAACCTGTAACCAATCTTTTTCATCTTGAAAGGTTAATTTCACCTGCCATTTCTGTCCTTGCAGAGCCTCCTTGGGGGCAATTCTTCCAGCAGAACACTTTTGATCGAGTTTTGCTCCAGAAACTGAAGCAGGAGCCAGAGTCCTCTGGAAAGCCCTGCATATAAATATCTTGTTTAGTTAGTCTAATAAAGGTATTACTAACAGTGCTGCTTGGAGGATTTATTGGGGGATTTCACTAAGACAGTGTTAGCAGTGGAATTATAGTCATTCTCTGGTAAGACCTTGTCAATGCAAGAGAAAATAACATTGATCCAATCAGAGATATTTTACAGGATCAATGTAATATTCTTTTGCATAATCACAACCAAAGGATTATGGGCCTGTGCTGGGAGTGATGAAGGATCACTTGACAGATCACAGCCTCATTTGTTCTCATCCTTTTAACTGGTGAAGTACGGGCAGTTTTTAAAAGTCTGCCTTTATATCCCTGTATCTTAAATACATCAGGGCTCCTTTGGGCCACAGGCATTATATATTCAATCTATTGCTTTTAAACAATATTTTTGGCTACATACATTTTTCATAGCTGAGACACACTGAAGCATCTTGATATGACCTTGAGACAATTCCCTCTGCAATCCAGGAAACCAATGTACACAAAATGGGAAATGAGGCCCCGAGGTGAGCAGGGAGGAGGAGAAGACAAATCAATATACAGCATGAGCCTTATAACCAAAACATCATAAGGGACTCTGAATAAGTTTGCGTAATTGAGCTTTTGGATAGTGCAGCAATTCCTCCAAGGGGATACCAGCATTGCAGATGACAGTGAATTCAGGAGGCTCAAGAGCATACTGTGGTATGCTGGGAATAAATTATTATCAAACGAGTCCTCCTCATTGTTTACACTATTGTCTTTGCATTTTTTCAAGATCCCAGGACTGCTCTATTGCTTTAATATCAGTGTTGTCATGCCTTGTGAAAGCTCTAAATCTCTCTGCCGGTTGCAGCTGCCTAGGTATTCCCTTGGCTGTAGGCAGGCTTCTTCTGCAGTGGAAGAGAAGCAGCGTGTTTGATAGCTTCACCACATTTGACAGAATGGTTCCTTTGGATTTGCACGTACATCTCAGTAAAGGATGGAAAGGGAAAATGGTGGCTGAGGTGCAGAGCAATGGCTCGGCTCACTGATAATATCAGGGACCATTCAAACTCCAATCCTGTGGTTCCAGATGACTTCAACTGCAGGGCTGCAAAAGTTATTTGGGGAAGAAAAGCCAGCTATTACAAGTGACATTTAAAATTAGATGGGACATAGCTCCCATGAAATACAGCAGGCATCAGCTTGTTGACATCAGGACTAAGACAGACAACTAAATATGTCCCTTTTCCAGTCATGGGCAGAGCCTAGCCTGAATCAGAGCACACAGCTTTGCTAGGAAGCTGTGACTAACATGAAGCATGTGTATTGAGGAGTATGTGAGAGGATGCAGGAGCCTGTTGGAATTAACCCTTTAAACAAGTTCAGGCTGGGAACAAAATCTCCAGGAGTGTGTGGTCTCTGCAGCTTTACCTTGCACCAAGAAGCATGGGAAGGGGAAGAGGAGACAGGGTCACAGATCAGGCAGGTCATAGCCTCCAGGCAGCACTAACCCTGGCAAAATCCCCTTGCTGGCCTTGTCCTTGCAGGCTCATGTTTGGCAACGCAGGTTTTCCACAGCCATCACTGTGGGGTGATTTGGAGAATAAGTCTGGTTTGACAGCTCCCCTTTGCACAGCCCGGTACCTCCTGCTCCCTGTGGCACGTGGCACACGCCCCCTCCTTGTGCAGACTGTGACCCCCCTGAAATGCTACACCTCTGGGGGCTCCTGCTGCCCATGGGGAACTGCTCCTGCTTTGCTGATGGCCATTTCCATGGGATGGAAACCCTGGGACATTGCCATGGGTCTGGTGCTGTAGGTAGCACCAGCACAGGTTGTCAGAATCATTAAGTGAGAGTAATTGTGGTGCCATTTTATTTTTTTTTTTCCCTTTCTACCTTGAATAATCAGTGATCAGATTGCTTCTGCAAAATGCAATGCCAAAAAGTAATTGGTGATAATAATCATTCACTCTATCAACTCTGGCCACAGAGCTTTGGCCTTTGGACAGTTTTTATATCCTTGCAATTCATGGGTGCCTGTCATTTGTTCTGTCAGTGAGTCTGCAGAAAATCTGTATTAAAATGAGGTTAGGGGTTGAGACCTAAACCTAGAAAAACATGAAAAATCGGAACAAATCCATGCTGATAGACAGTACTTTGTTCTGCAAGTCCAGGATGGACCCTTATATGGGATTTTCACTCTTAACTCACAGCATCCTGATGCTGAGAGTTAAGTTAGATCATGGATATTTCTGGACTCTGCGTATTTTCATGTTAGTGGATCCATAGGCATATGATGAGCACGCCAATGTAATTTGCATTTTAAAGTAGTCTTAAATAAGTTTTCATGTCTGCAGCTGGGCTTTGAGAAGACTGTGTTCCCTGGAGTTAGCCCAGGGCAGTGTGCTGAAGATCACACATAGCTTTTACTCTGTTCTTGCTCAAGCAAAACTGCTTTTAAGTCCAGGGGACCTAAGCCAGTCTTGCTGAAGTTGGAAGAAAGCATGCCTTTGACTTCAGTGGGACATACATTTTGCCCAGCATTAATTTTTGCTTGTGAAAAGTCTTAAGGAAAAAATGGAGGAAGGTCTTCTAAACTAAATCTCTCAGGGACTTACTAATCGCTCCTTCTTGCACAGGTTCTCTGCCATGTGAGTCCCCTGAAATATTACCCTGAGTGGAGCAGGAGGTTTGCCTAGAGAAAATGACCTATATACAAGGCAAGTGCCATGTAACACTTGCAGTTAATGTTTTATTTGTTGGTGTAATAAAAGCATGTCAACAATTCAGTCTTGCCAAATTCCATTTGCCTGTTTGGCTGGGATATGTATTTTTTTTTTTCCTGAGGAGAGAATAAAATTATGTTCATTTGTTTCTTTACTACGCTCCTGGAAAAGAAGATTTTGTGCCAGAGCTGATAAATATTTGAGTGAGTTTTTTGAGGTTGTTACTCTGAACGACTGCTCAAAAAAAGTTCAAGGAAAAATAATCCGAGACTTTATATCAATTCATATAACTACCTTTACGAGTAAAAGTATCAGGTCTTTAATTGAATAATCCAGTACACCTCTGACATTGTGGTCTTTTGTAGAACTTATTTCTTCTGTGAAAGCTGCAAATGCAAACGTTCCCTTTCAACCAGTCTCACTCACAAATAAATAACGCAGGTCTTCCTCGGTGCACATTATGTCAACCAAACCATTTCCATCGTCTTAGGCTTGCTACTTTTTCATTTTTCCCAGTGGGATTTGCAATCATCATGAGTCACTTTCCATTTTGACTTGTAGCCCAAGCAATTGAAGGCGAGTGCGAGGCTTCGATAAAAGCTGCTCGCTGCAGATAAGTGTGACCCCCATTTATGAGCAGGTAAGGTCAGGCCTTTCCTTCGTAACCTTTTAGGGGGGATGCTGATCTTTCAGGCTATTACACAGGCTAGGGAAGCATACCATGATGCCCATGCCACTGAAATTTTTATACCATCCCATCACAGTAGCATCTAAACACCGACATGCACAACTCTGCAAGGAAATAACAGAAACTGTCTGGAATAGATATGCCATGTATTATTAATTACCCAGCTGAAGCATCTGTAGCAATATTTGTACTATGGGCTCTGCAGTTCTATCCCCCCCACCCTTTTAAGCACTTATTTGAATATTGTTATTTATTTTAAGTTGCCTGGTGATGGCCAGGCTTGAGGAGCTTTACTGGCTGTAGGCAGGGGAAGCTGAGCACTTTTGTGTGTGCGGTCCCTGCTGTCACGCGGGCTTATTCAGCAAAATGGCCGATGCGGGGACAAGATGTGTAAATCAGCCAGTGCTGCAAGAAGAGCACTTAATTGAAGCTTTATCAAGTGCCTGCAGAGCTGACCTCAGAGCAGCAGCTGAACCACAGTTGGGATGGGAGCAAGCCAGCAGCTTTCACTGATTACTAAGCCTGTGTGCTGGGAAAGGATTTGCTTAGAAAACTTGCCTGCTTTACCCATGGGTGGCAGAGCACTGCATAGCTAGGGGTGACTTAAGTCATTCTGCCTAACTCACTTAAATTGTTCCTTTCAACACGGATTCAGAGCTTTCAGTACACTTTGATAGCTCTGTAGTTATGTACAGGGGATTTAAACTAAAGCCAGGCTGCTGACTCTCAGGGTCAGCACGGTGCTAACATCACAGGGGGTGTCAGGCCATATGGTGATCTGATGGCAAATTCAGGCTTGTGAAGTCTTTCTGTGCTGGTCTGGCATTGGAAGAGTGGATCCAGCACATTTCCTATCCCCTTTGCATGAGCATTTCCCTGCTCTGCACATCTGCAGTTGAGTATGCAGAGACAGGTAAATATCCAAGAGTTGTAGATATTTGCCTGTTGAGAAATGGATCCCACTGAACTGCAAAGTACTAAACAAAATAAAGCCCTGAAGGCTGAAAGCAAAAGGAGAAAGAACTGTGTAAAATTTCACAAAGCTGAAAATAATAGAGGACCAAATTAATTTGGAGATAAAATCTAAACACTCTTGACAGGTAATTGGGAACTTATCAACAACATTCTACTACATGTCTGCAGAAAACTATAGTGCTATATGTGAGAAAGAAGACAGTATTGTTAAAAACCACAATAGCTTCACTATGAGGGGAAGCAAAAATAGCAGAAATAAAAATTGTGAATGGGCCTTTTCTCACATGCAGGAAGAAGAAAGAGCAACATACTGAAATATCTGGAAATTAAAACCTTGGAACAATAACAGCTAGGTAGGAGAAGAGTATGAGAAGGAAAGCAATAGGTAGCTGTGTTGATACAGGAACCAGAGCTCCAAAAGTTATTAAAACCCAGACACTTCAAGTAAATTATTATTATTATATGCTCTGTAATGGCAAAGCATATTAATGATAGAAATGCTAACAATAGTATTTGTCTTTTGCTAAATGGAAATGATTAAGAAAACCTGTGGAAGACAAGGATATCTTTAGTAATGTTTAATTAATAATAATTTTTATTCCTCTTTTGGGAAAATCCTAGATGAGATATTCTTGCCATGTGATGACAACAAAATACTTTCTTCTCCAGCAGTAATTTAGACTGACAAAACAGTTAATAAATTCAGTCATTTTAATTTAATTGATCTGCATAATTTGATTCCAAGCATTTTAAAAGACCTGGCTAAGAAAATGTCCAAACTTAACTCATATAAATGGTGATTTTTAGAATTTGTCAGGATACTGGTGAAATAGCAAAGACGTAGAAGAAAGCTGACATTATTCCAGCTCTTGAAAAGTGTAAATATAACAATGCTAGGAAAAGTAATGTAGCAGCTAATGTAATTAATGAATAAATTAATAAAGAATTAAATACAGATATGCTAACTAACACTAATCAAAATGGATTTGTAACAATAGATCTCATTCAAGTAATTTTTGTTGATAAAGGGGCTAGTGTTCATTGACTATCCTTCTCATTTTTTAGGCATTTGACAGGGTACCAGATGACATTATTAATATTATTAATATAAATATTATTAATTATTAATATTACAATTAGTTACTATTAATAAACTACAGAAATCAACATGATGCACATTAAATGGATTAAAAAGCTGGGTAAATTATGGAGTTTAAAATTAAACTTTCTATAGACATAAAGGAGATTTCACAAGATGTTACAGGTAACAGCTTTCTGCATTAAGCTAGCTATCATTTTTATTAAAGAGTAAGGAAAAGCATGACAAAGTGATCCATAAAGTGTACAAATAATAGTTTGGGGAGTGCTAAATAATAGTGCAAATCAGGTAGCTCTGTGGAAAGGGCTGAGGAGAGCACACTTGGAAACGCAATCCTTATGGAGCTCAACCAGCCAAGCTTAACAAAGAAAGGATTGAGGGATGGTTTCATTATAGGCTATAAAACTACATATGGAAAGAGGACCTGCTCAGAGAGGACTCTGTATCTAGCAGGCAGATCCTGGGTTCATCACGGGTGGAAAGCTGAGGTTAAACCAGGCAAATTCAAATGAGATATAAGGCCAGTTAGTGGGAAAGGTATTGACCTGAGGAACAGCTTCCTCTTGGAGGTGGCCAATTCTCCATTGAAAACACCTTGAAAACTCAGATTGTATTCTTTGAATAGAAATGAATTCCAGACAGTCCCATGGCCTCTACTGGGCATCTGAGTGAGTGATCACAGAGCTGCCTTCTGTGCTTATAATTTATTATTGACCATTACACGGAAGCTGTGGCTCTGGAAAATGAGTACCTGACACCAAGAGTTCAGATTTTACCTGTCAGTCAAAGGGTTCTCTGGCTTTCCTGGATGTAGAGCAAGACTTGGAGTATTTTATATGTGTAATACACAAAGCCATAAATGCACCCACTTCAAAGCTTTGGGTAACTGTGGATCTGGTGCCACAGCAGTGCAGCCTAGGAGTGCTCTTAATGCAGGGTCACGTTCTGCTGCTGCTCCAAGATTAAGCCAAGAAGATTTTATCAACATCATCAGCATTTTACTGTAACATAAGTCAGAACTGAGTTTACCTTGGCAAGTCAGCATGGCCAGCTTTCCCATAAGAAGGGATGTGGAGGGTAGTGAAAGGACCAGGCAGTAGAAGAGGGAAAGAATACAAGGGAAAGTTAGAGAGGAAGGACAGATGCAGTAAAACCATTAGCAGCACAACAGAGGCTAGAAAGCGGCATTGGAAAAGCTGCATTTTAAGCCATAATTTTGTGTATATGAAGAAAAGAAGGGAGAGAAGTATTGCACAAAACTAGGGAAATTTGGGAGGGAAGAGAAAGAGCATGTACATAAAAGATGGGGAGAGAGAAAAGGAGAAGAAACAGAAACATTTGTTAGTCTTTGTGACCTTCTGTTACACTTACTGAATTATTTATTCTGATATTTGCTGGTGTCTTCCTGCCAGCCATTTTTTGTCACGATACAAATAAGAGCAGAGCCCTGTTACTGCTGTTCCTGGAGGGATTTTGATGCTGAACGGCAGTGGGCACCTCCCCCCTCCCCTGGCATCAGGCGATTATGAATTATGCCGAGTGCCTCTAATAACTAAAGGGAAAGGGCTGCTCAGCACATTTGGAATGTAAATCTCATTTTTTTCTCTTTTGTAGGTCATGAAATGCAGCCCTTTTCTAAACCCTAGTGCTCAGATCACAAGCTACCACTGCACACAAATTCCTCGGCCTATCCTGTGCAAGGGTGACATTTCACCCAACACTGCACCCCTCAGCATCCTGAGGGCTCGAGATAAGATTATTATTGTTGTTTTAAACACAGACAGGCTGCATCATGTCACTTAAAAAGTGCTACGTAGATGTTATACCACATGGGAAAACAGACTATTTAAAACCCAAAGATTTGCTGTATTTCAATTAAAAAGCAAGAACTTAATTTATATTCTTTTCCACAGCCTGCAGGTAGTCACAGGGTACAATTTGCAGGGAATCTGCACTTACTGACCAGACCTTCAGAAGTGTTCATTGCCCATCCCCTCTCAAGCAACCTATATAAGAGAGTAAGCACTTCTGGCTTCTGGGCCCCTTATTTAGTTCCTGAGCTCTTACATCTCCTGCCTTTAGCACCTTCTTTGCAGGAGCATGTTTGGGCTGCTCCTTGAGGAGCTGGTGGCCTTGGAGAAGATGCGTGGTTCTGTTTTGCAAGGAATGAAAGGGAGGGAAGAATCCCTTACACATGGATGAGCTGAAATTTTTGCTTTATGATTGGATGAATTTAGTTATGATTCAGGTCATGGATGGTCATTTTTTGTTTCCTACTGTACTGGCATTGTGCAACATGCAGTTCAGTCCTTGTTTCATTTTGGAGGAGTAAGCAAGTTATGTAAATAGTTAAAAGGAGGGGATGCAGGTAAAAGGGAAAACAGAAATTAAAATTTCTAGGTGCTTGTTTTGCTTTTGGGATAGAAAAAATAGTTTCTGTCTGGGGGGAGAAATGAACTTTTCTACACAACTCAAATCTCTCTTAAATCCTTAAAATAGAGCTCTGGGAGTGATATGGCACTGAGGCCTTGGTGCTGGCCAGTTTCACCTTACCATATTCGCTCAGAATATTTCCAGCCCAGCAGAGTTGCTTTGCTGACAGCCCTGCACAAACTCCAAGATATTTTCTTGCTTGCAAATTAAGTTTTCCTGGCAATCCACCCTGCTACTTCAGTTATCATCACTGGAGAACAGATGTCCTCAGGGGCTCAAAAAGAACTATGCAGTCTCTCACCCGTGGGTTTTAACTTGACCTTGCTCACATCACTAGTGACCAAAAGTCATTACCATAAGTGGCTTATGTGAAATGTATTGGTCTCAGTCAATTATAAGCAGACAGTTGTCTGCATGACTAAACTACCATCCCAAATGGTGCCTTTTTTTGGGAAGTCCTAAGCATAGGCAGGGTCAGTACAGCTGGACTGAAACCTCAGCAAAAGCACAAGGAGAACAGACTTTAAGTTTTGTGCTTATTCACCTTCAAGGGAATGAAAACAACACAAGCTGTAAAATAGCTGTAAAAGGTATTTCAGGTCTGCATAAATTAGAGCAGTCTCTGGGGTTGCTCGGACTTCCACATGGTACAGTCACACTCCCCAGACAGCCCCCATCTTCAGAAGATACCAAGGTGGCAGAAAGCCTTTCTGGTGGCCTTTCCCCCCACCTGTGCTGAGGCAGAGCAGAGACCAGCAGCCCAGGCTGTGCCCAGCATCAGTTTTTACCCAGTGTGCCAATACAACATGCTCAGCCTTGTTCTGCACTGAGTATCACATTGGCAATATGGACAAATAGGGATGCTGTCTTCTGGGTCTTTCTGAGCCACAGAGAACCATCAGACTTACTGTGACTACCCAGAGGTTCTCAGCTTTGTTGGGGTACAGATGGGGTGAGATGCAGAGCCAGAGCCATGGCCCAGGAGGAGAGAGAACAGTTGGTCCATTTTGCTTTAAGCTACAGGCAGCAGATTTTCAATCTGGGAAAGGCTTGCAAGAACTGATCCGGAAATTCAAAATAGCAGATTTTTCTCAGAACTGAAACACCAAAGTAGACATTTAGTTTGAGTCAGCTGAAAGCCCCTGATTTAGTGACTGAGATATTTAATTTTGATTTTGCTTTATTTATTCATTTATCTTGGTAAGCACGAGTTGACTACTGCCTGCTGCTAAACCCCCAGAGCTTCCTCTGTTCTACCACTCTACCCAGGCCATGGCAGTTGATCTGTGCTTGCAATGTCTCTCTGGACAGCTATAGGGAAGCAGAACTGGTGCCTTCTTGGAGGCCAATTCTTTCCTGTTACTTAATAATGTCTTTCTGGCTTTCCTTACAGTGGGGGAAAGCTTTACTCTGTGCCTGCACTCAAGCTCTTTCTGCAGCTGTGTGTAGTCCTGCAGTCATGGGTGCTTTACAACCCATCTCAAAACATTGAAACTGAGCTTCAGGATGAGATTTCTACCAAGGGGCCCAGCAGAAGGCCAAGTCCTTGAATAAGGACTGTGTATCTGAGTTGACTACTGTCCTGAGGAAAAAGACTGCCACAAAGTGTAAAATCTAAACAGTGAAAAAATTATTGAGATAGTCTGTTTTCCATTTTTTGCCAAGAAATTCAGGTGCCTGCAATCTCACAAAAATCTGAGCTAGAGCTGGAAGTGTGTCCAAAACTCTTGACCCCTAGTCTTATGCCTTAGCTATAAAAGCATCCTTTCTTCCTGAATAGCTCTAGTAATGGTCTGCCTAGGGAATGAAGAGAAATGGAGACTCTTGTCTCCAGTATTACGATTCTGAATAAAGCCTCAGGTCAGTGTAATTAGACATATAGAAAAGAAAAGGATGATGTCTCTGTGACATGGTTGAATTACTGCCATTGCAGAGCTGGTCCAATTTTTTTGTAAATGGTAAACTTATCAGTGTGGGGGAGAATCATATGGTTTTGTGAATTTTTGTCAAGCACAGTGACAAAATAATCACTATAGTGTCAGGAGGCAAGGAAGGGTTGAAGGGAACAAGGCAGTGAAAAAATAAATTTTTTTCAGCAGGACAGATATAATTGTGGAAGTGGACAATTTCTAATATTCTAAAAACAGATTTCCATTTTTTAGGGAATATTTCTCAAGGGAAAATAGATCCAGTAAAAAACCAAAGCATTTCATTATTGTTTTGCCAAAACATTTTGGGTTGACCTAAAATGATATTTTTTGTCTTAATATTTCACTGAAAAACTTCAAAAATTTTATTCTGTTTGATTCAAATTTAATTTTTTCTTGATTTTTCTCATTTTTCCATCTGTTTCTGATGGATCTTTCTTTGCTAAAGCAGCATCTTAACTTTTGCTAGCTTGATCTTGCACTTGAATGTGAAAAAAGGCAAAAATAAGTTGAAAATTAAATGCATTAAATTTTCATAATGTGTAACTTCAGTATGGATATGTAAATATTTCATCCCCCTTTGGTTCCTTTAAAACATCCTCCAGCCCATTGACTCTAGTAATGGGCCAGGTAAACATCTTGATCTTTATCTACTCAACTTAAAATCCCTATAAATAACTTTTATTGGTTTCTCTCCTCTGCAGCTATACGTAGCGTCACACCTAAGAATGTCATTGCCCCAAACTGGAAGGTCTTTGTTCAAATAAAGGTAAAATTCTGCTGCAGACAGAAGAGTGACTTTGGAGAAAAATGACATCACCAGACTCTGTATTTATTCTCTTCAGTGGCATCCAGATCAAATTTACTTGGTTTTCAAGGTGATGTTTCTAACCAGCCAGCCCTTACTCTCAAATTGGGATCTGAAAGTCAAGCTGTGTCCTTTCTGACTCATGCGTAATCATCCTTAATAAAGTTTCTATGGGCAGGATTTAGCTAACAAGTTGGTGTTTATCATACACAAGACAAAAGAGATTAATCCAAGCCATTCATCCATAGCTAGGCTGACTCTTCATCATTAGCTGGTTAATGTGTGCTATCTGTAAAGCAAGCCAGAACAGGATGATCCAAAGAGCAGATGTCCCAATATAAAGTAGGTTTTATGCAATGCTTTTCTCCATCACAAACGAATTTCATTTTAACCGAGTATTTCCCAGACATATCCACTGATGAGCCCCTGTGATAGCAGGCCTGGGAGAAATCCCTTTTGCCTTCCTTCCCCTCACCTTTGTGCCCATCTTCTAAAGCAAAACATGTGTATGGGGTTAAAAAGGGGAAGGAGTGGGGATAATGGGACAAGGTGGGAATAGCTGGGGCTCTGCTCTGCAAAGGGATCAGCTGCTCAATGGAAGATGAAGTCAGATTTGGGGCTTCCAGCCCCATAGCTCTCCTTGTTGAGCATAGTGCCTCATGAAGTATGATACTGAACATCCTCCTGAGCTCGCTGACATGTGCATTTGTGTATTTAATGTACATGGGTGGCAGCCTGATGCCTGCTGTGACAGAAACCACCAGCAGTCTGTGTGGCAAGCTGCCATCTCCCATCTCTTTAGGTCGAGGGGATGATGCAGTTTGAGTGTGCATTGAGATCTACCCTCCTTTTAATGAGTGTTATGTCTTGTCTTAAATGTTATTTTGATCCACTTGTTAAGTCCTTAGCATGCTGAGTAGTCATGGAGCAAGCAAGGAGGGGGGAGCTGGCTGGGTACAGGGTAAGTGAGGTACCTCTCTGCTTGGGAGGGCTCTGGTCCTTCCCTTTAACCACATCTACATCATGTCTGATGATGAATGTTAAAGGGAAGACTGGATGTCACCTGGCTTTTTTCCTGTCACCAGAGTAGCTGTAAGAAACCAGAGGAAGCATAATCAGTTTGAAGAAGTGGTGCCCTTTAAGCAGAGAGATCATGCTTATAGGAGACATTCCTTTGCAAGTAGCAAACTGGAGCAGAGGAGAGGTGGCCAGTCTCTATTTCCTGATCTGTGCTAGACTAGTTTAGGAAGCAACCTCATGCCCTGCACCTCAGCCAACTTACCTGTTAGTGACAATGGAGATCCCTCCTTTGTAAGGCATTTGAAATCAGTTAGTAAAGAGCGTGCTATTAGAGAAAGGAATATTTCTGTCACAATGCTAATATAATTACTCAGTTTCTATCTGGACAAAGATGAGATCTTTGTTGGCTTCTCAAACAGCTGTGTGGCCAGGTTTTGTCTCATCAGAAATGGCTATTGGCTATTGCTTTCAAACACCAGCTCACCTACTAGTGGCTCAGTCTGGGGCCCTGTTGTGTGTTTGAAATGCAGAGGTTGCCCCTTTGGAAGCTGCCAGGACTTCCTGTGCATAATATTTGTGTGTGACATGAAATTGTGCTCTTAGTGGTCTGATGCAGTCTGCCACCCTGGGTTGTGACAGTCTGGGGCTGTCACAACCTTTCTTAAGACCCTTCATAATAGAAATCTTCCTGCCCCTTTGATCCCTGCTCTTCTCTGCTCCCTTTCTTTCTGTCCCTTTCCTTAGTCCCATTTTATTATTATTAGTCTTGTCCTTTCAAGTTGGCTTGTTATTTCTAGTCTTCATCTCCTGCCTCTTTTGCACAGACCTGTGTCTTCCCATGCAAAGGATGTAACTCATAATGTTCCTGTCTTGGAAGAACCAGATGTGGCCAGCACACAGCAATTGTGGCCTCTCGCAGCAGGACACATAGGTTAATGTTTTTTCAGGAGTTTCAACACAGTGAGTGGGCAGCAATCAGTTCAGGCAAGGGAGGAGACTTAGACCTTACCAATGAGGCTAGGTTGGGCCTCTTAAAGATGTCTGGGGGGATCCTCCTCTGTCTACTTGTTCATTTGTCCCATGTATGATTTGGGTGACTTTGAGTCCCTTTCTTCAATACTGTTTTCTCACTGTCTTCTGAATCTCCTGTCCATCTGTCAGCAAGACTTTGTACCACATGCCTTCTTGTGATCCTGTCACTGAGCTTCCTTCACCATGTGCATGCAGCTACACATAATCCAAGGCTATAAAAATTGTATATAGTGATGGATGATGCTCTGCAGTGGTGTCAGGATTGTGACATTGTGGGATTTGGTGGTCCTTTGCTGTCCCAGCAGTAATCACTGTACACACAGAGACAAAACAAGAATTCAGCCAAACCAATTTTTTCTTTAGGGCAAAATGTCATGGAGACTTTGAAAAATACATTGAAGCCTTCTTTTCTCATTATTCTATATACTCTATTCTGTTGCTCCTCCTATTGAGATTTTTCAGAACCTGTGTCTCTACTAATGGAAAAAGCAAGATATGAAAATAATCTGGAACTCATGACTCTCAAAAAGAATCAAAAGCCTGGAGATCAGCTCAGAAACTAGGGATAGGGCATTCGATATTAATCTGCAAAGCGGTATTTGCACTGCATATACAGGAGTATTATATTGCAGTTCAAGGTGGTAATAGATTAATTCTATACACTTCTTATGCATATACATCTAAAACTATCACATCAAGCCTTGCACAAAACATTAATAGGAGTGTCTCAACAAACTGAGAGGAGTTCAAAGAAAAGAAAAAAAATTATTAGGATAGCTTCAGGATTGATTTAGGTTGAAAGATTAGGTGTGCTTAATGTGGGTAAGAGATGATGAAGGTGGGCATGCACGAAGAGACTACAAATATTTGGTGGGTGTTAATGCTAAGAGGAGAAGAATTACTTTGTGTGATTTAAAGGAGTATATCATAAATGACACAGAAAGAAGTGACAAAATAGTCTGAAAACTACAAAGAACCTTCTGCTGTCAAAACATATAGTACTGTGTTGTCAGTGAAGTAGCTACAGAAGTAAGTAACAGGCCCTGGAGGCAAAACTTGGGAGGCTGTGCTGCATGAAGTCAGCCTGCTCTAGAAGAGAGGTGAACTGGAGATTACCTGTTCACCTGTCTCAGACAGCTTTCCTCTACCACACATTTTGTTTCTTCCAAAACAATCTTTGTGAATGCACCAGCCATTCAAATGACCTCTTCTAACCCAACATACCAAATCTGCATATTGATTTATTGCTACATGGTTATGACTTCTGTATTATGTTCCCAATGAGTGTACAAGTTTCAAGAATCTTGTTAATTTAGCCCAATCTTTCAAATATGTTATCTTCATATCCAGTCTAAACCCATGAAAATCTGGTGAGCTTACCCATCACGTACCTTGCCACACAGATAAGAAGAGCAAAGGTTGTTTTTTTTTGGTTCTTCCATTGTGCTGATTCACAAATTACTTCCTTGCCAGAGACCCAGCTTCTCTTGTGAGTGTAGGCTATAGAGGAACCCCAACACACTCAGGGATGAGATTTGTGTTAGTGTTAGTGTTGGTTTCCTCCCCAAGTAAACTTCAGACTGCTTTAATTTTGTTTATTTACAGCACAGTGGACATCCAAAGATGGAGTCTCTGAATCAGACCTTTGGTCCTTGCTTGCTAAATATTTCCAGAGATCATTTTTGGTGGGCACCTGCCTGGGCACTGCCTCAGGACTGTGGGTGGGGTGCAGAAAAAATCCAGGACCATTAGTGGAAGGGTTGATCATGCAAGGAGTTTCTGGAGGATTGGGGCAAGTAAAAAACAGAAGCACAAGTGTTATCCAAGCTCTGGTGCAAGGGTGGAAATTTTGTGCAGTTTTCTCTTGTTCTTTGCTTGACAATTCATTTATTTCAGTGGCTGTTTACTGCTGGAAGGGGAGATACGTAAAGCCCCTAGCTGTTAATTGCTGCTTCCAAAAGATCATTGTTAATAATCCTGCAACATTTATGAGGGAATTTGTTTGCCTTTTATCAGCTAGAAGTTTTCTTGAGGGAAAAGGAAACACCACAGTTCACTCAAGCCTGGCCACGGCAGGGCCACATCCTGACTGGACACCATTTGCAGCAGCTGTGATCCTCAGCCCAGTGACCCACACTGTAGGCAGCCCCTGAGGCGGTGATGGAGAGCTCCATTCGGGGCACGGCTCCTCCCTGTCTCTGTGGGGAAAACCAGCTCCTCTCTCCACAAGGCTCTGGTGGCAGCGGCTCCTCAGCAGAGGTGGTGCCAGCTGGGGGCAATCATGGACCCTCACGGCCCTAATTGGCTCCACATGGGCCCCCCACAAAGCCTGGGGGCCAGTTCAGCCCTGCCTGAGGGTGCTGGCTCTTCCCTGAGCTCTGCTGTAAGGTTCTGGTTTACACTTTGGGAGGTGCCATGGTCCTAGCTTGTTCACTGTTGTGATGATGGCCTCCATTACCAGCCCCTGTGCTCTGTATTGTGGGTCTGTGCCCCTCGTGAGGCTCTTCCCACCATTTGATGGAGGTGTGTGCATGGCTGGGTACAGGCAGGGCCTGGTTTTGTGCACCTGGATGCCCCTGAGGCTGCTCAGAGCTGGTGCTGGGGTGTCCCTGTGGGTTGGGGACCAAGGTGCTGTGGCCTCTGTGGTCCAAACCAGCAGGGTAGGTTTTGGTGATCTCCTGGACTCTTCTTGCATGCAGATTGTGTGAGCAAAAGCAGCGGCTGGCTGAGGCCCCTTGTGTACCCTGGAGTGCAGCTCCGTGGTACAGAATTGGAATTTTCCTCAGATGGGGAGCTTCCCTGCTCTGGGAGGTGACAGGGGACCTGCTGCAGGTACCTCCCCCATGTCCTCATGGCTCATGCAGCAAGAGAAAATACCACATTAGTTGTGGGATAACATGGCATCTTTTTCTTCCCTGGCTCTTCCCTTGGCCTGTAGAGACTTGGCTGTTGGTTTGGGGGATCATCACCTCTTAGGAGGAGCTGTGGGGGTTTGTTCCCTGAGCCACCTAAGGCAGTGACATCCCCCTGGGGAGTGCTGGGGTTTGGTGATGCAGGCTTGGCTTGTTGAACAGCTCTGTGTGATCCCGGTAACAAAACCAGTGGCCTGTGAAGTTGTCCCCATGCAGGCTGGATGTTCAGCTTCTTTGTTTTCAATCTAGAGAGGCTTTAGCTTGGGGTTTATGTGAGCCTGAGAGCTTCCCCTGAAGCTGTTGCAGCCCTGGCAGGACACAATGGATCCATGATTGGGTCTGGAGGGCATCAGGACTTGGTGTGACTGGGCCTGTGGAGCTGGTGAGCGAGCAGTAAGGGAAAAAGTGCTTAATGTGTGTTTGGTCTATGTTTACTTAAGAGTAAGTGAAAATAAATTTAAACAACAGAGAATTTGTCAACACTTTCCCACAAAAGGTTCAAGGGCCAAAGGGATCAGGAAAAATGTGTTCAGTTGAGTTAATGAGACTCTTCCTGTTCTTTAGTGCTGTGTTTTCAGTTTGGGGTTTTTGAATGTGTGGGGTTGGTGACTTGCAAGAGAGGGTGGTAGTTAAAAGCTTTCAAGCAGCAACCTTGTTTGAGTCACTTACCTTGTGAATACTGCTGTGTGCAGTTTAACACCTGTGTGTAGCTTCCTTTCTTCCACTGACTCTGCTTACTGGAGCCATACTCACACAGGTCCCTGTGTGCTGGCACAGAGCCTCGGACTGGCCAGCCCCAGGAGTTTGTGCTTTGCTGCAGAGTGTGTAATTATTCACCTTATGACTCAGTCAGCAGTACTGTGAGTGTCAGCATGTAATTCTTCTCTGCCCTAAAGTAATGGTCTTCGACCAATGGTCCAGGAACTATTTCTATGGGTTTGTGAAAGATAATGAGAAAAGTGAGGCTGTTGCCATTAGGCTTAAATTCATTATTTAGGGATCCATACCTCCATTTGAAGTGCTTTATAGGTCTGTGAGTTTCAATAGGCTGAAGCCAGTGACTCTGACAGCTTTCTTTTCTTTTGATGGTCCCTTACATAGTGCAGTATCACCACTTTTTTCCCCCCTAGAGTAACAAATAGGAAGAGTCACACTTTTGTAGAGCAAATTATTACCAGGAAGCTGTAATGGTGGCAGTCTAATTGAATTGACATTTTATGTATTATAAGTGATTATATTAAATGTATTTTATTGTGATAGATATCACTTCATATGAGATTTTAGGGGATAACTGCTGTCTTGTGCCAGGTGTTGCTGAGAGGAATATTATAAGTGGCAAAAGTATTATAAAGGCTGTCTCTTTCATGCAGGATTTATGTCGAAGGTCTAAATTTTAATACTCTCATTGATATTTGAGTTTTATGCTGTGCATTGTTTGACAACATCCATTCCAAATGTGCAGAAAAAAAATCAATCTAGCTCAAAAAAATATTGAGAGTTATAAAACATATGTGATTGACAAATACTGGCTTATTTTTAATTTTCTTCTGGTTATTGATACCAGAAGAAAATTAAAAATACCCAGATACTCAGGGTAGGTTTTCTGCTGTCTTCCATGAGTTTAATTGCTACATCCTCAGAGTTGAGTCTTAATAGAGAAAATACTGTGGGAAGTGTTGGTAAAATACAAAAGGTTACTGCTCTGCAGTTGGCTCATAATACAGAATTTGATGTTACTTTTTGTAAGTGCTATGGTCTTGTCTAGAAAGATCATTTGCCTGGGATATACTGCTAGAGGTGGGATTGTTTGGACCATCATCTATACTGTGGGGGTTTTCTTCAGAAAACAGTCAAATAAATCCTCCTCTGAAGGGCTGCAATAACTGCTTTCAGATTTCATATTTGTATGACTCTTGTATATCCAAAAGATATGAGGCTCATGTGCCTTCTCAGCTTTATTTTGTGCGCTTATATTTATCTTAAGTGGCACAGGCACAGTGATGGCAGATTGCACAGGGGTATTTTTATTAGGATAGCCCAGTAATACAAATAGCTGTAAAATTTGTCTAGACAGAAAAATAGACTAAAATAGCAGTGGAACATGGGCAGGAAGGAAGGAAATACAAGTACGTGTGTGTGTTGACAGGGGGAGTACACAGGGCTGTTTATACCTCCAGGGGAAATCATCAGGAACATGGTAAAGTTACTACTGGTAAAGAAAAATCTTGAGGACAGACAGAGTCCCAGGGGTGAGAGCTGTCTGAAAAATGAGAACATAGTTGTGGAAAGGTAGTACCAGACTTTTTAGGTAGGGTTTTTTTGGTAGTTCAAGATAGGCTTATTTTTTTTTTTTTTTGGTCTTTCCTCCCTTAAATTTCAGTGATGTTTTAAAAATCTTTAAAATTGTTACAAGGAAATTCTTCTTTCCTTTTTGTTATATTGAAATTTTCAGTAATGTTTCTGTAAAAGTATTGTACTGAAAGTTGGCAGAAATATGAAAAAACAAACCAAAATACATGGAGGGCTTTGATTATTTGGCTGTGAAAAGTGGTTTTTTAATTTAAGACCACTGTCCTGGGATCAAATTCACCACTGCCCTATACTCATTGTCAAGAGATATTTCAGAGATGTGATGCCAATGCCCTCATGGAGGGGCCTTGCTGTTTCATGCCTGGGCTCCTGTAAAACTCTTGTTGCTATTGGGCAGTCCTGTCTAGAAATAGTTCCTTTTAGTGAAAAATAGGAGTTGTTACCTGCGTGAGAACACATATTAAACTGACATGATTTTCAAGTGTGTTATAAGTGGGGCAAAGCATCAGAGAGCTCCAGAACTATTGATAGCTATTGCCTGGCTGCACAGCAATATTTAACTTTTCTATCAAAGCAATACTGGGGGAAATCAAAGAACACTAAAACTGGGACATTGGGATGATTGGCTTAGGAGTTAATTTTTTTTTTTTCAAAGCTAAATCAGTAGGGCTAGATTTCAGAGCTTTACTCATGTTCAGTAGTAGTCCCATTAAAGTCACCTTCCTTCTCCTGACTTAACACACAATTAAAAGGGTTCCAAGAGCCCTATTAATGGTATAGAAATCTGGCTTGCACCTCAGCAAAAAAAAGTGGAGGGCAAGACAGGAGATCATCAAGCTCTGTGGCTCCAATGAGAGCAAAGTTTGGAGAAACATATAGAAAAAATGATTAATAATGAACTGAAATGTAAAATTTTAGTTCAGTACAAGACAGAATTGAGTGTGGTGATAAATGGTGGAATTGAATTCTGAGACAAACAGTCAACTCAGGTTGTCTGAAGCTTTTAATTTGTTTGAGGAACTGCTTTAAGCCATCTTCTGCAATGTAGTTTCATGTATTTAGTTTTTAACACCTGCAGTAGAGTGCAGCATCAGGAAGAGAGCAGAGGAGCACATGGCCCATGTTAGTGTGACCCCAATCCTTGATGCAGAGCTTATGGACACACTTTATGGCACTAGGAAGAATGCAGTAGCTTCCATGTAAATGTGCCTTTTCCAGATCTTACAGTACTTTAGAGAAGATAGAATAAATTGTATTTTTCTGAATTTTATAAAATCATGCTTAAAATGGAAGCTTTTAATACTACTACAACAGCATAAGGATGTGTGGAAAAGCATTTATAGCTTGAAGGCTTGCCTACTTCATTTGGTGTGGGCAAAGAAAGTGAGTCTCAAAGCATGTTCTCAAGCAAAAGATTTGGTATTTGCAACCTAAATCACATGGCACTGTGTGTTTCCAGGGAGGGTGATTCCTTTAACCACCCAACTGTTAACTGGGAGTATGCAATTAAAAATGTATGCTGTGTTTGTCAGCTCTTTAAACTGTTCAAGCTGGTTACATAAGGTGTAGAAATTCATTGCATAAGTTACACCATGAATTGCAAATTGTTTACTTAGTTGTGACAGCCATAGCTTAAGATATTTGTAGGCTGAGGGTTAGTCAGGGAAGACATTTATGAATCATTTTGAATAATGAATAAATTTCAGATTTTATTTGTAGCCTGTTAGCAGACAATTAACAAAGAAAAAAGGATAAAACTTGTCAGAGTTGTATTTAAATGACTGTCTGCTCCAGATTACTGATTTAAGCTGGGTAGCTGGGTTTGTACTGTTGACTAAATTTGGCAGTTCATATCTTGCTGTCAAACTCCTGAGTCATCTAGGCTTTTGAATGTTTTTCTGCATAACTGTATAATTACAGTGAGAAAATAGACTAAGTACATTAATAAAGCTTAATTAAAACGTGCCTATGTATGAATACTCATGTATACAAATGAAAGTACCCAAACTTCTATGTTCTTCTGATTGAGCATCAGACACAGCAGTACTCTGCAGTGCAAATTCTCTGCAAATGGAGTTTCAAGTCTTTTCTTCCACATGGGTATAAAATTCAAACAGCCTCGTGATGTGTTAGCAATTTCTCTAATTGTAAAAAATGTTGGTGCCTGAGTTTTCTTATTTCAGCTCCAGCTTTTCCAATAGAAAAGCTTGTTCCTGCTCTGGAACAAAAATAAGCTACGTTAGTATCAAGTGGTTTGCTTGTAACACAGTATATTGGCTTTTCTGCTAGTATGATTTTTCAGGAAAAATCTTACCTTTATTGCAAAAATCATGTCAAAATCCTTATTTCAACACAGACTAGCCCTTGAGTGTGTGTTCTGGGGTTCTGTTAACTCCAGTCAAGTTTCACGCTCTGGGCTGTTCACTGAGAACCTCTTGTGTGCCGTCTGGGCAGTGAGAGCCACCTGCTACCATGGCAAAGGTTTCTGTCATCTTTTCCTGAGGTGTGGGCAACTCAATTAGCTGAGCTGTAGATCTGTGATCCCATGGCCTGTGGGAAAATGTGGGATCTGGCTGTGCCCTTCCTTCTTCCCCCCGACCCATGGGCTTTCCTTAGAGATGCCTGAAGGTCACTTGTGCTGACAATCTGTGGTCTGGCTCAGCTGCTAAGCTAGTTGAAGCTTATCAGTTCATGGATGCCTGGATCTGCCCTTTCTTCTCTCAGCCAGAGCTTTTGGGATGCTTGGCAAATGCAGGGGTGCTGTTGGCCAAAGTGTTTTCTTGCAAGAAAGGTAATTCTGGGGCTGGAATGTCTCGCAGGAAGTTGGCAGTGTGTCTGCAGAGCAGCATGACGTTGACCTAACATAAAATGGCCTCCAACTCTGACTTTGATCACCTATTTGATGTAGTTTTCATGCAGCTTTATGGTGATTAATGAATGTTTATCATTCTGGAGATCTTCCAGCGGAAAACATTTCAATAAGTATGCAAGAATGTTATTGAAATGTGCTTCGTTGCATAGCAGGAAAACATGTATTTAATTGTTTCTGAAATGCTGGTGACTGGATGCCCAGCTTGGCAGGGGAATAGCTCCAGAACCTGATCCATGTGAAGATTTCTGGCCCTGGTGTGTGTGTGAGCCATACCTGCTTTGAAATGTAGAAGTGACCTCTGTTTCACTCTGAGTTCAGAGCCAATGAACCGAGCCACCCTGTGAAGGAGGCAAAGGAAATCTGGAGAAATAAAGGAATTTGTAGGGTTTTTATTTTTCCCACTGGGGCTGTTCCCACCCATCTTGTCTAACTTCTTTTTGCAGGATAAATGAAAATTTAATTTCCCTTAATATTGACATTCTCTTCTCCATCACTTTTGTAATATTTTGTGTAGCTTTCATCATGATAGAAGCAAATCTGTAAAACAAAAGAACAAAAAAATTAAACTAAAGAAAGTACATGAAGAAGGACTCAGTTTCAGTTCTCCAATAGTGTGAAAGAAGCAGTTTGTTGCCAGGCAAAGTGATTTCAGAATATTTTTTTTACCCTTCAGAAGAAAACACTAATTAAAGTATTCCCTGCTGCTCTGTTGTACAAGGCAGTGTAGCTCTGCTGTTCAGACTTTCAGTGGCTGTGCTGAGCAAGTCTTAAGGGTGGGTAATGATGGTTAAAGTGGAATGGAGGCTAGAGGTGGTTTACTCTTAATAAAAATGTTAGCTGAGTAGAGAGTACTTCAAATAATGTAGTGAGGCCATATGGGCAGAACTTAGAGAGGAGAATTAAAATATTTAATTACTCTTGTGTTTTTTCCCTGTTCATGTCCAAGAAATACCGATAATTTTTACTGTCTTCTCCTGACATCTCTGTGCAGGACTAGGGGGAGCTGCTGAATTGGTCAAGTCTTCTGCTATTGCAAGCAACTGCTGTGTATAATCCCAGCTATAAATGTCTTAAAATATAGATATGAAGCAGTAAAGTTTAGGCTTTTTTTTTTCTTGGGTGACTCCAAAATGTGGGGCTGTACCTTTGGGGTTTCTTTCAGGTATGGCTTCAGTCTTAATCTCTGCCTTCTCACAGCTGATAGTTTTGCTCTGTTGATACGAGTCTTCTTTGTTGAAGCTTTTGCCATCAGCATGAGTATTTTTTTCACTGACTTTCCACCTCATTGAAAAACAGAAGAGAATGTGGCATTTGTCAGTTCCTTAACTCCTTTCCATACCTGCTGTTATTTGTCTCTACAGGGTGTTTTGGGATTTAGCAGGGAGAGTGTGCTAGAGCCAAGTGAAGTCAAGTTTGGCTACAGCTGCTGGAGTAGATCCTTCTGTTCCCCTAAAGAGTAAAGAGAAGCAGTGCAAGTACTTTAGATATTAAACTGTCTGTTCCTTTCAGGCATAACTGTTGTGCTAATATGGATATTTATATTAACAAATCTCATGAATCTGTTTCCTGTGGCTTTAACCAGGTGTGTTTGCTAACATCCCACATTTGGAATGTGTTGTAGTGAATTTGCCTGCTTGGAGATCCAGGTAGACTACTTAGTTGAATTTGGTTGTCACAGTGGGACTTGCAGTCAGTACGGAGAAACTCTGGTGAGACCAAGCCTTGAGACAGAGCCTGTGTACCTGTCCTACCCTGCCTGGGTCGAACACAAAACATTCATTTGATGACTGGGCACAAATCACTAAGGCCAAAATAGTTTGTGCTCTGTTCCCCAGACACTTGCTTCAGTCTAGACTGCTGATTTGGAGTGTTTTGAGTGACCTGACAGAATGTGTGTGAGTTTCTGGGGCAGTCATAATTCTTTCAATATGACTTCCCCTTCTTGATGCTCCTTCACTGTTGTCACAACTTGCTTATTGCTTAGATGCCTCCAGCTGCAGCTCACTGGCATGGATCAACAAAACTGGGTGGTTTATAAGCTGAGGAAAATAGAAGCATCACACTCTCATATTGATATTTGACAAGGAACAGGGCTGAAAGACTCAGTAGTGTTGCTTGAAAATGTATGGGAAAACAGGCAGCCACCTTGAACAGAGATTTGTCATCTTGCCAGGGAGCCACAGGGACAGAAATCAGCACAAGCTGCGTGCAGTCACCTGAACATCACTCGGCCATAGGTAGCTGTGTGTGTTGTAATACAGCACTTCAGTCGCCTGTGGTCTGTGAACCATTCTATTTAAAGCTTTATTTCCTACAAGATGGAGTTTTTGTTTTGACTTTATGGTTGATGGTTACTTAAATACAGAGAGTTATGCTTGGAAAAGAATGCTGGTCGTGCCAGAGATGAGGTGCTGGAAATGGAAATGTAGAAGGGGGAAACCTTATTGGTGCTGCATTTTTCTGTTCTCTTTAAACAAAATACTTTGATCTCCAGATGAAGCAACTAGCACAACAGTTCATGTTAATTGATACCACTCAATCATCAATCCACTCGGCTTCTGCAAAGAACATTTGTTCAGCAGCACTGGCAGAGCATCAATGGAAGTTAATTTTAATGGTAATTTGGAGCCTGGCTTGTTTCTCTTTTAAAAGGTTTTTATACATGAAATAAATTTTTATTGCTAATTCATTTCATTATCATCTGCTATGGGTTCATGCTAAATAGTGCGGTTCACTCTTCCTTATCTGAAATAGGGAGAAACTATTGTCCTTCCCTAAATACTTGTGAGTTGATTGTTGTTTGCAGTTCAGAGAGGTGAACTGCAGGGTTAAGGGACCAAAGGTTAAATCAATGAAAGGGGTATTTATTTTTAATATTGAAACAAGGTGCAGTTCTTCCAACCAGGTAATTCATGACACAGGAATCTGGGCCTGCTTGCCAAGACATGCTATGGACTCTGGCAGGACAGTGCTTCTACTTTCCTTCTGACTGATGGGAGCAGCATAGCCCTAATCCTAATGAAAGATACTGTCAGAACTTTACATCCTGCTTTTAAAGGATGTGGCAGAGCAATGCTGCTCACAATGCCTGACTCAATCTCTGATGCAACACAGCTGTACATGTGCACATTGCTGCAAGTAGATGGTACCCATTTCTGAAACGGCACTTGAGTGATTGTCCCTATCCTTTCTAACTCTCTCTGAGCTGAGGATCCAGCAGGCACCAGCATTCTCCAGATAGAGACAAGTAACTGACTATATCTAGCATAATTTGAAAACTATTTTAAAATCTCCTCATAAATATTCTCCTAGTAGGAGTGGTGATGTGAGTCTGCTTTTCTCCTATTAGAAGTGAGACTGGCATCTTTCAACTGCTGTGCACAACGGCCACATTGTATTTCTCAGATTCACTTTATAGGATTAGGAGTAATAGCTGAAGGGAAATCATTCTCAGCTTTATGTTCAGGTCAGCATATTTGCCTCTCTAGTTCTGCAGTGTCAGTGGTGAGAAGTTGCAGAGCTGTCCAGTGCTGAAGTGATTCAGGTGTTATATTATTGCCATGGGTCATGTGCAACCGTTTGAAGTAAATCTCTACTGTTTTTGTACTTCATGGTATGGAATCAGGGCTCCAGAATGATCAAAGCTTCAGGCTTAAATTATCCTAATTGGGAAAAATCAGAGGAGCACGAGTTGAGCCTTAAAGGTTGCCACAGAGGCAATGGGCAGCTTACATGACTATGTCCTGGTTCCTTGTGGGACCCCAAGAGCCTGCATTTTCTTACTTCATTTTGGTGTACAAAATTCTGAATCTTTTAAATAACGAGTATTATTTCAGACTCTGTTTTTTTGCCCTGGTATAATATGAATAATAAAATTGCAGGCTTGGTCTCAAGTAACAACTCTTGTGGGTGACATATACAATTTGAGCATCATGAGATCATTCCACTTGGTTATGTCTGTTCTTGGATTTTGAATATTAGTAGTATATCTAGCTATGTTTTTGACTGTTTAAATACATCTCTCTACCCCAGTATAAAATCACCTTATAGGTGTGATATTGGAGACATGCAGAAGCACTTGAAATTTTTAACAAAGAGTGAAGAAATTGGGTCTGTGACAGTTTCACAAGCACACAGTACCTGGGCTCATGGGAACCTGGTCCAAGACCAAAGTTCCTTGTCCTTGCCACAGCACTCTTGGATTACAATAAATGTCACCAAGTCTGTAGGAAATCCAAAGAGAGAATCGAGGTATTTTCTTTTGCCCCCTCCTTTTCAAGACAACTTAAGTGTTCTTAATGATCTACATGTCAAGAGTACTTTGTATTCTTCTTTGAAGTATGTTATTGTCATGCAATTTCATAGTAACCTCTTTATTCCATAGTTGAGTCTATAGAGTAACAGATGAATACTGTTATTTTTCATTTCATTTGGTTATTTTCCAGTAAGAAAGATTTTTGCTGGAATGTGGGAAATAATACCTGGATATTTGTTTCTGCTATTCTCTACAATTCTATATAACTTGCTTTCATTTTGGAAAGATGTTTATTAAATGTCAGAAACATATTAAAGCTCTGGAACTGGATGAGTTTGAAGACAGGTTGGATAAGGCTTTGAGCAACCTGATCCTAGTGAAAGGTGCACCTGTCTGGTGCAGGGGGTTAGAATTGGGTGGTCTTTAGGGTCCTTTCCAACCCAACCTATTCTATAATTCAGTATTTCCTAAGTAGCTTTTCTTTAGTCATTATGAAGTGTCAACATCCAGTCTTGCCTTTGTGTGTTGTTCTGGCAAAGGCTTCTTTTTTGTGTGGATAAAGTCACATCCTGCACATCTGAAAGCCATTCACTTGCTGATATTCCAGTTTTGGACTATTTTACTTGAACTATGTCCCTGTACTGAGGCAGGGATGATCCTGCATCTGCTGTGGCTGTGTTGTGGCTACATTCAGAAAAGCTGTTTAATCCTTAAGGTGTAAAATTTACCACATTTGCAAATGAGTTATACAAAGATATACTGGCATAAATTCCAGAAACTGGGCTGTTTTGTTTTTTTATTTCTTACTCCTTTTAGAGCTCTGTGCTGCTAGCTCCTTTTTCCTTTGTTTTATGCCTGTTGCCCAATTGTGTAGCTACAAGCACAAGCCCTGTAACCCCTTCTGTTAACCATCTAAACTTGGGTGTTCTTTCCTCTAGGCATGATCAGTCTGGTCTGTTGCCTGAGGAGGACATGTGCCGTCTTCAGCTGATTGCAGTAATGTCATACAATAGATTTGGGTGTTCAGTTTGGGGTATTGACTGTGCTGCCAGTGAGTCTGGCGCTTGAGCACCCTTACTGTATTTCTACTGCAGCATGAGATGGGCATTTTGCTTCTCCTTCTTAAGGCTCCTTGTCCTGGGAGTGCCTCCCGAATTTTAGCCTTGTGCCTGCCACCTTAATCTCTTGTTCCCTTTAAGGTAGGCTGCAGTTAGAAATATTTTTGATGAAACTGATTTGCAAGTACAACTCACTGAGCTTGTAATGCAGTCTCTTCCTGGTGCTGCATTTGCATCTTACCCTGGTGGGTGGAATCTCTGGGCAAGATCAGCTTGCAGCTATACTCTTTACTATGATTTTTGTCACAATTGCTGTAATTAAATATGATATAGCAGGACCCTAGAAGATAAGAAAATATGAGATTAACTTTATTTTTTTTAAGTTTTGGATGTTTTACAATGAATGTGTTTTCTATTAGGTTGGCATGTTGTCTTCATCGTTTTCATCAGAGTGGCTGATGATCCAGTGGAGGCATGTTTAGAATCGTCCTGGATCTTTTTCACCTCATCCTGCACTCAATGAACTGAAGCCTCATGCTCTTTTGGGAGGAGAATAGTATGTAAATTAATGCTGGGCAGAAATACTGTCTTTAATAAATAGCTTCAGATATTATAGAGAAATAGACTGTGCAAGGTAGTCTTAGAGTAGTAACTAGAAAGTGGAGCATTCATAGAATACAACACATATAATGACACTTGGGCTTAGAATTAACTGTACAGTTAAAAATGTGTCCAGAAGCACATAGGATGCTGAATCATGGAGTTTTTAATTTCTAAAATCAAACATTGCAGTTCAAGTCTTGTCTTTACATATTGTACAAAATTAGCTATATGAACAGGGGAGGTACTAAACAAGATCAGCAAAAGTCCTTCAGGGCACAGATTCTGTTCACTGTAATTGTACAGCATTTGTCCCATTGGGTGTTATCAGAGGCTACTGAGACACAAGCCTTTATTAGAGCTCAGACTAGGAGTATAGAGTATAAAAGATAAATCCTGAGCTTTCAGTGTCTGAATAAATGCCTGTTTCCATAGTCCCTTCTCTCTAAATTGGAATTTCACTAGTGTGGTGTTAAAGGCCTGCTCTGCACCTTTCAAGTGGTGCTTAGAAGGAGAGCTCTTCTTTGGTCCATGGTGATGGATCTTTTGGGATATGGTTGCATCCTCTTCTGTCAGGATGGGGATCATAAAGCAGGTTTTTGAATTGTAAAGGGCTGAATAACACTTCAGGCCATGAATCCTGGTTGGATTCTGCTGGTCTTTCAGGCACAGGGATTGTGGGATGCATTGGGTGATGACAATGGTGTTCAGATGTGTAGTGCTCACCTTTCAGACAATGCTTATTTCTGCCATTCATGGAGTTCTATTATCTAATGCTGCTCAGTGCACTTTGAATTCTGTCTTTCCTTCTATACATCTTTCTTGACAGGCAGCAGAAATATTTAGCCCAGCTTGTCCTGGTCAGTACAGCTTACATTGCAGTGAATGGGAGATCTTGATACTGTGATCCTCTGATTTGATTTGACATTTCAGATGGGAAGGTGCAAAAAAGTGGTAGATGATATTTATTGAAAGACAAGGGTATGTTATAGGCAAGGAAACATCATGTCACAAAACTCTCCTAAAGAAAATTCCAATCTGCCCTCCAGTTTGCACTGGCCCAGCAGTTGATGGGATGAAAAATTCTCATTCCACACCTTAATACATTTAAGTATACATCAGCTTTGGGCTTAAGCTAGGGTCACATGATTTTATAACAATCTAATTTTATTTGGCATTTAAAAAAATAATTGGCGCTCTTAGACCTATAGGTGTTTTCCCTACTTTATTCTGCTGCCCTGTTACATAAGTTGGGCTGGCTTCTGCTATTTTTTATTTCTGCATTAAAGCACATATTATAATATGAAAGATTGTAAGAGAAATATAATGAATCTTAGCTGAAGTGCTTGGATACTAAATACCTTCGAGACTTGACTAGAATAACTTAATTCCTTGCTCAACATCATGCTGGCAACAGGTCATCTCACTGCTAACTTTTCCATAGCTGGCAGCTATTGGCATTCCCTGTTCCTTGCAGATTTGAACTGGGAATAAGCAAAGGGAAGGTTTGGGCTGGAGAGAAGTTTGGTCCCTTCTCTGTTTCTGGTTCCCTCTATCCCCATGCAAGGGCGTTTATCCTTCCAGTATTTTCATCTGCTGTGAAGCGTGGTGTTGTTTGGTGCAGTGTCTGCAGCAGTGCTGAGATTCTAGCCCAAAGTTGTTGACTGAAGTACATTTGAGAGCAGCAAGAACTTGATGCACCAGAAATGAATTACTGTAGCATTTGTGGAGAGGTGCTCGATGCCTAAGCCTTCTGTACACAAGGGCATATGATGGTATTGCAAAACTCATCACCGGATAAGTAAGGGCACAGTCCAGTCAATTGGAAAAATATTTTTTGATCACATCCACCAACTTTTCCTATTTCAAATATTTCTTCAAGAATAATTTCTTTCTGGTGGGAGAAACCACTTACGATTTCAGGCAGCGGTAGAAAGATTAACAATATCTGTGTCTCATAGGCTTTAGAATGACCAAATTGTGCTTTTGCTCATCTTGAATTTCACAGTACAGTTGTCTGATCTTCTTATCATGATTTTTATCTTCGTTTTCTTTTTCTGCTAGTTGTCTTTCAATTTGTTTGACTATTCCAGGACACCTTTTTAAATACCTACATAACATTCAATTTCTCAAGGCCTTTATTTGATTCAAGCCCTCACGTACAATACTAAGTCCAGTTACAACAGCCTTGAAGGGGAAGGGCAGTGAGCTGTGCAGTCTTTTGTCCCTCTGAATGTGTTCTCCTTTACAAAGGAAGATGGAGTATCTTTGCAATTTAGTGGTTGTGGCTCACCAGTTAATAATTTGAACAAGGACAATCCAGGGAATGACTTTACAGGGAAAGAGCGTGGCCAAACATGAAGCTGTTCCTCACTTTGGAGAGACATTATACATACTGCCTGTATAATTTAATGGTCTCTACTCACCAGGAAAAATAATCTCAATGTTTGAGGTAGTTCTAGTAGCTTTTGTCCATCAGGCTATGTGATCTAAGTAGTTATTCAGTTTGGTAGAGTTTGAGGCAAGAGACCTTATGGACTTGCAGGGAGAAACTCTGCTCACTTAGGGATGATCTCATCTGTTAGCTTTACTCTGCACATACATTTAATAACTGCAGGGGATCCTTGTCTCAGAAGTACTTTATGTATGAAGTGATGTCTTGAAAATGTCTTTATTCCAACCACAGTGCCCTAATTTTTTTCTTGAAATAACTAGAATAGGGACAGCATAAAAAAGATTTATGAATCTTAAAGAATCTAGAATATAAAGATGTATTTCAGGATGGAATTTTTCTACCAAAGAGAGAATATGCCCAAAGTCTGTTTGCACAGTTTTAAAGTCTCAGTAGAGTCCTCAATGGATAAACTGTTCTCCCTATATCTTGTGCTGATGAGACAGACTATGGAAATAGCAGGGTGTCTTCTTTCTGGTCTATCCATGCTGGAGTCTGCTCATGGGGAAAAGGCCCAGCCTAGTTGCAAAGCTAATGCTAGATTTCTTCCTTGCTAATTTCTTTGATAGGCTAGTTGCCTGCTGGTATTTCAGCTTTTGGAACTGAGATAATTTCAAAAATTGTAGTTTCTCCTAGTTACCTTTAATTTAAAATGTGCAAAATGGGAACTATGCTAACAGGGGTGTACTCCCCAAATTTAAGGCAAGCCAATTCACCTTTTATATGTAACATGTGGCTTAGAAAAATACCTCTTAATTTCAACTTATAAGCAAAATTCTTTTTTGACTATGAGGAAAAAGCTGTCTCCTTAGTTTAATTATATAAATACCTAGCATATGACTCCTGCCACAAACTTCATTCTTTCTTCTCTTTTTTCCTCACCACAATTTAATGTTCTAGTTAAAGTTGTGAAACACTGCCTGCCACCCCTGCACTTAGTTGCAGGACAAAGCCTACATGAAAAGATCATAATGATGTTGCATAGCTCATGTCAGTCCTTTCATTTAAGGGATTTCTTTAAAGAGACTGCTGTAGTGCTGAATGTAAGTGTAAGATCCCCTGTAAGTGGGATCTTCTGGGAGATTTGTCTGTGTTAGGTCACAACCTTATTTCCTCAATGTTGCATGCAAGCATTCTGAATGATTCTGTCATGTTGTGATTTCTGCTGTTTAAACATGAGGTTGAAGTGCTACAAGAAAGCTAAATGCTTTCTCCAGCTCAGCTATTTGTGGTGCTTGTAAACTAACAGGGGATACAGGAAAAAAGCTTATGTTCCTCTCACTTTAAGAAGACAACTAAATGTGTCTAGAAAGCCACATTTACATTGCAAATTAGCATGTAAAATAGCTTTCCAAGGCAGAGAGATAGGCACCCTTAGACTTCACTGCATGTGATCACAGATACTCAGCAGAATGAGTGATATCAGTGGATCCACCCTTATTTTTTTCTTGGCAATCTGGGACCCTGCTTCTCAGATGTCCTTTTGAAAAAGGTTTTGAAGTGGGTTCAGTAATCACCAAGCTTCATGGGAGCATCTTACTATGAGAGTCACAGGGCTTGTGTTGATATAGAAGAAACTTGTCTGTGGAATAGCCTTTGCTGTGCTTTTTCTTTGGCTTGATGGCAGTGCTGAAATATTGCTTTGTTCCATGAGCTATTGGGTCATCAGTGAGTTTTTACTGGTAATTGCTGTCTCACTGACTTTTTATTGATCATTTAATTTCTGCCTCCAAACATGTAGGAGCAAATATTTTTCAGCCCTTTTAACCTCCTTAACTTTTCATTTGTGCTCTGCTTCCCTCTCCCCTGTGGCCAGCCCAAAACAAATGGGTGGACAAAAAGATTAATAGAAGCAAGGAGATGCCTTCCTCCTCTCAAGTGCCCTGTGGCTTGGAGACTGTTATTAATAGCTGAAGTAAAAAAAGTGTTTCATAACCCTTTTCTTGCTCCTGCTTCCTTGCCAGCCCCCTTTCCTTGGTCCCTGGAGAGAAAGCATGAGCTCATCACTTTCCAATGCAAATTCAGCTTTTGGTCTTATACTTGGATTCTGCTCTTATCATGGGTGGAATATTTATCTTCTGCCAGCTGGTGGCTTTAAGCAAGCTGCTATTTGCTGGGCTATCCAGAGAGCATGTGAGGAACAGGCCTGGCAAAAGCTGCTCAAGCACTTTATTTTTTCTCTACTCTGAAAATGTTACTGTCTGCTCATATGCACATGTCTTCTGCACCTCAGTCTTTGCTCACACAGTGGTTGAAAAGAAAATGTAGCTACTTTGATGTGGAAACAGAAATTGAAATGTAGGTGCAAGAGTCTGAAATATGCAGAAGTTGCTTTGTGGAATCTGGTCACGTAAAGCCCTCACACGACAAAGCTCTTCTGTGTCTGGAGATCCATTATCTTTAGGGATGACTTCCTTCTCATGTGTGCATTGTATCTGATTTTTTCTACATCTCTAGAAATCTAGTGGGTTAGTACTGAAAGGGAGCTGGCAGGTTTTCATCCCAGATGACTTGGAAAGAATGGGAATGGCATGCTGTTGTCTATTACCCCATTTCTATATGGATAGTACAGTGTTGGATCTTTTCAACCATCCAACTTGCTAAGGTTTTACAAGACTGCCTTACCAGCTGGGCATTGCCTAACAAGTTCCACTAAGCTAGAAGCTCTGAGGGAGTCTTTATATGGAAGTTAAGTTAGATAAGCTGTACAAAAAAATGGAAGGAAAAAAGAGCATCAAGGTACTGCCTCTCACTCTGAAAAAAAAAGCTTACTCACTTTCCTAATGAAAGTCTTTAAGCTGTACATTCTGTTAATGTATTTGCTGGGTATGTGCCATTTTGTGGACAAAATATTTATTTTATATCTCATCCTTTCAGTGGCTCTCAACTCAGTGGATACAGGCAAGCTTTTCCCTCATGTAAAACTGGGGGTGCTGCAATCTTCTGAGTATGTTTTCCTGAAGTTCTGTGTTCATTGCATTTTTTGGTGGCTAGTAAAGGTATCTGCATGTAAGAAGCAAGTTTAAATAAGATTGTAGATTGAAATATTTATTTGCCACTGGCATGTTTTGCACTTTTTTTTTTGCCATTTTTCACTGGCTGCACTGCAGACTTTCTGCATTTTACCCCACAAGAAGTCTATAGGTGTGTAATGTGCTTGCAAGTACATTTATAATTACTTAAGTATGGTTAGGGAATTGTTGGGATTTTTTTTTATGTAGAAAATTGTTTCTGAAGAAAGGGAACAGAGCCACTTGTGAAACTTAACCTAATGCTGCTGGTGGTTTCAGCTGAAAAAAAAACTGTGAAATTTAGAAAAATGCTGTAGAGTTTTCAAAGAAGGTTTTTCAGACTTCTAATTGAAATACAGTTTTAAAATTATTCTTCAAAGGCATCAAAATAAGTTACAGATTAATACATTTTTGTGGCTGTACAAAACTTTTCTGGTGACCTGAATTTTTTTTTTTTTTCCTGATGTGTGGTATGATGAGTTTGAATGTTTGAATTTAAAAGAAACAATTTGTGCTTTGGACCTAATGTTCACTTTGTGTTATCAGGGAGGGGATGTTACTTCAAACTGGCTCTGCTTTTGTACCATTAGTTGAATTTCCATTAGCACATATTCTGATTTAGCTTTATTTGTGAAGAATCTAATGGACATAATCTCAGGGCACATTGTGTTCTGAACCAAAGCACAGTAACTAGACGTGATCAGGTGGTCATTTCCAAAAGTGCACTCCTGTTCTCTGTAGGCACGTTCCTTGTCTCTGCCAATGTGTGATCCTTGGGTCTGTCTGCAAATGGGAAAGGGCACTGCACCAGATCCCGGTCTGCTTTTACTCAGATACCCAGAAGGTCAGTAGAACCCGACTGTTCACCTCTATCCACTTGCAGGGGAGGCAGCTAGGAGCTAGTAATTGAGTCCTACACCCAACAGACAGAAACTCCAGCTCATCAGCTGAAAGGAAGCAACAGCCCAATTTCCTGGCAGCTCTCAGCAAGCAGCAATGAGCACCAGGAGTCATTCACTTTATCTAGGACAAGTTGCAACAAATCCTACTGGCAGATCAAGCTGAACCTTGGTGCAGGATGATGCCAGAGCCAGTTAGGAAGAAACATCATCTCTTGTTCTCATAGTTTGGCCTATGCTGCAACTGAAAATCTATGTTAAGCTTCTTTAATTAGAACATTGGCTTCTTTTTATGCATATAAGTTAATGAATATTCACCAAACATGTTGATTAAGGTGGTGCTTCTTGCATATTCTTCCTAGATATTTAGCCCTTTACTCTGAGGTATTTTATTTTTCAAAATATTCATGTGGTACCAATGGAATTTTTGATTAGGTATTAGGGGTGGTCAGATGTTGGAATAGCTTCTCAAGGATGTGCACCTCCATTCTTGGAGGTATTTAAAACTTGATTGGACAAGGCCCTGAGCAACATGATCTGATTTTAACTTCAAAGTTGTGCCTCTTTTGAGAAGGGCATTGGGCTGGTTGACATCTACAGAACCCTTTTTACATAAATAATTCTACAGTTAATGCAGAAGAATGATGTTCCTGCATTTTTGGTATTAATGTATTTATAGATCTGGAAAAAAATATGTAACCAGTACTTTCATGGTTAGTGCTACTCCAGAAGTAACAAAGTAATTCTGTTAAAGATGCTACAATATTTTCTAAAAAAGTAGACTTTTTTTCATATAAAAAAGTCATCCTGAGCTCATTAACTAGTCAGCATATCTGATTGCATGATTGCAAGCTGATTGCAATCTCTGATTGCAGTTATGTCATAGCAGCTGGTCAAAGTAGAACATAATTTCTCCTTCTATCCTCCTCCAAGGTTTAATTTGACCAGTTAATTATGGCTGAAACTGCAAGAGTCTTGCCTGTATTAAGATACCTCCAGATGAGTTTTGATAACTCATAAGAAATGATTAAAAGTGAGGGCAGCACATACATCTGCAGCTGATAATTCTGGAATTGCACCTGAATTGCCAGAGCTAGTTTGAAGGATGCAAAAATTCTAATACAAATAAACAATGAACATTTAAGGTGAGAGAAAGAAGACTTTTAAGACAACAATCAATACATATGCCACGTGGAATTTCTTTTTGTAACCAAATCTTGGTCCTAACTGTGATTGTAGCCTCTGGAAACCTTACTGAATTGCTATGATAAGAAAAACAACCCACTATGAACTTCCTCTGCTCTACAGATTTTCTGATGATAATGTGAAACAATTAGAGGCTAAATGACCAATCTACATCTCTTTGTTTGCTATGGAGAGAGTCAGCCATTGAAGGAACAGTAACCAAACCATGGAATTAAGGCAATCTCTCATACTGAAGGCAGTTTCTCATAATGAAGAGCAAATATATATAGTGAGTGCAGTTTGCAAGCCAGAGGCTAAGATTTGTTTTACTAGGAAATGTTTGTGTAGTAATTCTCAAACAGATTTGTGAAAATTAGAACTAGCAGAAAGGGTGAATTTTCTGGAATTGCTTGCTCCAAAACAGTTCATCCAGAGGTTTCTGCAACACAGAAGAAGGAAAAGCTGCCTGGAGGTAGTGAAGGCTCAGAAATATCCACACCAGTCTTTTCAGAGAAGCTCATAAAATCAAAAGCTTTGACAGGAGATGTAGTAAAACAAATACTAGTTTTACATCTGGATCCTCCTTAGAAACCAATATGCATACTGTAAGAGATGAATGGGTACCCTCTGGTTCAGATCTCTGCATGTTACAGAGTGCAAGGCGACTTTCAGTCCTAGCTTGTGGAGTCTGGAATGGCTGCACCTTAGTTTATCCAGAGTGAGTGAGCTGCTGGCTCCCTGCATCTGAGTTTCCTGATTGCTCTAACATAGGGACTTCTGCAAAGAATCTTAGTGTGGGAGAAATTTATATCTGTATCTGCAAGTCCTCTAACTACCAAAGGTAACTTATTCACAGGCATTGGGCTTATTTGTCGTTAAACCTTTAAGGATGGTTCCACAATCTGCAGCCGTGAAAGCTGAGGTAGGGGGGAAGTGTGAAATATTCTAGTCCTCAAAACAGGAGGGGACTACTCAGGTAACTCTTGGGCTGGATCTGAAGTGGTATTACTATCACCCATCTGCTCTCAGAGGTTACCAGTTTGATGAAAGACCACGTCAGGGACTACTTAGTTGCCAGCTCGCAGATGGGTTGGTCTGTATTATGAAAAATACTAAACTATACCATTCCACTGAAGCTGTAAATTCATGAAACTTGCCAGCCACCTTTGCAGAAGTCTAACTGACCAGGGGAAATGCCTTTGGGTGCTTCTGAGATCCGAAACTTGGGACAGAACCAACCTTGGTGGCATTTTGAATTTTCATTCTATTTTTTAAATGAACTGTGGTAAAAATTATTGCTTGGAGCAGTTTGAAAGAGTTGAAATATATTTAAGGGAGTGGTGGGGGCACAATGGTAATGAAGAAATGCTGGTCCAAAAGTTCTGAAAAAGTTGTGTGTTTATCTACCAGACAAATACAGTCTAGACACCAGCACTATGACCTTAATTGATCACAACCCTCTTCTGTTTAGAGTGGGATAATGGTTCAGTCACTCCCTGCATTGCCAAACAGTTTGAGACCTTTACTGGCATGGTGTTTACAGCTCCAGTAATGCAGTGGTACCTGAGCTTCTCTAGCAGCTGGACTAACATCAGGATGCTAGTTGGTAAAGTTCTGAAAATTGAATAGAAAAACCCCAGTGTTTTCTGGTGGTATTTCTGCTGTGGCCTAGGTTAAAAGTTTTTCTTGTAATGGAGAGAAGAGAAAGTATTATGGAATGATAAGGCGATAGTATGGAGTGATGATCAGCAGATATGGGAAGGAAACTGAGCAGCTAAGTGAGTCAGTAAGAGGAGGTGCAGGTTTGATGCTGTGAATATTTAGCTGCTTAGGATGAAGCTGTCTCTAGTTTCCTTATCTCAAATTTGTTTGTCATCTGATCTTTGCAGGAATGGGGGTTTGCCAGCCACAGTTAACAGCTGCTGAATCCCCTGAGCATCTGTGCTTGTGATGATGCTATAGCAGAGGTTTGCTCTGCATGGTTCAAGTTGCATCCTTCTGCTGGTTATTTTCTTAGCACTCTGTTGGAAGATGTCAGCTACTTTAATTTAGGTTTTTCAGCAGGCATTTCCCTTTGGTCAGAGAAACATAGGATATATTGCATCTGTCCCTGGAGCAGCTTTGTGGTGGTTTTCGTGTTTCTTGTGGCCAGCTATAACTCTTGCTGTGGTGGCTCATAGTTAAAAAATCCCCACTCACTGCTTTGCTCTATAAATACCGTTCCCAGATATTGGAGCAAAGCGCAGAGCAAAGCTGCAGTTGCATTTGGTCTAAGTTTGTGCTGAAGGCTGGGGATGCTCCATACATAGCAGAGGAATTTTTTCCCCACCTATTTGAGGGTGGGGAAGAGAAAGCTTGCTTTGCTTCCTATCCCAAAGACTGGAGTGAGCATAGCTAGTAATTCTTCTGATGGTAAGGATTTTGTAAGCATTTTTCTGAGAATGCTTTCCAGCAGAGCAATAGTTCTGACCCTTGTTGCTTTTGCTCTCACAGGGGCCTGCAGGACTTGCATCTTTAGGCATCTTGAATATTGTTCTCTTCTGTGTGGAATAAGTAGGGAAACATCAGAAGTATCAAGTCATCACTGTCCATAAAATCTCCTCCTCCCAATTTTTATTGTCAGGTCCAGGCAATTGAAAGCCTTTTCCTTAAGTTAAAAAGTTTATTCTCAACTTTAGATAGAAATATGCTGATGTAGTTGCATTGACTCAGCAGAGTCACTCTCCTACACTTGTGAGAGTGGGCTTAAATAAGTGGTTCATGTTTAAATGCCAGGCAATCACAAGCATTGTCATTTTGGGCCATGAAAACCTTGAGTTTCTCAGTAAGATACTGTCTGCTTCTGCTGAGTGGTCACTATTGCTCCCTGGTAGAGCTGGCAGGGCTTCAGTGCCCTCTGCAAACTGCCATGCCAAGTGCTGTACCATGCCCTATTCGCCCACTCTGATTGATAGTGGTCCCAAAGCTATCTTTGTGCACTTTAATCTCATTAGAGCTATGAGGAAGTAAGCATAAACCCAAAATTATGGATATGGTCAAGTGATGACCTGAATTCAGCCAATAATATCTTTCTGCTTTAGGCTTTGGAGATAGAAGTGATATTGAACAGCTTGCTGCATTACCAACAAAAGTCTTTGCAGAATTAGAAATCTGATGGACCTTACTAGAAATTAGCCTTTTTGCTTCCAGAAAAGCTGCAAATAGAATAGGATATTTTCTCCCTTCTTTCTTTTATTTTGTATCTTGGCTCTGTGTGTGTACTGTTCTATATAAATCTCTTGTTTGGGCAGGTAGCTGATAACTTAAAGATTAATTTCTGACAAATAAGCATTTATTGTTTTCTTGCTGATTCTTCTAATCTATGAAAGCAACTGAGCAAAAGGGCATAAGAAAACCTATAAGAAAGTGAGGTTGTGATTTGGGGATTTTTTTAAAGCTCTTTGCACACTAGCTGTCTTTTTATTTAAATACTATTCTTAGTTTGAAACTTTAATTCTGGGCGTACATTTGGTGCCCAGATGGTGCAGACTCACACAGAAGCCCATCACGCTGTCAGGGCAGGCGGATACATATGTAAATATTTTGCCTTTTCCCCCTATAATATTTGGCTCTGTCTAATCTAATTGCTGTCAAAGGCAGAATGTGAAGAATACTTAAGCAAACAATGAGGACCTCAAATGTTTATACTACGCTAACTCTGGAAAATGCTGGTAGACTGTGCTGTAATTAATAACTTGTTTTGTGGGTTTTCTTCTTCATGCTGTGAATTCATGGTCTATGATCTAAGTTCAGGCCAAGCAGTATCTTACAACCCTTAGTAGAAACCTGTATTTGTAGTGGTTTGAAAGCATATTTCACCCTGTGGAACTGTCGATATAAGGCTAATGGGTCTGCCTTTTCAGTTCAGGCTGGCAGTAAGGGTCCTCTATCTGCCTCCTTATGTATAGTGCTCTTTATTATTTATATAATTCATTGTTTCATTTAATTTATTATATTGAGTGCTCATCTTAATGTATTTTTAATACATAAAAGCATTTCCATCACTGCTCCTTCTCTGACTAGTGGTAGCTAATAACAAAGAGCATGGCCAACCCCATTAAGGATACCTATTTACTTATCAAAGGCCTGAGCTAAAATAACATAATGTTAGTGGGAAAATTACTTCCATGAGCTTTGACAGCTTAGTGAGAAGGTCTAATAAAGCCAGTGCTAGTTGAGAATGCTGGCAAAAGCAAGGTAGGAAACCTGACTGGCTTTCATCAATACAAGAAGAGTTACACCATTACAGGTTTCTGATCAGATGTGGAATTTGGCTAGGCTTTAATTCATGGAAAGCATCAGACTACACCAGATGCTTTCTTCTAAGGACACTAACTATGCAGAAAGATGCCAGCAGATCAGATCCTAGAGGGGAAATTATTGTACAGGAAGGAAAGTACTGGTAAAAGGAGATGTAATGATGTGACCAGAAGACATCAGAAGCAGAACATGGTTCTTTTTTCCATGGAACATGGGTGAAATCCTGAGAGAAAAAAATGCCCCATTTCAACCATTGATGTTGTCATCTGAACCTCGTTGTTTAGGTATGCCAATGAATTCTGTCTCTGAACCTGCTGTGAAAGTGTCTGTGTACCTTCAAGAGACAGTGTAGCCTGTCGTGTCCTTTTGCTGTGAGGTAGAAAGGGTCAGGACGTTATCAGTATCTAAATGTATAATTTTTCTGTGTTATTTTTTTATTATATAAGGAAAGATCGAAGGTGTTTGCTTTGTGCATTTCCTGAAGTATGGTCATTGAGTCATGACCATGCCCACACAAAAAGCTAAGACACGAATTTATAGTTTCTATATGTTAACTGCATGGCAGTCACTAGCTCATAGTTCAGAGAAGACATGAAAGAAGGGGTAATTTGCCACACAGATATCTCATGGTGAAAGCAGACACTGGCAGCTATTCCAGAGCCAGTCTGGAAAGTTCCTGGAATGTGTGAAAGATAAACTTCCTGTATCATAAGTTTGGATCTGAGCTTATGTGGCGTGGGTCAGAGAGAGTGCTGGTTGGCACAGTGAGCCGGAATGGTAGGGATTGCTTTGGTTTTTTGGTTGTCAAACCCATCTGGCCTATAGCTGGCAGGACATGTTACATTCATTTAACCAGGCTTTTCTGCATTTTGCCTTTCCCAGGAGCAATTGAGCGGTGCTCGTACATCAAGTACCACTACTCCTCAGCCACCATCCCCAAGAACCTTACCTACAACATCACCAAGACGATCCGCCAGGATGAATGGCACGCCTTGCGTAAGTGTCGCTGCCTTTCTTCACCCTTCTCCTCGTGTGCAGGCGGGAGGTGCTCCCTGATAAATGGGAGCAGAGGCTTTGAGTGACGGCCTGCTCAGAGCCCTCATCTCACATACGGTTTGTCTCTGTAGCAGACGGATCGATTTGTTCTTAGGACCTACATCTCTGTTTCTGCTGCAGACTGGAAATTCTGCTGAGGCATGGGAATGTGGCAGTGGGGAAAAGGCATTTGTATGCAGAGATTAATATTGAGTTAAATACAAAAATGAATAACAAAATCAATGCCCTATTTTTTAATTCAGTGAAATGCTCTGTACGTGAGCACATTCTCATGCTGCTGCTGAGTTTCCTGCTTCCAGGAGAATTCATTGCTGGCTTTTATTGTAGACTGTGCCCTGCTGCCAGCAGCTCCTGTGTGAGTGTAATATCACTCTTTTTTGAAGATCTCAAAAGAGAATCGCTGCACCCTTTAAGGCACAAGGAAGGAGTTCAGCCCTCAGTGATAATTGTAGCCAGTGGTCACCAACTTGTAATGCTTGCTGAAGTGACAAGACCTGACAGGAATGGAATTGCCTTGGGATGTATTGGCTGACCTTAAATCTTGTCTCTTTCTCATCTTGGAGAAGGAAAAGTGTTTTTGCTGATAAAATGCAAGAGGTAGAATTTCACAAGGAGGGATTTCACTGTGACTTCTCTTGTTACTACATAATCATGGGGACCAATGAATGTCCTGAGAGGCTCTATATTGGTGGAAGCAGTTAAATCTCCTTGAAGGTGCCAAGGGTTGAGGCAATACTGATTCTGCCTGACAACCTTAAAAGGTGATTGTGAGCTTCTACTCTGTCAGTTTGAGAACTGTGCCCATGGTGTTCCCATGGCTTTCAGGATGTTTCACTTCCCCCTTGTGTGGCTCTTGCTTTGAGAGGGTCCTTTTAAGCTCTGACAGAGAAAGTGCAATATTATAATTGATTTCCTCTCAAGACCCTCCTTTTAGGGTCTTGCTAAATGCTTATTTTTTTTTTTAATGTCTTTGTGGATAAATACATATTTCTATTGTGACATGACAGAGAAAAGGAATAACTGAAGTTATGCCTCTCAGCAGATTGTAAGAGGTTGGTCTTGCAAAATACTCTGCTATGCTAATTTGTCCCTGAAATCAGAAGATCAGAAAGTTTAGTTTGCTTCAGGTTTTCTCCTACCACCTGTCTTTTCAGTTGGTGCTAATTTTATGTTAACATAAAATGTAACAATGTTCATCTATGGGAAATAAAAGAAGTGCATCCACCACCCAAGACGTCTTCTGTTAGGGCTCATAGGGCAGCAGGAAGGGGCTTTGGTTTATACTTTTTTGTGTATGTGTAGTTTTGCCACTGTTGTAACAAGGACTTTTCTGCAACCATCTACTGGGAATCTCCCTGTTCAAAAATTATTTCCTAAAATTAATCTTTATCTCAGCAATGGCTCATATCATATAAAGGGTTTCAACACTGGTCAATCTGACATTTCCAAGTCAACCTGGCCATTATTTTGCTCTGAATATTTTTCTGTTTCTTTTAGTGAATGTTGAGACAAGCAGCAAAAGAAGGGCCCAGGCCTGGCTATCTTCTTTCTTTTGACATGGATTATTTTAGCATGATAAAGGGGAAAAAAAATAAAAAGTATTTCCTGAAGAAACATGGGGGGGGTGGGGGTGGGGTGGGAAATGGCATCTTGGAGAACTTCAGAGGAACTGGAAAGGAGAAAGCAGAATATCTAGTCACCCTAGTAAAAAAAAAAAAAAAAGCCTTTTCCAGGTTGAAGCCGCTGTAATCATTTGCTGTATTTGTATTTCAGTTGCGGTTATTTTCTTTTTCTGGTGTATGGACAGCCACCTGTGGTGCCTGAAAAGGAAATCTGTTGTTTTGCATGTTCAGTGGGTTGGGGATCAGAGGAGAGAGGGCTCTCCACCATAGACTGCAAACTACTTTTTTTTGGACTGGTAGGCAGGACTGATGTTCCAGCAGTTTCCCTTGAATTGCAGGAGTGAGTGAGGGACAATTAATTTGAGGCTGAGGACCTTATGGCACCATTCAGCACAAAAAGCAGATACTCTTCTAGCTGTGCTGTTAGCTGTACTAGAAGAACCTGAGAGAGCAGCTGGCCATAGAGGGATGGTTAGAGCTGACTTCACCATTTTTGATTTTATCTTCTTTTCATTCTGTTTGACATTTTCAAGATGGAACCTTTGCTTCAAATTGATTGCCTATGGCAGTATAAGCTGGGGAAATAGGACTTGTCTTCTCTGCAATCACTTCCTCTCAACTTTCTCTGGTTAAACAGGGATAGAGGGAAGGATGATTGTAGTATTGTCAGTTCTTGCCTGTCAGGAGATAAATGTTCATCTAATTAGACAAAGCAAGTCTCTATACAAGCTGAGAGAGGAAAAGAGAAGCGGAGGAAAGCTGTGTCCGACAACTTTGATTATGAGTAACTGTGTTTAAGGAAGATGGCATTTACCTTGTCACACTTTGGCCCTGGCCTTGAGTGGAAAACCTGATCCATAGTTTTGTTTCCTGAAAAACGAGACCAGCATCATTGATGCTCTTAGAAATGAAGGTGCATTACTGCAGTAAAAAGCCAAGAAAATGTGAGCAGGACTATATTTATTCACACATTGTTCCAAGTGTTTCATGCTGTTCCTGTAGGTTCGCTTTCATTATGCTACAGATGTGTTCACAAAACCTAGGAATGTGCTCATGGCAGGGGTTTGAACTGTAGAATATGGTGCAGGTATTCAGAAGGGAGAGAAGTGTTTTCAGGTGATAAAACAAACATTTCTACTTCAGGCTTGTGTTTTAAGGAAGCTGACAATAAAAGGGAGGCTATGTTGATGTTAATTCTTTAGTTTTCTTGTCCCAAAATCTTCAGAAAACCCTTATCTGGTATTTTATAGCAAAGCAGAAGAAAGGCTGTGTTTGTAATGGAAATGGCAGTACCTCCAAGGCAACGAGGGGATGTGCTATATTCAGTTTAGCATCTTCCAGGAGCCAACAGAGCTGTTCCTTAAAGCCACTGAGGGATACGGAACTCAAAGCCCAGGGAGTGTCCAGTCTGTGTTACACTTTGGGGAATAAAAAACATGTGTTGGGTTGATGCTGTTTTAAAAATTTTTTTACACCACCAGAAGGACTGTAGTAAGGTCATTTTGCTTTAATCCCTGGTTTGCTTTGTGTGGGTGTGTTTGTTTTGTTCTATTTTTTTAGTAGGCTATAGGCAACCCCTGCTCTATATTCATCTTATGCTGCACTCTGAGAATTAACTGTTTCATGTAAAAGAGCCATCTTCCCTCCAAGGCGGATGAGGAAACTACTGTGGCTTTGAAATGCTGCAAACAAGCAAGTTGCTGATGTGTGTTCTTGAAGAGTGAGATTTGTTTTTCTCTCAGAGAACAAGTGCAATGACTCCCTCTTCCCTTTCTCTTGCCTTGGTAGCTGAAAATGGGACAATTGCTGCATGGCACTCGGAGCCTTTGGCAGAGCTCCCAGTGGTTTGTGTTAGAGTGCATGAAAGTCTCTACATCAGAAGAGAGATAAAAAAAAATCTTCCTAGTCCCCAAAAGCTCTTGTTTTGCTGATTCACAGAGCCTATTATGTGAGGTAGATAGTTGGGCCTAGAAGCCTTTTATTTTTCCTTCCTCCCTATATGTCACAAACCTGATTTTGTACTTTGGATTTAAAGTACAAAGAAGAGGGAATTTGTCTGTTCTTCTCCAGCTTGCCATTGCCTCCTCAGCCTGTCTTCCATAGCAGCTGTGTTTTGTGTCCAGGAATCTGAAGAGTGCTGCATCTGGGCAGGAAGTGGCTGGAATTGCTATGGAAACTGATTTTTTTCCTGCACAGCTTAGAAATTGTGTCACCAGACTGCTTTAGAGTGAACCAGTTCATAATCAGGTAGCCAGTTCTTCCTAAGTGTTTAAAATTTCCTGGGCTTTTTGAAGATACTCCTTGCCTGGCACTGTGGGATCTCCTTTGCCGGTCTAGCACCCCCATGTTTCTACTGCAGGACCACAGGACATGGGCTCTGAATTTAAAGTATCAGTGGAGACAGCTGTGTTGTCAGAACAACAATTATAAAGCTTTTTATTGGAGTGATAACATTCATTTGCACTCTGGAACTGCAGCACTCCTGTGTTTGTGGTGGTCTAAAAGCCATTTGCATAAAAAATGAATTCTGAAGTCAAAAGTAATAGCCTGGAACATTCTGAGAAGAGCAAGTATTGGAGGAAATGAGTAATTTCTGCAGGGTGTACAGAGTGGTAATATTTTAATTCATACGGCATCTATCCTGAAACTGAGCGCATTTTATTGGTCTTAATGCTCTGAATTTTGCAGGATCCTACAAAGCACTCAAATACTTCCTTATAACCAGTAAAACTACTGAAAAATAATCCAGCAACAATTAACACTCATGAAAATGTCTGTACTTCAAATTTCTGCTATGTCTAGACTTCTAATTTCTACAGAATTCCCAAGCTTTCTCGTTCCATGGAACATGAAGTTGATATTTGTACAGAAGCTCAATTGTCAAGGCTTGACAATGCCTTGGTAACACCAGCAGACTTATGCACTTGGCATCATCTGGTATTTTAAGCAGCAATAAATATTTAATTGTTGCATTTTTAATAAAGGCTGACCCCAGAATATTTTTCCTTTTGTTTTTTTTTTTTTTCTTTTATGGATACTAATGAAAACACTGTTTGAAGTAAATAGGCAGCATCCCACTTTCCTTCGTCCTTTGTTTCTCTCCCTCCTGTGTGTCTACAAGGAAATCCTGCTTCATTTTTAAGCTACCTGGGCCCCCAGATGGAAGCACACCCTGAAGTATGGCCCTGTCCTGCTGGTCAGTGCCATTTGGCTGACAGTATGATGTCATTCCTTAGTGCATTGGTTATGACAACAGACGGGGCAGCCATCCCAGAGGTTAGTCAGGCAGCAGGTGCTCACATGCCTGGAGGTCTCCTGTTGTTGGATCTTCATTGCATTTGTTGTTCCCACAGCTAATGACCAGGTGGTAGTGACAGACCTTCTCATTTCCCTCTCTCTTTGCTGTAGGGTTTTCTTGATATCCTGCTATTTCAAGCTAAGATATAATTTATTTTTTTTTTTGCATCGCAGTCTAAGACCTATTTTGAAATCTGTAAGGGATTTTATTGCCTTCTGCTAGGCTTCATCTTAGGATCTGCTAATATGCCTGTGACCTTAATACCTACATTGATGAATAACTTTCCCAAATTCATACTACTTTTTATTTGCTTCTTAGAAGAGCAGGAGATGGAGTAAGGGAGGAGACCAGGAGACCTGACCTCAGTCCTGAGCTGACAGGGGTGCCTGAATAGCGAATATGGATAAGATTTAGGAAGGGAGAAAATGAGGACAAGGAAAGGGGTAAAACAGTGCTGGAGAGCTGGGAGAGGTAAGAGGAAGGATTACTAAGCATTGCAATTGGGAAAAAGTTGGAATGGTGGATTGGAACAATTTTGGAGAGAAGGTGCAAAAATTGTCAAGCTCTGTTGTCTGTGTTGGAGTGAAGTGGGGAACAAACAGAAAAGTATAAGATCCCCTCCAAAGCCCTGTTCAAAGTGCACAATTCAGAGGTCTTACTGTACATCTACTGCTAAGGCAGCTGTGAAACACTGGCAGAGGGGAGGTCTCATCCTGCTGCCCCAGCCAACAGGTTCTTCCCCAGCTCACATAATGGGGCTCACAGTGAATCAGGATGGTCTTGTTCTGCTGATGACCCTCTTGCCACTCTTCTGAATCAGTAAGAATCCCCACACTAGAATTTCTGGGTTTGCAATTTGTTTTTTGCTTGAAGTTCACTTAAAATCAAATTAGCATTTTTAAGTTAGTTTTTTATTTTAGTTGCAACTACAAGTGTGTAAAGTTAGGAGATGACCCAGTTTGGGCTGCATACTTGGCCTTAATTTATCTCCTCTAAGTACACTCATTATTGAGTCTTTAATAACTGTAATCACATACTCTTCCTTGTTCCATACATTTGGGATATTTTGTTTTCATTCAATGATGCCTCTGGTTTCTTTTTCATTTCTGAATGTATGGTTGTTGGCCTTTTGAATTGCATATTATACAACTCCTGATCTTATGATGGAGTTAACCTCTTCATGGACTTGGTCACATTTCTAGTCATTGAATTGAAGAAGGACTTGTAAATATAAATATATTTAGTAACCTCTTGTGGTTGACTATAATTTTCATTTTAGGCCTGGCAATTAAAGGTAACTTGTTTGGGGTTTTTGGATGTCCAGTTGGATATAAAGAAGGCTTGAGTTTTATGTAATTCCACAGCACAGCTCCCACTGACTTTCAGAGTGACTATAGAGTGCCACACTATGCAATTAAAATGGTCACCCAGCTCTCACTGAGTCAGAGTAAATGAGGAAAACACAGCTAGGGACCACCACTAAAGAAATTTCTTGGACTGACTTACCACCACTGAGGAGTTTTAGGGTAAGTGAAGAGGAAAATGTTTGTGTGAGAGGGAGGAGGAGGTGCGGCCGACTGACTGATCTCTGCTCCGATTACTCTTTGCTGAGGAGTTTCACCTTTCACACTGACCCTTTCAGAGGGTCCCATTCTTGTATTTCCTAGCTTTGGCATGCTTGGGTTGGTAACCTTCATGTTGCTAGGTTTTGGGTTTTTTGGTTTTGTTTTGTCTGTTGCATTTGTAAGTGCAGGCACTTAGATTCACTGTGGCTTAGGTAATTGTCTCACACTGTTATACAGGAAAAAAGAAGACATTTTTATCTTCATTGTTGAAGAGAGTCTTAAGATATTTACAGAGCTGTTCTGAGTGCAGGAAAATTGAGAGCGAACCCCCTCCAGTTCCACTAGTGATTTTCTGCAAAGAAGTATTAGAGACAAAAATGCCTGTTGCAGTGTGGAGATGTTGACAGGTAAAACATACCATTGTTAATAATTTCCAGTCATTCAGCCAGTCAAAATATAGCTTTATTAATATGCATACAGAGCTCTCTGTTTCCCTTCTCTCCCTCTTGAGAGACACAGAGGGGGAGAGATGGGCGTTCTTCTGTCTCTTGGCTAATCAAGAATGATGCCTTGTGCATTCTTAGGGTGAAAGAAGAGGAAAGAACAAACAGGAGGCTCTAATGGGTCTCATCCATCTGACTTCCATAATTTTTGATTTATATACCAATTTAATGCCTGGTTTATGATGATTTATGTCCCAGTTTGTTTATACCCCGGCCTGATGCCCCACCCCACAATGTTAGTGAGATGAAATCCCGGCAGTTAAGTATTTCAAGGTGATTACGTGCCACATACAGAGTTACTAATGAGGAGTTAAGTGCTTCCTTACTTCAGTGCAAAAAGATAGACATAAGTGGAACATTTTGGAAATGAGTTTAGTGTGATTTGTTCACAAAGCCATACACCATCCATGGAAACATCATAGCAGCCAGCATGAGAGAAAGGGCAAGAAATCTTGAATCAAGCAACCTGGCTCTGCCCTGACAGAAGCTGCAGGCTGAAACGTGAAGGTGAGTTTTATATGTCAATAGCTACTAGGCAGTGGTTGCCATTTTAATTACTGTTTTTCAGTGATGCTCTTTGGATACCGAATTACAGAATAAACCTCATCCTTATGTACAATCAGGACATTCTCCTGCTTTGAAAAAACATAAAATGTGTTGATATGTTAAGGTGCAGAAACCATAATGCAGCTTTACCTCCTCAGATTTTTAGTGTGAATCGGGTCAAAATTGTCATTTTGGCCAAGTTGTCAGAGCTGAATGTAGCTCTGGTCCATGAAGGCTGGATGAAGCTGAAGGATTTTTCTAGGGGCCCATCCCAAGACTCCTTAATTGGCTGGGTGAATCACAGTTTAGCTGTTCAATTATTCCCTACCCACCTCCAGGAGCTGATTGCACAGTTGGTGGGGGAATAAGAAATCAGGAATATAAATCAACTGCAGGTATCTCCTGTGGGAATTCAGAGTTCAGTCTCGCAAATCTCATCTGGCTGCTCTGGATGTAGGTTATACTTAATGGAGCTTGAGCCTGCATGTCCCTCTGCATCACTGGAATTATGACAGCTAATTTGAATCTGTCTGCCACTGGTGTGTGCAATTGATCAATATCTCTTTCATAAATACAAATTCTCCCTCATCTGTGCCTTCATCAGCTTTGTCTTTTCTGGCTTGCCCTTTGCATCCTTGTGTATTTTGTAGGTTTTTTCCCCCCCTCAAACTTGATTCTCACCTAGATATTCTCAGAGAAGAAAATCAATGGAAAATATCAGTTGCTCACCTAAGAGGGGCTTCTTTGCCATATATAATTAAGTTTATAAATAATTCAGTAGGGTCCCTGTCTTTTCTTTCCTCCCATAAGATTGGGTTTATTAAAATTTTATGGGAGAGGACATGGAGGTGGCTGAATTACTGGCTTAATCTGATACAATCTACAGCAATGCATTAGTTCAGTACCAGCTGCTCTTTACTCATCAGGAGGCACACACTAAATCAGTCTTCCTTCTAGAATCCATTCTGCAGCATGTTATAATCATGTATTTGAGTATGATGTAATACCATTCCTTGTAATTTGCTGTCATGCCTGATGGTGTTGCCAAGGGAAGAAAAGTGTTAAACTGCCAAGGCGAGGCTTTATCTTTTCTCTTCCACAGAGGGATTCAGTAGAGGCATGAAGCTGTACAGAGAAAGATCCTACTCAGAAGGGAGCTATAGGCTGGGGTCTAAGCGTTTGGTTTGGTTTATATTCATACTGAAATAATAATTCTACTGAAACAAGAACAGATATTCTAATATGAAAATGGTGTGAAATCAGCATCTGGGTGCTAAATACTGAAGAGTGTGACAGCTACAGCTGGTCTGAAGTTGCACAGATGAATGTGGTCATAACAGAACCCAAATTTGACTAGCCTAGTTTGTTAAAGAATAAATAACTCCCTGGGTAGGACAATGATAGGTTTGATTTGAACTCAAACAGGGGACCCCACCCAATCCCATTCAATCCTGAATGCAGACATGGAACTGGCCAGAGAGCTGGGTGGTGTTAAGGCCCCAACCACACAAGTGTTCAAATGTGGCAATTTTAAACCCCCTATAAAAGCAGGTATCCACCAATAAATGTTGGCTGCTGTCATATGATCTTTGGTGTGTTCAGCTGTGTGTCTGTCTCCAAAGCTGCGACAAATGCAACAAGTGGTGAACCCTGACGTGGTACAACAGCTACTGTGGGTAGATTGGGGGGACAGAGGGTGGAATGAAGAGCTTGCCTTGCAGTGTGTACAGCTGCCTGGAAAAGGAGCAGTGTGAAGAACCACTTAAGTCTGGACCCCTTTGTAAATACTCCTATAAGTAGAAGAACACCACCAGAAAACTTAAGAGGATGGATTTCAGTGGAAGAACACCCAGTTATGAAGGTATGGACCCTCCTTCTATGGGAATGGAGGACAGAATATGAAAAGCAGGCTTTCTTAGCCTTGCTGACATGGACTAAGAACCAAGAGTTGGACACAACTGAAGAAGTTGTGATATAAAAACTATATAAAAACATGGGTGCAGACTGGGTGATTTTCATGGAAAGAATAATAAAGTACTGGAATGGTCTGCCCAGGGAGGTGGAGGAGTCATAATCCCTGGATGTGTTTGAAAGAAGACTGCATGTGTCACTTGGTTCCATGGTCTAATAGTGGTGCTAGGGCATGGGTTAGACTCAATGATCTTGGAGGCCTCTTCCAACCTAGTCATTCTGTTGTTGAATTCATAATCAAAGCAGCCACCACAGACAATGAAGCCGCCATAAGAGTTATAAAGCCCTGGAGGCTCATTTTGGGTTTGTTGAGGCAGTTAAAAACTAAGACATGCAGTGAGGATGAGGCATTGAGCACGTGGGACAAGTGGATGGACTGCACAACTCTGCTAAGTGGCAGCTGCACTGCTGCACTGAACAGGGGCCCTGCAGCTGCACTGTGCCCTGCTGTGCTGGCTGAGACACCTGCAGCTGCACCCAGCAGCACCAGGCCGTGCTATATCAGATGAGTGGGGCACGGCCGTGCCCCAGCTTTGCACGGTTCCTGGGCCAACACCCATGTGCAGTTAGCCGTGCCGAACTGTGCCGTGTTCTTTGCCACCATGGATGCACTTGGACCATCTCTGTCCCAGGATGATTGGATTGGCTCTGAGACTGTGCCTACGGTCCAGCCTCTGCCTGGTGTGCCACTGTGACTCGTGGGTGGACACCGGAAACGTGTCATTATGGGTACCTGGAACTCAAGCCACCCTCATACCTGGAAGCGTCAATGGGACACAGGACCCCAGAAGTGCAACGCTGTGAATGCTGCTGCCACCCTGGCCAGAGCTGGGACCCACAGAGATGTATACAGACAAGGGACTCGAGAGACGCCCACAGAGGGAACCTGAGCCATCACCTTTTTGCCAAACGCTGCCGCTGCGCTGCCAGCACCTGTGCCCATCCGGTCAGCATCTGGCAACAGGTAAACTGAGCAGCAGTTGCAAGCAGGGTTTTTGGGGAAGCAGACAAACTTGACGTGCCTGTAGCAGGTGGTGGGAGCCTGGGGACAAGATGGTTGAAGTATACCCAGTGCTAAAATGCAGCAGAACCATGCCTGATAAATATACACCCTTCCAGTGGCTGGTTTTTTCCAAACTATGCCAGCTCTTTGCAAAACATGGGCTGGAGTCTCCTGAAGTTTCCAAAACACTGTGATTTTTAACTGTAGAAGAAGTAACACACTTTGATATTAAGCATCTTGCAAAATTGATATATACCCCAGTTCAATATATGATTTTTGAGTCTACGTGGTAACGCAGTGTAGAGCAGAAAGAATTACAAAACCTGAGAGTTTCAAAGCAAGACCTACCTTTTGGGACAGGGGTTTCTCAGCTCCTAGGACTACTACAGGTGGGGGACCCACAACTTCAAGCAAGGGTACATCCATGCAGGCATTTTTCAAAGTTGCAAACATAGTTAACTTGACCCGGAGATATTAAAATCTTAAACAAGGAGTTAAAAGAGCCATACCTGCAATTTAGAGAAAAACTGCAGGATACAATGGAAAAACAAATTGTAAATATTGAGGCCAGAAATCAATTAATTTTACAATTGGCAAGGGACAATGCTAATGAAGATTGCAGAAGAATCATAGGACTGTTGCCAAATGAAAATCCATCTTTATATGACATGATAAATGCCTGTGCTAAAGCTGGATCTGAATCCCATAGTATGTCTTTGTTAGCAGATTCTATTGCAGCTGCTAACAAAGACACCACCCCATTGCTACAGATGTGGACAACATGGCCACATGAAAGCAAACTCTACCCGCAAGTCCATTCCACTGGGATTCCATTTCAAGGATAGAGGGATATAAATGTGAACTGCAACCAATGTGGGAGATCCGGGCACGTAACCAGACTATTCAAATCCAAATTCCATATTAATGGACAACTTCTTAAGGACCAGAGAAACAGGAGACTGAGAGCGAGACGTGCAATGATACGAGCATCTTCCTGCCTTCCTGTGCAAGCTTGTGTGACCAGCTCACAGGAAGGTCAAGAGGATCAGCTGGAATGGGTGTTTCCATCTCAATTCCAACAAATATAAGCACATCAAAGGTCCATTAGGTCCCTCTTGAGGCCAAGGGGACCATAGGGAAAGGGCTGCATGCACTACTGATTAGAAGATCCAGTGCCACACTACAAGATATTTTTGTACACCAGGGTATTATAGACTCCGATTTTACAGGACAAATACATACCACAGTATCAACTCCTACTCCACCCATGACTATCCCTGCTAAAACTCAAATTGCTCACTCCTTTTAAGTCTCCTGTCCCCAGAAATTATTCTAAGATGTGAGGAGATGGAGGCTTCAGACCAAGAGGAGAGCCCCAGGTGTACTGGACTCAGGTTGTAGGCAATCAAAGACCTAATATGGTTTGTACCATCATGATCAGTAGGAAAGGCCCTTACAGGTAGAGGTCAGTGGAATGATTGACACAGGGGAAGATGTTACCATCACTTCTGCCAACATTTGCCCTCCATTGTGGCCTACCACACCTGTGGGATCTCCTGTTGCTGCTTGAGTAACAAACCTGTGTTGGTCAAAGATTCTGAGTGTCGGACAGCTACGATTCAGCTATACATCACCGCTGCACCACTTAACCTGTGGGAGAGGGATGTTCTGTCTGCCTGGAGAGTCCAGGTGAGGATAGATTTTTAATGGGGCCACAGTATTAAAGGGTGTAAAGCATCCCCCGTTACCTCTAAAATGGCTCACTACACAACCTGTGTGGGTTCCACAGTGGTCCCTTGAGAAAGAGAAACTGGATGCCCTAAAATCCCTGGTGCAAGAGCAACTAGCTCAAGGGCACATAGAACCTTCAATGAGTCCCTGGAATACCCTGGTATTTGTCATAAAAAAGAAATCTGGTAAATGGAGGTTGCTCCATGACTTACGAAAAAGCAATGCTGTCATGGAAAGCATGGGCGCTTGGCAACCTGGTATGCCATCTGCTACCATGATTCCTGCCACCTTGGACATTCTGATTGTGGACTTAAAAGATTGGTTTTTTTACTATTCCATTACACCTTGAAGATACCCCAAAGATTACTATTACTGTGCCATCCATTAATAATGCTGCACCAGTCTAGTGTTATCAGTGGAAAGTTTTGCTGCAGGGCATGAAAAACAGCCCCACAATTTGTCAGTGATACGTTGCATAGGCACTGTTATCATTAAGAGAACAATTCCCAGGGATGTACTTTTACCACTACATGGATGGGTACCTTGATAGCAACCCCAACAAAAAAAGACTTTTCAGATTTGGCCAAACCTGATGCAAGCATTAAAAACATTTGGGCTGCAGGTGGCATCAGAAAAGGTGCAGCAGCCACCACCATGGAAATACCTAGGACTCAAAATAATGGATCTGACCATAGAGCTACAAGCAATGCAACTTTCAACCAAAATTCAAGCTTTAAATGATGCACAAAAACTTTTGGGTATCATAAACTGATATGACCCTATCTTGGATGGACCAACCCACAATTGGGACCCTTATTCAACGTCCTTAAAGTTGATCCTGAACTAACCTGTCGCAGAAAATTAACCCCAGAGGCAAAAACTGCTCTTGAAAAAGCAGAGTAAGCTATAATGAATAGACAAATCCATTGGATATGCCCAGAGGTGTGCATTTCTGTATTTATTTTCATTGTTGATTTTCACCCTACTGGTATTATTGGGCAGTGGGATACTCACTGGTCCAAGCTTTGCACATTCTAGAGTGGATGTTCCTACCCCACCAACCTAAAAAGATGGCACCTAATGTCTTCCAGTTGATTTCACAATTTTTCATCAAATGCCATCAGAGATGTTTACAATTAAATGTTAGAGATCCTTCCAAATTTAATTTACCTACGTCACAAGAACAATTTGAATTGTTGAACAAGCCAATAGCATGGCTTTACAAAGCACCTTGAAAAATTTCTCAGGAGAAATTACTTACCATCTACCAAGCCATAAATCAATGCAGTTGGGTGGGTCCATTGCACTGTCTCTAAAACCACCGAGTAGTCACACACCCCTAAAAGGTTTTACAGTATTCACTGATGGTTCTGGGTAAATGGGAAAAGCCATTGTAACGTGAAAAGAGGAAGGTGGATGGCAAATATTAGAAGGTTATGAGAATGGATCACCTCAGTTGGTGAAGCTACGTGCTGTAGCTATGGCCTTCAACATTTTCCCCATATTCCTTTCAATGTTGTGACTGACTCTGCCTATGTTGCTGATATTACACAGAGATTAGACCAAGATCTTTTAAGAAAAATTGACAGTGCACCACTACTTCCTGAAAACCTTTGGCATACTATTCAGGCCAGAACTTGCCATCTTACACATCAGAAGTCATACAAATTTACCAGGTTTCATTGCAGAGGGCAACACTCGAGCAGATTGGCTAGCTAGGCCTGCTTGGACAGCACCACTGCCAGATATGCTCGCACAAGTAAAGGCATCACACACTTTTTTCCATCCAGGCGCCCTATAGTGACAATCCCTGCTCTCAAACACAGAGGTTTGTAATATAGTTAACATCTGTCCTGACTGCCAAGGCCACACTGCACCACCAGATTTACCAGACGGGAGTAAATCCTGTGTGCCTTACAAATCTGGCAAACTGATGTCACATATATCCCTGAATTTGGCTGTTTAAAGTATGTGCATGTCTCAATCAATACCTTTTCATCAGCTTTTTGGGCTTCAGTACACACAGGAGAAAAGAGTTGGGATACCATTGCACATTGGCAATCAGCTTTTGCTGCTTAGGTATTCCCCATGCCATTAAAGCAGACAATGGCCCTGCATATACCTCAGAAAATACTAGACAAGTCCTACAGCTCTGAGGTGTATTCCCCACTCACAGACTGGACAGGCCATTGTGGAATGTGCAGATGGCTCTTTAAAACATGTTCTTGATAAACAGAAAGGGGGAATGTCTGGTGAGACACCACAGAGTAGAGTGACTAAAGCTATATCTACCCTAAACCATTTATCAGTATTTAAAAATTCCCAGAATCCAGTCATTTTAAATCGCTTTTTGTCATTATAATCATCCAGTGATGCCCAGTCACCCAAAACCCAAGGTAATGGTGTGAGACACATTATCACCAATAAAAGGGAAGGTCCTTGGGCTTTTATTACTTGGGGATGTGGGTATGCTTTTATCTCCACGGGTACCAGACCATGATGGGTACCTGCCAGATGTATGCCCTGCTCTACATCCTGCTCAGGACTACAAACAACACGTTCCTGATGGCCCTCAGCAGACATCATGGAGCAGTGAATGAAAAATTGTGCATCTACTGCGTGGAAATCTAGGACTCTGGAAGTGACGACTTATTTGAGGATTTTATTTATTTAATGATATGATGACTTAAGGATTTGAATCACAAACCCAAACTAAGAAAAATTGTTTTTTCTGTTAGTTGGTTTTTCTGATGGTTCTAAAGTTGAATGGTTTCTTGCTTGTAGTGTTCAGCTGTAATTTGTAGCTTCTAAGCAGCTAGCCTGCGGCATATTAGCCTGAAGGATCGCATTGCTGGTGATCTCTTCTGACAACTCCTGCATGTACATGTTACAGCTCCAGTGATACACAGGGTATATCACTGGCTGGGCAGGGGGCTAGGCTTGTCGAGTTCAGTGGAAAGCCTTTTCAAACTAAGCTCATCATGGATATCATCATGTTGTTGTTGTCATCCTGTCTGCAAAGGGCTCTTGCAGGGGGGTGACAACACTTTGTGTTTTTTAAGCAAAAAATTTGGCCTGAAGCTGCACAGATAAATTTAACCATAACAGAACCCCAACGGACTAGCCTAGTTCTTTAAAGAGTAGAAGTAAATAACTCCTCAGGTAAGACAATGATGGGTTGGATTCCAACTCAAAGAGGGGACTCCATTCAGTCCTGAATGCAGATATGGGACTGGCAGTGAGCTGGGTGGTGTTGAGACCCCAACCACACAAGTGTTCAAGTGTGGGAATTTTGAACCCCCTATAAAAGGGGATGTCCATCAATAAACACTGGCTGTTGCATGATCTTCAGTGTGTTCAGTCATGTGCCTATCTCCAAAACCGTGACAAATGTAATAGAAGAGATGTCAGGGAGAGAAAAGGCTCCTTGAGGTCTGGGACTTTCTGGCATTTCAATGGAAATGGACAGGTGCCACAATTAAACTTTTCTGTTACTGCTGCTGCTGATGGTGTTTAATGGACCTTCCATCCTAACACCTTGAAACACTTAAGAAATTATTTTCACTCAGTATCCTTTGGACTTAAACAGAGTGCCAAAGGAGGAACACAACCCAAGTGCACACATTTCACAGAAAGAGTTACAGAGAAGTGAATTGACTTGCTTAAATGTCATGTGCAGAATGAGGGAGAGCCAGAAATGGAATTCAGGTCTTTGGACTCCCATTGCTGTAAGTGCTAGACAATTCTGTGACTTGTAGTGCCAGGGATTATACAGCCTATCTCCTGGAAAAGCCTTGCAAAACCAAATATCAAGAATGCTTTTTTCTAAAGATGTTAAAAAAAATTCAAGTTTTCAAATGAAAGTTCACTGGCCAAAACCAGAATCCAAATGCATATATATGCCTAGAAAAATAGCAAAACCACTTTCAAAGGTCACTAGTGGATTAGCTGCAACAAAGTGGGGGTTCCTCAGAACCTGCTAAAACCTAGGTCTTTGGAATTATGAAGGTGAGGAACAAGGGTCAAAGGTTGCCCATTACAGTATGAGTAGGTGCTGTGGTTTTTCTGCCATGTGTAAGTTGCACTCTACACCAGTGTCCTTGCTGATTTTACTGCAACTGATACAGCACAAATGACATACTGGTACTTGGTTTTACCTGCAAGTAATCTTAACCATCATTTAATTTGAAAAATAATCAAATTAGTACATTTTGAGAAATAATAATTATCAGTCTTATTACAGAGACATAAAATCTGAAAGAAATGCACACTGAAAGGATAACTGTAGGCATATGATGTAAAAATGGCCTTCCTGATAGGGCCTGGGCAGAGCCTGTTATGTGTGGCAAATCCTGTTTGGCAGGTAGATTGGCCACAGCCAGCTCTGCTCCTTGTCCCAGAATGGCATGGGTCAGGAAATGATTAATTGACAAGGATTGTCCTGACCCTGATTACTGGCTGTGAACCATCTGCTGCCAGAGGGTGCATTAGAGCTACCTGTGATACTAGAGAGTTACCTAAACCTGGGCTGAACTGGTCTTCAGCTTGCTTCAGGAATATCTTCATCCCTCATGGAACCCAGTGTACCTGGACCTATCTGTTGATTATTTCTGCTGTATTCCTTTGGTGGTTAGGCCTCTACAGGAAAGCAGGATTTTTATTCAGTAAATAAGCCTTGGCTCTGACACTTAGCCCTTTGCTGGGGCACCACTCTGTACTGATTTTATCTGATGAAGTAGTAAAGTCCATGGTGTCATCACTGCCACAGAGGACCAAATATTTCATGTAGAAGGAATTGAGAATGAAAGGCTTTTGTAACAAGGAACCAGGCAGAGAAATGCAAGAAAACCTCCCTTGACATAGCAAAAGGATTAGTATTTCAGAGTGTCCACCCTGTTTTCCAGGAGGAATCAGTAGTTCTCTGAAAAGCTGATTTGACAGCTCTGCTAGGTAAAGCTTTTTGACAAGACAAAGGATTGCACAGGCAGAAGCACTTTGAAAATCTGTGTGATGCATGGATGGATTAGATCATTTGATGTATTTCTTTGGCTGCTAGTTCATAGGATTCCCTGATTAACAATTCTGGCATTGGCTTTCATTAGGAACCAATCCTCTATTCAAATAAGAGCAGAGTTCCAGAGGCAAATGAATCCCCACTTTTTGGCAGTCAGATGACAAGTGCAAGGTAAGGATATTTGTGGGTTTTTATCACAACTAGGGGAGTCTCAGTATTTTACAAGCCAGAGAAGACAAGCCATTTGTCACTGGCTTGTTGGATTAGTGATGAGTGTTTTGCTGTCCTTTCCTCATAGAGCAGATGAGTTGATCTGTTACTGTACCATAGCAGTACTTAGAGAAGGCACAGTAAATATTGTTGTAGTGCAGTCTGCAGGTTTAGACTGCACCTAAACTGATACAGTCCTCAGAAGATGCATTAGCTGAGAGAGGGACCATGGAGAGCCAATCCCCAGGCAGGGATGGCCTGTAGGAATTGGAAGCCTGTCTATGAAGCTGGCAGAAGGAACATCACTCAAGGAGGACATGGATAGTATGCTCATGCAGCCCCAAGTTATCTGCAGGGGGCTCCGGTCCACACAGCACTCTCATTTTGGTGGGACTGAGGTGAGCTAGATTGGGACAGAAAGCCATCTGCTTCGACAGCTGCCTTCATTTTGATGTTGATAGAAAGGGAAAAACATCTGGTGGTGGCTGTTTAGTGGTATGGTTGGCAGTTGGAGGGATACTGCTGCTTTCCAAATCTTTTATTCCTGTGCTGTAGGCATGAGTAGAGAAAACATTCCCTGGTGTAGGAGCAGGAATCTTACAGCCTTGGGGAGTGGTGAGTGCAGAGAGGAACTCTTTGTATGCCTGGGAGGCTCTGTGTGGTTTTTGGTTTATTTTTCCAAGAGCTGAGAATGCAATTGGATGAGCTTTTAGTGGTGCCTTTAAGAATAAGAATAAGGGAGCTAAGGTGATGTGTGTAAACGCCTGGGGAGAAGCTAAAAGAGAAAACAGCATAATGGAAAAGCTGCTGAGGGAAATAAAAATGTGATGCCTAGATGCTCTTCTGTGTATAGCAAGAACTTCTCTCTTCTGTTTATTATTCAGTGATGTGGATGCATTAGATTTATGTGAAAATCAAATAAATTCCTGACATTGCTGGCAGTGCTGAGACAATAACCAGAAGCTGTTGCCTCTGTCACTTTCCTTTTGCAGCGAAGTCTCATGGTGAATGAGACTGGCATGAGTTTGCCATTGCTCACTCATTACTTTTTGAAATTTACTTCTGTTTGTGTTTATGTGTGTCAAGCTCTTGGCACAACTCTGATAAGCAGCAGAAAGACAGAGCCTTTCCACAGATCAATAGAGATCAATCTCTTTATTTCAACAGAAAGGCAAAACAAAACCAGATATTAAAAGTGTGTTTTTACTTTTTCTTAACACCTGCCAGTTGATAGCTAGCAGGCAGCTCCCAAAACCAAATACTAAGGCACACAGAAGAGAGCTCTTGCCTGCACATCATTTATACTGACCCCATCAGTGGGATGGGGTCTATTTGTACAGACCTGAGGATTACACAACAGGTAATTGTGCCTTGAGGCATGAGTGTGGAAAATTCAAACTATTTGGCTAGATTTGTTATTTCATTATTGACCAGTTAAAGTGTGGCTGCAATACCACAGAACTTGTAAATCTGAGGCCACATCATCCAGGGCAGAGCTGCAGGTGATGAGAAAATGGGGATGTACATGGATTAGTTAATACCTATGCGGTTCTTTGGTAGCAGATCCCATGCAGTTGTCCAGTAATACAGCACATCTAGTTCCCTGACTTACAGAGAGGGCTGGGAGATGGGATGATGAGTTCATTTGGGTGTCATAAGAACGTTCAATCAGCCTTGTCACACCAGTGCATTTACCCCAACAAGGTATGGTTTGAGGGCAGTGTGAATGGGCAGTGTGTGAGATTCACTGCACTTGTTTCCTGACTGAGTGCTGTGTAATAAAAATCTTGTCCACTGTTGTATTTAAGTATCAAAACAGAGGTCTTGGTGAAATATTTTTAAAATGTCTGTCAGTACATAGAATGGTCAAGAAAATAGTTGCTTTTGTAGTTGTTAAAATTAAAATTAAAAATTAAAAAACGTTACGTAGACACTGCTGTAAATACCCATCTCATACCCACCTGAATGTGAATTCAGGGGTGGATCTGCAGTAAATGGCACAGGATAGTAAGTAGTGTAAGTGAAATACTTCTGCTAGTAAATATCAATAGCTGACAATTGAATCCTTGTGGGGTTTTTTTATGAAGGAGCGGAAAACAGATATTTTGGTTGTCCTGAATTCACTGTGTTTTGTTTCTAAAAGTAACTGAGATTTGTTTGGACATGGCTGCTCTGGTGGGCCTCTGGTGTGAATGAACGAGCAGAAGGAACAGAACATTGGCTCCTGCAACGAGTTGAGTTTTCTCTTTATTTGGGGGTGTGTGGGGGGGAGGCTGGAATGATGTATTGCTCATGAAAGCAAGAGACCTGAGAGCACCAGCTAAACCCAGGCGTTCTGCAGGCAATTACTGGGCACGTTTCCCAGTTACAGCCACGCCGCTGTGCTTAATCACCGTGTACAAACTGTTGCTCCAGCAAGAGCTGCTTGTTGGTGCAGAGCTCTCTCTTGACTTTAGACAGCTTTGCTGCTGTGTCTCGAGCCTTCTCCTGCAGCATTGCCCTGCCATTCCCAAAATGCAGCACTCTGGCAGCTGAAGCCATGCAGTTTGGCTCCCAGGGCTGTGCTCAGGTCAGAATATGTCTTGCTTCAGTGCCATGCTTTGCTGGAGGAGTTCTACTCATGGCCCTTTTCTTCAGGTTTTCAGCTTTGGCCATCTACTGGTTTGGTGGCAGAGTCTGTGTGATGCATTCATATGCTTCTCATCTTACAGCTGTCTAGAAGAAATTTGGCCCCTAATGTAAACGTGCTGTAATTGGGCATGACAGAGATGGTCCCAAGAACTTGTTGCACCAGTAGATTTTACTGGTGAGGAAGAGCTTTGTGAAGGAGGCCTTATTCAATTTTGAATAAGCTAGTATAGGGTCAGTGATTATGGCTTTCTGTGAGCTGAAGGTGCAGCTGCAGTGATGCAGGGGGACCTTGGGCCTTTTTCCAGCCCCTGGGATGGGAAGGCTGAAGTTTGAGGGCTGGCTGCATCCCTGTACTCCCTTTTCCCTGATGGTGCCTCTGTGTGGGTCATTTTGGGGGTTTTACCATAAACCAAAAGCCTGTACCAGGGAGATGTACTGCTGCTGAGAGGAGAACAGAAGAGCTGCAGAAAGGGAAGGTCTGAAAGCTTCTTGAGCAACATCACATAGAAACCAAAAGAGGTGGATATTTGTCACTGTAGCATGAAGTGAGACAAAATCCCAGCACCTCAGGCAAACAATAACATGACTTGAGTTGACAGAGCCGCTCTCCTGTGAAGCTTTATCCATAGTGGCTGTCCTGTTCTGCTAAAGCTGCTCTGAGGCTGCTCAGAAATTATTGCCTCTCCTCCCTGTTTAGGGAAATGACAAGGGGGTGGGCTGTGGAAAAGGTGCCAGCAAGCATAGAAGGGAAGAGAAAATAGAGAAAATTTGATGTTGAATATATTCATCACCATCTATTTTAGGGTCAGTTACTGTCTTTTTTCTGTGTTAAATGAGGTGCTATTTTTAGATTTCCAAATCCATACATGGAAATTATTCTCAAGTGTTCCAGCTTTCATCCTGTATTAAAAAAAACCCCAGTCTTATCTTGATGGTGCATTTACTGCATTAATTCTAAGTGATTTCTTTTATCCTTTTTTCTTCCTGTTTTAAAAAAATTATCCCTGCTTGCTCCACTACCTTGGCTAACATTACTGGAAATGCAGCAAGAGAGAGCTATTTAACGCCCTCACTTGTTGCTTTAGTGTTTTGTTGGAGTTATGGGGGAAGTGCTGGTGGGTTAAGAAGTGGATTAGCCAGCAGCCCACCCACTTCCTTGTGATTTTTCTTCAAAGAAGAATCTGACAGGAAAGTTGTTCTGTTGCAGATTTGCTGAGTTCAAAGCGAGTGCCCTACAGATACAACTTTGTGATTAATCCTCAGAACTGGCACATAAAGCTTATGCTATGCCACTGCTACTAATGTTAATGGGAGTCAGGCAGCTTACTCACAGTGCACTGCTTTAAAGAGTAATAATTTACCCAGAAAATCCTGAGGCAAGAAAAGCGATAGTCATTTATTAATTCTTTTGTAAATCCTTTTGTCTGTGGCAGTGGCATTGCTTTCCATCCATTTCCAAGTCATTACATTTTGGTGAGCCCTGGGCCTTGAAGAAGGAAGAGAACAGGATGTTATTTTTCCTGTGTCCTTGAGGTCTTCAGTGCTATGAGTTGGTGCATATACTAGAATTCCAGACTGTATTTACAAAGACACCAAAATCTCATAAACATATTTTATACCCTCTGCTGCACATGCAGAATTAATAGCTGTAGAGAGGAATATGACCTTTAGGCAGCCACTGAAAAGCAGAGAAAGCTGTGCATCTCAGCTTTGATAGGAAGCAATTCTGTCTGAGCATACCTGTGACATCAGTGAGGTAGTTACTTATAAAAGCATGGGCTTTTTCAGAGGGAAATGAATTAGGGTACCTGATTTTGAGTTATCTGACATTAAATATGCTTGAAAGGGCCTGATGGCCAGTGGAATGTGCTCAGCACACTTCAGAAGACTGAGTAAGATTGTTAGCATCTGGCTGTGGTTATGGGCAGCATTACCTCCTAGTATAGGCTGTTATCCAGCAAAGGTGTCTCTTTAGCAGATTTGGCTGGTTTTGTTATTGCTGTGCTAGTTAGGTCTGAGATTTCCAGTGAAGATGTTGCTTTCTCAGTGGAGGAATGTATTTTGGCTGGGAACCAACTCATGGAGAAAAGGCTGTGTGCAAAATTGCACCATAGTACTGTATATATACTGGATATTTTTTGCTATGTATGGAAAGCTTCCTCCACACATACAGTGAATACTTGTGCTCCAAAAGCAAGAGAATTATAACTCTGAAATAAATTACCATACTGTGTTGATATCTAAAAACAATTGAGATACTTGGGATCCCAAATGACCCTGAAAGCTACAAATGGATTTTGAAAAATTCATGTTTTGTTCCCAGAGCAGATGAACCAGCACAAGTCATGACGGATGCAAACTTTCTGGACCATTCTGGTGGTGGAACTAGCTTTGGGAGGCTTGTGGGAAATGGCAGCATAAGTCAAAGGACCTCCTAAATGCTAAGTTTGCCTTGAGATGAGTAGTCTTTATTACAGCTACATCCATATACTGCATTACAAGACCTTGAGCCCTTCAGGAATGCTATTTCAAACAATGATCTTGCAGCATGAGCCTGAGTATCAGTCTGGGAGAGTGGGTCATTCATTAGTTAGAATTCCCTTTCCCTCCCACCTTTCAAAAAATATTTTGAGTTTTTTCTTCACCTTTCCTGCTTTTTCCCCCCTGCATCCTTCCCAAATGCATGAATATTTTATTCTTTCTAACTTTAAATTATTGAGATATGCATATCCCTGTTCTTTCTCTGTGTACCTGTGGGATCGCTCCCCAGATGATCTTTTTGCCTGATTTAGATTTTTTTTTTGTAGCAATGAGGCTGGTGCCAGGTGCCTCTACATGAGAGAATTTTTAGTTATGTGTACAATGGTATGTCAGATTGAGGGTTCATTTCCTTGCCTTTGCCTGTGGTGACTGTAAACAGGTAGAGAAGAGACTGAGATTCCTTTGATCTGAGGGAGATGAGAGGTGGTAAAGATGACTTCTCAGTGAGCTGAATGGGCAAAGAGATCAACATAATTCTCAGTACAAACCATTTAAACTACCAGATGGAGCTGGACAGACAATGTTCAACCAGAAACATGTAGACCCTTCTGTATTTGCTTGCTAGAATGTCTCACAGAGGGATATGGGGGACAGACTGAAATAAAGCACCCAGCTCCAGGTTCCTCAGCACAGGAAGAACCCATTGGGGTGAGTCCAGAGGGACGCAGAGATGATTAAAGAGATGGAACACATTAGCTGTGAAGACAGGCTGAGATAGCTGGGGTTGTTCAGCCCAGAGAGGAGAAGGTTTTGGAGAGACCTTTGGGAGTCTTTCATACTTAAAGGGGGCTTGTAAGGAAGGTGACATCCTTTTTAGCAGGTCCTGTTGTGGTGGCACAAGGGATAATGGTTTAAACAAGAAGAGTGTCAGTTTAGAGAAGCTATAGATGTAAGGAAGATTTTTACAGTGAGGGTGGTAAAACACTGGCACAGATTTGCCCTGAGATGTGGTGATGCCTCATCCCTGGAAACTTTCAAGGCTGGGTTAGACAGAGCTCTGAGCAGCCTGATATAATGGAAGGGGGATTGGATTAGATGGTCTTCAAAGACAGTTTCAGCCTTCCAGCCCAAACTGTTCTATGATTCTAAGAATCTGCAGTATTGTGGTGGCCCTTAGTGCTGCTTGTGGGGAGATTGGGAGCACTCCAGTCGCTGCTGGAGTGTGTGGCTGCTTCTCCAGGGAACATTAGCCTGGTATTAACTCTTAGCCAGTGTAGGAGGACTCACTACTTCCTATTGGGCCATGCAATATTGCCCCTTTCCCCTTTTCCCCATTTTCAGTCCTGAAACAGCCTTTTTCAGATCACCAAGATTACTAGCAGAGGCCTGTTTCAAACTGAGTAATACAGAGCTCCGGTTTAGCTACAAATGTAACATGACTGTACTGCAGGCAAAGTCTTGTTTATTCAGGCAACATTTTGCCTGAATATTTACTGAAAACTGAATATTATATTATTTGCAATATTTACTGGCTTGAGTTTGCACATATATTTTATGTGCCCAGCAAAATGTTTAACTGTGTCATCATCGAGTCACACCATTGTACAAAAATGTTATTCTTGAGGTTTTGAGACCATGTTAGAGAAATATGGGATAATCCAGAATTTTTAGGAAAAGATGACTGCTTATTTTCAGAACTCCCTGTAGACCAAACATAGGAAAAACAGCTTGTCTCTTACAAGAAGACTGAGGACTGTAATTGCACAAAATAGCATATATTTCCAATGAATTGAATTTTCAAATTTATGCATTTACAAAGAAATCATACTCTTCTCTTGTCCCTTCTTCAAGCTCTAGTGTGAACTGGCACTGTTTGTTTTTTTCTGTTATTGACTTCTAATCCATAGCAATTAAAGAAACAAACAAATTCCTCTATAACTCCTTAATAGGATTTAGAAGTTACCATGCAGAAGTTACAGCAGCCAGACTCTAAAATCCTTCCCTTAAAAAGTCATTGTGGATGCTTCCTATAAGAAACAATATAGTTATTAAATTATAGTACTGCTTCCTGACAGCCCTGTTCCTATGCTTTCATTGGCTTTATTATCTCACTGTTAGTTGGGTATTGGGTATTTATCTATCAGATAAGGGTATTTTTCAACTGAAGGAACTCTCTTCTAAGGGAGACAGGGTCAGCAATTTGCTACTAGAAATAGTAATAAGGTAGTTCTTGTGAACTTTTTTGAATATTATGTGGATGAAACATGTCTGTACACCTCATATTTGCTCTGTTTCCCTCCTGTCCTCTCGCCATGTCCATTTCTGCTGTAGAAGGGCAGACTACACCTTGCTAATAACACCTGCAGCACGTGGGCTGGGGCATTTTCCAGGAGATCCTGTCAATCCCCAACATGAGCCCCTGATTTCCTTGGGAGGGAACGGGACCCATTTGGTCACTTGGGGTCAGCTCTCCTGTCTGTGTGCCCTCCCAGCTTCTTGTGCACCCTCAAACCACTCACTGGTGAGGTGTAGTGAGGAATAATGGGTCTGTTTAAGCACTGCAGTAACTAAAACATCCTCGTGTTATCAATACTGTTTCTGGCACAAATCCAAAACAAAGCACCATAATAGCTCCTATGGAGAAAATTAACTCAATCCCAGACAAAATCAGCAGAATTTGACTTGTGGGTGTGTTTTTTTGAGAGTTGAGCTCCTGTGGCAGGTTTGTTCTTCAACATTATGATTAAATCTTGTTCAAAAACATCTCTTGTAATGTTGCACACAATGCAATGCCAGCCCCATCCCCTTGCTGTCAGGCTCAGGATCCTGTGGGCAGCAGTTGTTCTGTCTGCACTCCTGCCTGGGGCTGCTCAGGTGCTTCCTGTGCTGCTTTGGCAGCTCTCAGACTCTGACTGCACAACTCTATCTTTAGAGCTGCAGAAACTCCACTACCGCAGTGTCACAATAGAGCAGGTGGTACTGCAAGCCAGGGTTGGAATTTTAATTTCGTTCAAATTATTTCTTAGTTAGGAGAATTTGTCTGAGTTCATGAACCTCACTTTTAGAGATGTGTTAACCGTAGAGAGCTTTTGAAATGTGCTTGCTGCAAAACCTAGCAATGAGGGGGCTATCTGCATTATGGAATTACTTTTGTAATCTTTTGATGTCATTTCCTTAACCTTGTGCTAGTTTTATCATAGGGATATCTTTTGTTACATTCTTCGTACAAAAGAGAAGAAAATAACTAGTTAGTTATTATTCTAGCTGAATCACAGAATAAAATTCAGACACAGCTGTCACACAGTTCTAGTATCTGAGGAATATCAGCATTATGAGCTGAATGCTATTAGCATATTTATTAACAGTGCATAGAATTTATTTATTAATAGTAATGCACAGATAATTCACTCTTTATGTGCATGCACTACTGTTTTGATGCAGTTAATATTGAAAAAAGCTTGTATTTTTCAGTTTACATTAAAAATATTGATGACAAAGATCGAGTTAGTTTGCTGTTACTGTGTCGTGTGTCACCTCACACTCCCTCAGGGACAAATTGAAGGCTTCACTTTCTCAAAATGCTTTAAGTATGTGGCAAGGTGGATGTTGTCAGCTAGTATTGATTATTGCTGTTGATTCTTGCAAATTTCAAAATCCCTGTAGTATAAACATTTGATGTAAAATTTAAATCAACTTGTAAATGCTGAATTCAACAAATAATTTTTTACCTTCATATTTTCAGTAACAAACATAACACTCTCTAGTGCAAAACAAATAGCATGTACTGTGCTTTAAAAATGTGCATCACAAACCCAAATTATTTTCATAATCACCATGGATGCCTTTTACTGCCAGGATTATTACATAATGACACAAACTTTGCAAATACCCCTGGTTCCAGCTGTGGCTGCTCACAAATAAACCAGACTATTTTGGGCAGCAGCAGAACCAAACTGATGGGTGAATGTGCTGATTCAGTATGTCTTTGGGAAGCCCTCAGCAGCAGTGAGCCATGGCTCTCTGGTTGGAAAAAGCCCCACGTGTTTCCTTCTCCAGGGACAGGAGCATCTGCCCTCCTCCTCTGGGACTGCATCCTGCTCTGTCGTATATGACTGGCAGCGTGATTGCTCAGGATGCAGCATGATTCCCTTAATTGTTGACTAAGAACGTCTTGGTGATGTTATTCACTAAGTGTTGTGCTCTCTTCTTGTCAGGGATGTCTCTCCAGCATGGATGTGACTCTTTTGAAAGCCCTGTTTCCCAGTTTATGACGTGCCTTTAACAAGAACCAGAACAAGACAGATTATCCATCGTCCGAAGAGTGTAGGAGAAGTTTCTGTGGCTGCTCTAACCTCGTGGTTATTGCCACCTCAAGGGTCCTAACTGGTATTTTAACATATGGAGAGGGGAGGGGTGCTCTTCTTTGTTAGAAAGAACAGTGACCATTGGAGAGAGCCTGTCCCAGCAATTTCACCTGCTGGGAATGTTGGAAAGAAAATATTTTTCAGAGAGGTTGGGAGGATTTTGAAAGCTGTTCTTGGTGCTCTCCGGACCTCACATGTAACTTCTTATTTTTTTGGGACAAGTATGTATCTGGATCTTTTAAAATACTTTAAGTCTCACTTTCTAACCACTTGTTGCTGTTGTCTTATTAGGCCAGATTCAGCCCTGGAGAAAGCAGGAAAATCAGAAGGGAGTTGGCCCATTTTATGTAATGTTGTATCTGCCACGTGGAGCTGGAGTCAAGCTGTGGATGGAAGGAGAGAGATGGGGCAGTGCACGTTTACATTTGTGCTTGCCACAGCCCTGCAGGGGGCAGCTGGAAGTTTTATTGCCTGATCCATTATCCTGGAGGAGAAAAGGAATTGATGTGTACCAGACTTGGCACTGGGGAGCTCCTTAGCTGATTGCTGCTAATTTAATTATTGGGATTTTTGTTAACCCTTTGGAAAATGAAGACAGATCTTGTTTTACATTAACATTCCATGAAGAATGTATAAGCATAATAACTAACAACTCGCAACCAGGGAGTGCCCAAGGGATTAATCTTGTAGTCAGGGGTTTCTTCAGGACACTTGATTTAAACAGATTGCTTGCACAAAATATCAAAGGTGTTTTATTTGGAATTAGTTAAGTGGCTAGAGATAAATTTAGAAGTGTAGCTCCTTATCCACACATATCAGTTCAATTTTGGAAGTGTGTGTGGGGGTTGAGTGTTCTTTAAAAACAGTCTGGCTCAGGCATTTCTGGTCTATTCAGGCAGAAATTTTTAGCTACAATCTCAGGGGTTCTGGGCACAGACTGATGTTGCCTCTGTCACAGAGAAAGAGCCTTAAAATGTCTGGATAAACCCTTCTCCAGTTCCCAGTGATTTCCTTATGTTGCAGTTGTCTACCTTTTCCTTTGCCATAAATATTCTGCAGAACAACTTCTCTTTTTTTAATTCTCCAGTATTCCCTTTTCAACCTAGAAGCATTTTCATATGGTTTCTCATAGGGCAGTTTGAGCAGAACCATGCTGATATCTAAGAATATTAACTTGTTTTTTTTTCTCACAGTTCATGTCCCATCTTCCAGATGAGGAGGTTTGTTTTTCCCACTGAGCTTATTTAAACTATTCCATGCAGAATAAGGCTGCCTCTCTTCTTGCACTTCTGCTGTAGCAGATCCTCTTGAGTACTAAATCCCCTCTAGTCTGGGGGATGACAGTCATACCAAGAGCATTCTTGATGTTTGGTCCTCAGTGCTCTGCTCATTACAGGACTGTGTTGCTGTTATTCTGTTGCTTCAAGCAAGGACTCAAAGGCATAAACTTTTTTCTTTCACGTGGTATGATTGCCCAAGTTGAAGTTTAGATAATAAATGCTCCCCCTGCTCCAAGGACTTGTGTTTTCATTCCTGATAGGACCTGTCTCTTTGCAGTGACCCTTGCTTACTGTCTCCCTTATAGCTGTAGCACACACACTTGTAGATATAAATATATATATATAAAAATATATATATAAGTATATATAAATGGGACTGAGGGCAAACTCATGTTGCCTGTCCCATGTGTGCAAGAGGTGAATATAAAAATTTGGTTGCTATTAATGCTAACTATAAACACTGTTTTCTACACTGAGAACTGGGGAACTCAATGCATGTGGTTATTCTGAGAGCTGGGTGGTATCCGTAACTTTTATCACGTGTGTTGACACATTGCACAATTTCTCTATGCCTACTCAAGGTGTAGTGCCCTTAATGGGTGTCTTAAGATTGACACAGAGATGCTGTTGGTGAGAACACATCTGAGCTTTACCCTGTGCTCAGACAGGAGGAGCAACTGCCTCCGTGTGGGGAGACAGGCACTGTCCCTGCTCTTTCTGTGAGCTTCACAACTGTTTCACACAGCTACCTATGCAGTTGGCACCTTGTAGCAGTCTGAGAAGAGAGGCCAAGAGCTGAATCAATCAGGAGACTGTGCTGGTCTCAGTCTGGCAGGTAAGCTCCCTCCTGGTCACAGCTGAGATGAGTTCTTGCTCATTTTAACTGCGCTTCCAAGCTGCCACCCCAGGAGCTCTTTCTGCTGTGTAAATAAACTGGGGACTTCAGTACAGCAAATTTTCACCCACGCTAAACTACACAACAACAGTTACTTGGCAATGTTTTTCATCATCATCCTGTACTTTTTTGCAAGTATTTACTCTGCTGGGAGAGTTTGTCTGGATTCTACTGGCTTGTGAAAGGGGGAGAGTTTTAATAGAGAGAGAAGGAGTAGGCTTGGGATAACTTTATTTGAGATAAACCCCAGCAACTGGGTTCTGAAGAGGGTTCCTGAGCCTTTTCTTGAAATGTAAAGGGCAGGCTTGAGCTGAATTTTTATATAATGTTGCAGTTTTATCCCTCTTATCAGCAGATTTCAGAAGGGAAGGGTGACTTTACGCAGTGTTTTTTAGCAAGCTGGGAAAGAGAGCTGGTAATAAAGCTGCACCACCTGAGTGGCAGGTATCAGGCACCTACCATGTGTGGGTATATTGAAAAATATATTAATGAAAAGCAGATTTATTTTTCCTTCCTGCTGTTTTTAAAATCTCATAAAATACAGTTTGGCTGGTGGAAACAGGCAAAGGCATTCCTATGCCATGCATATTGGATTTGGCTCATGAGTACTTGGGTACAGCATCCTGGGATGGCTGCACTTTTTGAGGCTTTTAGATTATGAGTCAGCAGTACTGGAGGAACTAATTAAGGAATAGAAGTGTTATGTCATGAGGGGCACCATCCATCTTTTTACTTGTTTGCAACTAGAAAGCATCTCATCTGTCTGGAAGTTTTGGCCAGGTGCTTTGGTTAGTGCACTTGAAAAAGACATATTCATGGGATTACTTAAAAAGAGGAAATGATGTGTCTCGTTCAAGCCTATTCATTGTAAACTATTTCTGGGCCTTTATAATGACATGAGAGATCTTTCTGGCTTTTCACCAGTCTTCAAAAACTGACAGCTCACCGAGGAGGGGAGGAGAGAATATGGTGTGGTCTTGTGCTGCTCTGTAATCCCTGCCTCACTCCCTGCCAGCTTGCTGAGCCCCAAGTGTCTCACAGAAGGCAGAAAGACGTTGCATTTTTGTCATGATACAGATGAGAGTGTTTGTTACTGACATGATCTTTGCAGAGAAGGTGCCTCCAGTTTTGACACGTATGTTCTTTGAAGGAGGGTACCAGTTTCTGGAGTGTTATCACTTCCCTTTTAATTTCTTCATTGTGAATATTACTTTTCAGATAGGCTTTTTAAAACACAGAACTGCATTCCTTCCTTCTACATTTCCTTCTACATTTCTTGCTGTGATTTCACAGCCAAGCTAAGTTTATAGTTATTGAATGTCAATAACAATGTGTATAAAAGAGACAGAGCACGTGAGTGTGGCATGCTGGATGAGCAGGGTGGTAGTTTTGTTTTGAGGACTGATAGAAGTGAGTATCTTCTATTGAAGGCTGTCTTTGCTGTCAGCTGCTGAGGATGCTGCTAATGCTTAAGAATTCTTACAGAGAAACTTGGGTTCCTATATGACTGTATTATTTCCTTTGGTTTTTAAGGGTGTGTGCACCAGAAAGAGCAGTTGGCTATCTTCATTTTTACTATGTACACCTCTTTTGTACAAAAACCCCCAGCAACTCAGAAATTGCTGACAGCTTTGGAATTTGTGAAGGGCAGAAGGCTGGTAGCTTTATGTTCATAGGGGAAGCTGAGCCTCAAGGTAAATCAGGTCAAAAATTAATGAAAAGCCTTTACGATGTGATGCCCCTTTAAAGATTTGACATGCAAATATTGTTCAGAGGAGGAAGATGTCCATAGCACAATTAAGCAGAGCAAATCTTTGCTAGCAGCTGAGCACAGAAAACTGGCACCACTGAATCTGCACAAACTCCAGTGCATTCTTGGCTGAGATGTGTGTGTGGGAAAGTGTTTGCTTCAATGACTATTTTTGACCTATTTTGTGAATAAATAGGACTTGTGCCTCTAGAGCTTGCAATCTGGCAACTTCCAGAAGCACTACATTAGCAAGGAGAAGAAAACAATTATTAATAAATACACTTCAACAAAAAAATTCTCCTGCCCCAGCTTTCTAAATTCCATATTTAAACTGATTTTGTGTGAAATGCAACTCTAAGATTACCTTTTTTTTAAACAAACCCTTATTATTCATAAAAAATCTGATACCAGGATTTTATTCCTCAGTTCCACACAGGTTGTTAGCAATGAGATAGGGGATGAAAGAGCTGTAAAGAGGGAATCTTTAGACAGAAAAGGATCTGTGGGAAGAGCAGCAGTGTTTTCTACCTGCTTTGGTTTCTTGATTGAATTTACTTAAAATTCAATCCAATTGCAAAATCCTTTAAATCAAACCTTTGTTCTGAAATACAAGGTGGGTGCTTTTTGCAGGAAGATAGGAAGGAAAGTTATCAGAAATAGATTAGCTCATAGTTGCTTTGATGTGCAAGGCACAATTCAGTTTATTAATTTTTGTGTTAGCGTAGTAGAGCAGAATTTGTTTGCATGAATGGAACAAGTGGGTAGTATAACATCATGTATGAGAGAAAGCATGAACTGGAGCTGCTGTTTAAATGAACCAAGTTTGACTGTTCTAGTTATGAATAATAAGAGTGTTGGGAGAATGTTTTTTCATTAAAAGTCCTGACAAAAAAAAAAAGAAAGAAAAAAACCCCACAAAAAACCTGTTGGCATTTCCCAGCAACACTTTTATAGTGTTCAGGCAAAACTCTTTTGTGTCTTGCTCTTTTATGATTACAGATTCCCAAAACCTCTCAAACTTCAGTTAGATACTGAAAAGACTTCAGCAATTTTTTCTCTAACAAAACCTTTTTTTTCTTCAAGGAAAGAGAATGCTTTCTATGTCTTTTAGTCAAAAATCTAATTATCTATTTAAAAAGATGTTTCAATAGAAATATTTTTATAATTTGTGAGTAATGCTGAGTTAAAAGGCTCCCCACTTTAAAACATAACCATTTTTTTTACATACTTTGCAGGAAGCTGTAATAGCATGTATAAACAACCAGGTGCTCTGAAGAGCTGACAGGGTCTGCACATATTTTGTTTCAGATTTATTTTTGTACCTTTTGCTGGGTTTTTGTTCTGAGGTAGTCAAGACAATACAGCACTATCCTGAATCCAGAATGATGTGTTCATTGAATGGTGGGGCACAGTGCAGGCTCCCCTGAGCAACACAAATTCTATTCATGCCACAGTACAGTGAAAAACCAGAGGAAGCCTCACCTTGCTCCTGGGGCAGTAGAAGTGCCTCCCTGGGGCTCTGTGCCAGCACTGAGGAGCTCCCAAACACGGGGAGCTGAGCAAGTCTGTCCCCTGCTGCCTCCCCCACATCTGCACAACGCTCCAGTGTTTCTATTTCTGAGTTTAATGGTGAGTTTCAGCTTCTCCCTATCCCTGGGATGGATTTACCCTTAAGCCTTCTTCTCCAATTAGGCTGTTTCTAGATTGCCATATATCAGGCCTGTCAGAGCCTTTAAATCTCTCTTCTAGGTCACCTTCTTGCCTTTCCCCAGGGGAGTATGGCAAACCATACCTCCCACTGAGCTTTCCTACACATATGCTAATGAGATGCTATTAGTGCCACCTTCTTCCCCAGAGACTAGGGTGGAATAAAGATTTTGGGAAATAGGCATTTCTGGCTTCTTCCCTGGCTCTGAATTTCCTCTTCCAGTGGTTTTTACCAGCTCAGTTGCTATTTCTGGGTGTCTGTAGTGCTAAAATTGAAATGATAACACTTCCCTACCTGACAGGCTAGAGGCGATAAGTGGTTGTAAGGATTAGTTACCTAAGGGCTACAGCATGCCAAATGTTATTAATAATGCAAAGCAAGAAAAGTTCTGAAAGAGAAATTAAATTCTTGCTTTTTGCTTCAAAGGAGAGGTTTACCAGAACACTGTAAAGACCCTGATTTCTAGTCAGGTGGATTAGCTGATGTCTTATGGTATTACAGATGTACATGAAATAGTGGGAGAGTGGCAGGCCTTGAAGTGTCTCGCACATCTGGGTCACTCTGCAGTGTTCAGCACATTACTGAATGAGAGGAGGTCACTCCTGCCCAGGAGGTGCACCTGCCAAAAGGGTCTTAGGTCGTTTTCTTCATTTGCTCAGATAATTACATACATCCTTCATTTTTAGAAGTATCTCCTAGAAAAGCCAGTAGAAGCGTGAGAGAGGAAACACTACACTGGTGTGCAGTGTAGGGGTAAAGCAGAGATAAGAGGAGGGAAGGATGGCAAAGGACAGAAAAGGAGCCAGTGACTGTATAGACTGAGATAGAGGGGAAAGGACAGGGCAAAAAAGAGAAGTAAGGACAGGTTGAGCAGCACAAGCTAAAAATAATCAGTGAAGGGAGTGAAAATTGGTTGCAAAGGATGGAGTGTCAAAGTGCAGGAGACAGCAAGGAAGAGTGAGTCAGGGAATAAAGACGAGAGGAAGAAAATGCGTTTATTATCTCTTTTTATCTGACAGTACTGAAAGTCATGTAAAACAGTGATTACCCTGCTTCATGCAAGTCTCTACTTAAAAAGTGGTAAGGAAATGAATATGACTTCTGAAGAGAGCTAGTCCTCTATTCTGCCATGGCTTGTGTGCTGGAGCAGTTCCTGCTTCTCTGCTGGTTCTCTTCTCTCACATCTGAGCTGCTAGCATGCCCATCACCTCCATGCTTGTATCATGCAATGTTTAGAGGGGGTCTTGTCCATGCCAAAAAGGGCAGCACTGGAAGTGCTCATAGGAAGCACCCAGGAGAGGGTTGCTTGATTAGTTCATTCTATTCATTAAAAAAAAAAAACAAAAAAAAAACCCAACAACAAAAAAATAAATCTATGTGCTGCATATTAAATCTGTTTGGGCAACATCTGGCAGTGTAAGGGGTTGGGTTCATGCCTCTGAGCTATTTCCTTCAGCACTGACACCTGTGGACCTTGGGGGATTTCTCTGGACAAAATCTCGTTTTGCTGTGCTGCAGCCCCACTCCCTGTCACTCTCATTAACACTCTGCAAGGGGCACTGTGCACTGCCACATCCCCCTTGGAGCTCCCACAACCATCTGTGGTCCTCGTGTTTGCCACTGCTGAAAGTAGGCAGTGCAGTGCCAGCGACCAGCTTCACTCCTACCAAAGTCACTGGTGAATTGGAAGAGTGCAGCACACGAGCTCCAGCCAGGAAACAGCAGGGAAAAAAATTATTTGGTAGCCTGGCAGGAGTTACAGTAGTCCTAGCAGCTGCTCTGGGGTTATTTTATCTCTTTCATCCCAGAAAGTGCAACTCCTTGTGTCTCTGGGATTAGAGAGGGTTGATTCCTCTGCCAACCCACCGGTTTAGCACTGGAGAGTCTGTCTCCCTTCATTTCTCTTCCATCACTCCAGCAAATCAGTGGAGCAATCTGGGCATTCTGAAAGTGGGTTCTTGCTCCTTCTTTTTCATTTGAATAGGCTTTGACCTTTGTTGAATGGAGATAGTGGTGTAGTAGAAATACAGTGTTTGCTATAGGGTCCAGCTGCTGCTTCCATAATTTTGTTTAATTTTCAAGGATGAAGAACTTTAGCTTATGTTCAGCCCTGAGGTAATGGGTGTCAATCACTACCACTTGATAAGCTGGACAGATACTGTTGCTATCAGATCCACTCGTTTTAAACCATGCTGATAACATGTCTTGCTGACAATCAGGATACCAGGGAACTAGGATCATAAAAAAGAATTACCTTCCTAGAAATGAGCTGGAAGGAGAGGCAGTGTGCAGGCTCGATTTTAGTCTCGAGTTCCAAATTTCATCACTGATGCCTGCTGATGTGGCTGTGTGAAATCCATGTAACTGCAGCACCTCAGCTGTTTTCTGTAGAATTGGAATAATGCTGCTTCCCTGATTTATGTCAATACAAGGTACTTAAATACTATGTAAATGAAGGTCCTGTAAATAATGCAGAAGTGTAGATGAGCATAACTGGGGAAGGATGAGTAGAATGAAAAGAAGTTCAACCTGAAGCAGAATTTCGGTCTGCTGAGAAAACTTATATGGGAAAGTCCATAAACTGTAATTATTTTCTGAGTCAAGCTAGTTGATTAGACATAAATCTCTAGCACTAGATAATATTAAACATTTATGAAGTTGGTTCAGCTTAATTTTCTGACATTCAAGTTATTCCTGAAGAAATCTTTCTCTAAGAGCATGCCATAGGTTCAAACCCTATATCTTAACCCTGTGTTTTGATCTAGGCCTGGTTCTGGATAGTTAGGACTGAATTCTGCTTTCAGGTACACAGCTCTCTAGGATGTTGGTCAGAACTGGAGCTGGAGAGCTAAATTTGCTCTAAGTGCTTAAATATCTAGGTATCTAAACAATTTGCTCTAAATTTGCTTAATTTATTTTTCATAGCATCAGAACTGTAAAAATAACATTTAAAAACAGAAATAGAAAGAGTATTTGGTGATAACACACATTTTTTCTGCTGAAAGACTAAAGAACTTTAACACTCTTTAGTTTCCAGGACTAACTAGCTTCAAGCTGAAGTCGTAGCTGTGCTTATGAGATGGGTGGGTGGTGTGATGAGCTTTGTCCTGTGTGCAGGGGGAAGCTCTGTGGTCTCAAAGCCTGCCAGGACTTGGCAGAAAGCTGCAGTTGCTCAGGGTATTGCAGCACAGAGAGCCCAGCTATGACCCTGTGAGAGGCAAACACAGTCCATCAAGTAGAGGCAGTGCATGAAGCGTGACTGTGGGAAGCATCCTCTGTGAAAGCTTCCAGTGGTACACCAAGAAGAGATCCAAGTTTTGCTGCTTTCATGTTTCACTGCAGGATCTGCAATTTCATCAAAAACTTCCCTAAAGGGAAGCTGGAAAAATCTAGCTGTGAATATAAAGGCAGAAGCAAGTGCTTAACTATAGGCAGTCCTATGTGAGCGTGATCTGAGTATAAGCTATGAGCAGCACCCAAAAACTCTTGATACTCTTATTTTAGGCATGATGGTTTCAGGATATAATTGCATCAACTCTTGCAAGAAGAGATGATGTTTTCAGGAAGAGGTCATGTGTCTCCCTCGGAGAAGGGGTTGTGTGCCTGACTGCATCTTGGTGTTTCTATCAGTTTTTCTAACAAAACCCTGCGTTTTTACATCAAAGTTCTCGCTGCTCTTCTACTCTCACAGGTACTGCAGAAAGTCCGAGAAACAGACAGAGATAGCAATACTTGTCGATGGATATAGCAAAAACCAACCTGGAATTACATTGACATTTAAGGCTTTGGAAGAACAGGGAAATAAAGCTGTGTTTATCAACTGTTTAAAGGAGAAAAAACCAACAGAGGCAGCAGTGCTGGTTTGTTTTTTTTCCCCCACAAATAACACAGTCTTGAAAGAGCAAAAATAAGAGTCAGTTTAATCCCAGTGGTAAACTGCTGGCATATTCTTCATTCTGATTTCTTTCCTAGATGAATGTAATACACAGTGGTAGTAAAAATGCAACACTTGAGGATGAATTTTGTATTATGGCTGGACAGCAGGACAGAAAAGCTCTAAAGAACAGTTTTTTGGGCCCTAGTGAAATTCTGGTTTTGGATGTAAAGGGAGCTTTGAGCTTTGTATAAATGACTGTGAAAGAGCTAATAAGTGGAGCCAGATTTTTGGCATGAAAATGAAAATTTCACTTTGCTTTTCTAATATTTTCTGATATTTGTCAACTTTCTTGAGGGATGTGAATAACCTTTCCATCCTTTGCCATTATGCCATGAAGCATATGTGGGATGGAGACACGTTGTATGACTGTCACTTGAAATGTACTTCCATAGTTCTTTGTTTCCAGTCAGTGTAAAATTAACCTGGCTTTAATACCTTATTTGAAACACCTGCACAATGTTGGATAATGTCTCCTTTGCCCTGGGAATTGGTTTGGCTTTTTTTTTTTTCAGTTAGCAGATGCTTTCTCTGCTTGTTTTGGAGCTCGAAAAGATAACACAACATAGGACCTACATAAACAGAGAAAATTACTCTTTCAACGTTTCTTGGCAGCAGTTGTAGATTAAATGCACATGAATGTCCTCTCACAGATGTAGAGGTGATATTAAACTGAGAAGTCATGTGATACCAATTAAATACGTATGTCAGCTGGCTTCTGTTCAGTAATTTATTTTTTCTGAGAGTATTCCAACATCTTAAAAAAATTAAATACCAACACTAAAGAAAAAATAATCCTCTTGGCAGAGTAATGAGTCCTCTCCTACCATGATCTTATATTTTTTTTTCTGCTGGGTAGTTAACATGGCCTAGAATGGTCATAATTTTGTGCTTTGGACAAAATGATAGCATGTGGTGAAAGTCAGGTAACTTGCAGCCATGCAAAGCTTGAGATGGGAGCGGTGTGTGGGAAATCACCCTCCTTTTCCTGTGGGAAAAATTCTTTCCTACAGCTTTCAGAAAGTCTGAGATAAGACTTAAGATATTTTTAGATATGAGAGCTATTTCTATGTCCCTTCTTTTATTTTCTTTTCCCCCCAGTTTTAACAACTCCTTCTGAGCCCTCTGTGGTTGGGGTGGTTGTAACTAAGACACCTGGTGCTTGTGCTGAAAAAATGAGTAACACAGTCCTAGCAGCACTTTAGAAAGCTCTTTGTATTCTAAAAAGACCTCTTTTTTATCGTGGAGCACATAGAGAATATATGATAGTATAAAGTTTTGGAAGTAGGCTGTGAAGTCTACTTCATATGGAACAGAGACAGTGCAGTTCATGATGTTGTCACTTGAAGTCTTGCACTGTGCATGTTTCTATCTGTAGTGTGCTGTTTCCTGCCACTTTTCCTTCCCCTCTCTCATCTCCTCACTGCTGCCAGACCAAACTTTGGGTGCCTGTACAGTCACCTGGATCAGGGAGATGATCTTCCTTCATAAGGACCCACAGAGGGGGAAAAAAAAAAATCCTTATTTTTCCTCGGAATCAGTTTCCCAGCCCAGATTATTGGAGAGGCCCAGGGTCCATGTAACATGCAATGGGGCAGTGGTGTGAGAGCAGGGGAAGTGGCTTTGCTGTGTCCAGGCAGGGCTGCTCATACACGTGGGTCTCTGAACTGGTGTTGTTTTGCCATCCCTGCACGCAGTTCTTCACTGGGATATCTAATCAGATCAGCAAGGGAAAAGACACAAAGACCCATACCTGAATGTGACAGTTTTAAATTAAATGAAATGTTGAGCCCACATAATGGAACCACTTTCAGTAAAGGATTACAGCCACTTACTGCCCCTAAACCAAGACATTTACTTTCATGCCTATGAGCTAGTAGGACACAAAAAAGACCAGTTTAGCCTTCTGTGTAACCTCTGCCATGCAGACAAATTAATTTAATCTTCCCCTTGAAGCTATGTCTCTTCCACACTTTCCTTTTTGACTATTAAATATGAAAGGACATATTTACTTGAGGTGTTTTCCAGCCCATATCCTCCAACCTTCCCAAGGGGCAAAGCCACAGAGCCTTTTAGGAAAAGGCCCTGCCCTCACTCCAGCATCACGTTCTTCCTCTGTGCCATGAGCAAAAGGCACATGAAGGCTGTAGAACAGGAACTCCACCCTGTAGGCTTTACACCTGTCTGGGTTGTTAGTGGCTAATCTGCACCTTGTAGGTCCAAGACACAGGAGGCTTGGTCCATAAATCTGAGTTGTGCCAAGGATAAACTTCTGGCAAATCCTGTAGATATTCCATACTGCGTGTTTTCTGTTGGGAGTCATCTGAAGTACTTTTCTTTGGTGAGTGATATAGAAACAAGCTTAGCCTGATTTAACTTCATAGTATTCTGGCTGTCTGCAGTGTTTCTCACTAAAACTTTGAAATAATGTCAGCATTATGTATAAGTATGTCTATTAAACCTCTGTGTACATACATGTATTTGTTAGTACAGCACACGTGTATGCAAACGAGGGACAATGTGCAACAAAATATCAGATTGTGCATCCAAAAGAGGATGTGCTCTATATTCTGTACTTTATTGTACTCTATAGATTTTTAAGCTATTGCTGAGAGGTGCTAGAGCCCTGAGCCTGATTTAGGCACCTTCTAAAACTGCTGTAAGCTTTGGCAATCTTTGCCACCATCCTCATCCTTCCTTTGGTGGTCTTTTTATGGGTTTGAGTAAGGAGGAGAATAACTGCAATAAAAGCCATAACTTTTTCCTCTTCTCCGTCCTCTGGCTGAAAACCTGTTGAGGCTCAGTGGCTGTATGGATTTTTTTTCTAATCTGTTGCTGATTGTTTGTACCCTTGAGGTACACAAGGCTTTGCATCTCTTCCTGACAGAATTCCTACAAAATGTAGAGAATCCTTACCCGAGAAGTCTATTTCATGTGAGGACTGGTATAGGATTTTCCATCTGGTGAGCTCAGGATCACGTGGAGATCCCTCACACACTGTGTATGGGGGTGCAGGTGAGTTCTTGTATGCACTAAGGCAATTTGGTCAATGGCATTCTTCCATCCATTTTAAGATTCTTATTCTCTTTCTCTGGTCTCTGCCTCTTTTATAAAAGGGACAAAATATTTATGGCTTCTTTAGAGGGTCCTTTAAAATGTTAGTTTATGATTTTCCTTTTTAAGTGCACATCTGTGCCGCCTATTATTTCATGTTTATTGTCTTTTTCAGATTTTTCAAACCTGAGTTACATAGATTTTTGTCTGATGACTGTTTTACTGGCACGTGGATATTTGACACTGAAACAATAGCTGTATCAATATGTGAATGAGAAAGTTAAGAGTGAAGAATGTGTATGAAGGGGTCAAGAGACAATCAGTGCATCTAGACAGCCTTTTGTAGAGTCAAGTGGGCTCACTCTTCCTTGTGTGAAGGCTCTTCCTCCACCTCCAAGCTTGCTTGGAACCATGTTTGGGCTGAGCATGGGGTAGGGGTGGAAAGTAGCATCTACCTAGGAAAGATTATTTAGGCATATGCAGGAAAAGGAGGAAGCTGGGAACAGAGTTAATCTTTTTTCTTTGTTTTCTAGAGAATTAATAGCCAAGTTGCAGATAACCAAAGAAAACTTTTCCTGCTTTTGAGACTTGTCTTTTTACCTTCATTGAGCACAGAACTGGAGTTAATGTTGCCTTTGCTCTCTGGTAGGGAGGTCTGCTGGCCCACAGGAGGGGCAGAGCTGGAAGGGTTGGTGCTGAGCAGGCAGGTGTTTCACAGCAGCAGAACTTGGCATTGTCCAGGCTGTAAAGGTTTGTGAAGCTTTCCCCTTAGGGTGAAATGATCTCCATTTGCTAATTGTAAATCAGAATTCAGGTTTTTGTATGGAGGGGAAATGGCTCTTAGGCCATGTTAATTTGGGACATAGTACCATTCCAGTAGCTTAGAATAACAGCATAACCAAAGCATATGTGCACCCATCCATCCAGTGTTGATCTTGAGGAGGAGAAGTAGTTCTGCAAAGTCTTTGGAACCACCAATGTATCCTAAAACTATTTTTTCTGGATGTAATTTAATAAGATGTACGAGTCTGCTTCTTTCTGCTTTTGCATAGCTATCTTTCTATGTACTGATGAGCTATTTATACACAAGGTCTTTGTTCCCTATTTGCTGCTGGTTTATATTAACTCCCTGGATCTTTACAGGCTCAGATGAGGAAGGCACTGGCCTTAAATAAAAAGGTTTCTCCCCAGTACCTGTGTGCAGTTCTAGGGCTTTGGATTGTGCATGTGATCCTGGGCTTTAATCAGAACTGGTTAGATCTAATGCTGTGCCACACCACAGCACAAGGTTTTATGGTAGGTGGGCAGTGGGAAGAGCATCACTTGCTATCTGGGATAAACACAGCCTGCCCTGTGTTGTCAGGTATCTTCATCTCATGTTGCTGCCCAAATTCGTGTCATTTGTTGTAGTCCCTGTGGGATCTCTGTGTGAAATGGAAGCTGTGATTGCTGGGGTGCGTGTCTTGTGAATTGTCTGAACGAGGGGAACAAGATCTTGTCGAAGCCAGCTTTTTCTGGAGCCGCTGCTTATGGGAAAGGCAGGGATTGTGTTACTCTTTCACCCACACTGGGGTTTTGCTCCCGCTCCTGGGTGTGACTGCTCGGGCCCCAGCACAAACACAGTGTGCCGAGCCCCATGTCCGGCGTTTGTTGATTATCCTGTCTTTTTACCTGTCTGAGTCCTTCCAAAACACCACGAGATGGCAGTGCACTTGCTCTGCTGCAGGCGACGCGCAAAACCTCTTCCGAAGGGAAAATCACTGCACTTCACCCATACTATGTACCCCATGCCCACAGTACTGCTGCTTCAGAATCAGTGAAAACCTATCATCGTGCTTGCCCTGAAAGCTGCTAATGAATCTGCCCCTGGCAGGGCTTGCTGTGCTCTCTTATTCTGCTGGGGTACAGGTAGAGAGGAGGAGAGCGTTTGCAGGGGGAAATTGAGAAGTGGCAGAGCTTGCTTTGAATATTTGTTTCTTGTACTGCCAGGCCACCAGGCTGTCCTGGCTGGAGAGGAGGTGTTCCCTTCCTTCAGAACTGTTGGTTCCAGGGCTGCCCCAGCAACATACAGACATCATCTTCCCAAAGGATGTTTTGGAAAATTGTCTGCAGTCCCCTTTTGAAGGGGGTTTGTGCTCTTTTCTTTGTGTTCTTGCAACCCTTTAATGATGACTTAAGTTGGCCTTTCCTTCCCTGCCCCCTTCTGACAGGCATTTTTAATTGCTCCTTGTCTCTTTGAGTTTCTTTGCTGCCTCTGCTATTAATTGATTTCACTTTACAATCCCTTTAGCAGGAACCATAACAAGGAGTCTCAGGGTGGCTTTTGAGATGTGTTACTTTGCATGACAAGTGCAGGGCTTCAGTCTTTGTCCTGTTCCCAGTCAAAGATGACTTTGCCAGTGGAGCAAACTGGGGCCAATGCCCATTGCTGAGTACAACTTTGGAGCACCACAAGTTTAACAGCAGAGCAGGGAGATGACCAAGTGGTGCCTTGCTGCTCTGCCATGTGTGTGCCCTGCCATGCCATCTGTTAGCACTACCTAGGGCTAATCTGTTTAATTTTCAGGCCATCTAATGGTATGACTGTATTAAGTCTGGAAAAAGCAGGTCTCTTTGATTTTTAGTACAGGTCAACTCATTTTTGCTATTCTGAAACAAGTTTAAAGCCAAGAACTGGCCTCCAGGTTCCTGGGAAACCAGTTGAATTCAAAAAGTTGAATTTGGGCTCACTAATCCCTTGTGAGGATAACACGATTTTCTCATTTTCCTGCAAAGGATACAAAGGCCGATGTACAAAAGTTATGTGATTAAATCAGGGCATCCAGAGAACAAGTACTGAAACTGTGAATCCTTTTTTTCTCGTGCTCATTCCTTTAAGAGAGGTATCCCTTTAAGGGGAGTACCATCCCTATTAAAAATGACACCCCCACACTTCATAGATGTAAATGGTAAATGCAGTAACGTGAAGTAGGAAGACCACACTCTTACTTTCAATTCAGGAATTCAGGAGGTAAGAGGTAACTCCCCCTTCTCTGTTCCTTTTCTTTTTTTCTTTTTTTTTTCTTTTTTTTTGTCTTCTTCCTTATCATATTGTGGTGGGTTTAGCATTGGCTAAAAATTTCATTTACTCATTTCTTGCTGTGAGAAGGACAAAACAGGCTCAAAACTTAAAAGGTATGAAGAAATCTTTATTAACAGGACTAAAAGAATAAGAAGCATCAGAATAATTGCCATGGGTTGCTTCTTCCTTCTTACTAAATATCAATTAATGCAAACCCAGCACACTTATGTTCCATCTCCTCTTCTCTTTTTGGTTCTTTTGTCTTTCAACAATTGTCTTAAGTCTCCTCTTCATCTTTGGTTTCCTTCTCCTCTTCCACTACTTATGTTCTCCCTTCATGGAGATGGTCACCCAGGGTCCATGAGCAGTGGGAGCATCTCCCAGACTGGATCACTTTGGGAGCATCTGCTTTCTCTCATTTTTTCTACCCTCTCCTCCTGTTTTAGCAATAGCAGCATGAACAGAAGTCCGAACCTTCATCATTAGGGCTTAGGCTGCCACATGGATTCATGGGATAAAGCTGGGGGTGCAGGCTACAGAGTGACAGAAATTCAAAGTCCCAATGAAGAGAAACAACTGCTGTGTTTTGGAGCTAAGGAAACTGAGTCCCATATAGTTTAGACATTTCACACAGTCTCATAAAACAAACCGACTGTAGAGCTGGAAGGAGCAGTTAAAAGCTAATGTGACAGCATGGCTGGTGCCAATTAATCTGTGATAAGATGGTAGTTGATCCCTAGCCCCCAGTTCTGGAATATGGCACTTGATATTTTCTCTCTAGACACACAAAAAAATTGGAAGAGCTTCTTTCTACCCTTTCTTGCCTTTCCATTCCTCACAGCAAGATCTGTTTACATATCTTTTTCTCAGGCAGGGTTTGCTTCACAGCACTGTTTGGCCAGGCTCAATCAGAGCAGTAAATAGCTGTTTTCCAATAGGTTCCATGTAGTCCAGCTGCAGTTTGTTGGATTTATTCTGCTTCAGTATGTTTTCCATTTATCTCCTGTGCTGTGTAGTCCCCATTGTGGAGATGCCTTTGGTTTGGCATTCTTTCAGGATATGTTACTTCTTGAGCCCAGTGGTTGGAATTTACTTGACAACCTGTGCTTGGCATTAGGCCCACCCAGCAGCGTGGGGTGCTTTATAGAGGCAACATTTCCCTCAAAGCCAGAGTTTTATGAATCCACAGTGAACCAGGCTGTCCAGAGGTGACCCAGGGAGAGGAGAGGCTGGCTGAGATGGCAGCTGGCCTGATTTTCTCAAGAAATGGTGAGAAGCTCTTCCATCCTGCCCCTGCCTCTGCTTTGCAATGCCTTTTAGGGGCTTCTCCTGGCTTCACACTTCCAGCCTCTGCCTTTTGAGAGCTGTTATCACTCTTTGTTCCTGTGATATCTTTATTCCAGTGACATCTTCTAGCCCTCTGTCACCAGGCTGGTCCCCTTCCTGGCAGCCTGTTCCAGCAGCCCCAAAGCAGAGCAGACCCTTTGCTCTAAGAGGCCTCCACAGTAAGCAGAGCTGTGCTCATTCAGGGAGGCTGTTTTGGAAACCAGGGAAGGGACAGTGGGAGCTGGGGTGATAACTGCTCTGAGATGTTGTGTCTCACCTCTGCTCCTGCTTCACTCCTGCCATAAGTGGAGCAGAATCCCTGTCCCTCCTGATCCTGCCCTTTCTCTGCCCAATATGCAAGAGTGGAGCAATGGCCAGCCCTGCCCTTTCCTCCTTTCAAGCCTTTTCTGGCAGGAGAAAGTGAAAAGAGATTTGTGTGGGGAAGAAGGTTGGAGGAGGAGACTTTATGGAAGAAGTGGGCTGGAAGCAGAAGGTTAGGGGTCTCAGGTTAAACTGAAAAAATGCTGTGTCCAAGAGGATGGAGATAGTGGGAGAGGGCCCAGGGGAAGAGCAGAATGTATACAAATAAAGGGATTTCCTGTTGCCGCCCATATGTCCTAAAACTCTTTTTTTCTCTCTTGGCCCCTTGTTTCACCATATACAAAGAGCATCTCATTCCCAGACTTCTTCATCCCTCTGGTATCCACTGCTTCTCAGTCCCCAAACCCAAACATTCTTGGTTGCTGCTCAAAATGTACATTTTACCTACAAAGCCAAAAAGCTTTGAAGAAGCTCTGTCCTGTTGTATATTTCAATATTATTCTTTCTATTCTGTGCTGCATGTCTGTGTTTCATCACAGAGATGTGATTGCTAGAGAGTTGTAGTCATGGGCTTTCTTCCTCTATTAAATGCTGAGTTGTGTGTAAGGTCTCTGGTGGGGAAAGCAAGGCCATTAGCAAGCTGCAGTTCAGAAAAGATATAGTTTATTTAAACTTGTGCCTTGCAAATGCCTAAGGTTGTAATGCTAGATAAGCAAGACAGATCCAAACCCAAAATCTTCCTTCAGTTGGTTTAGGGCCTGAGAAAGCGCTTCCTGCATTGCAGACAAAACACAGGCATTCATGAAGAAGCAATTATAAAGATTTTGGAAAGCAGTGATAGCCTAAATCCTATGTTGCAGCACAGATACTACTTTTTTTCCACCTGGTCAAGTTTTGCATCGGAAAATATAATATCTGTTATCTTGTGTGATATTAGCCTTTTGTCATCTCTTGATGTTGGCAGTTCTGTGTCCTTCCTGTGAAGTGCTGCTTTTTGACTGTCTTACAAACCTTTTGGGCCTACTGTCAATAGAATGTTCAAGCTTGCCTGTGATAGTTCAAAGCAGTTCTGAAAAGATGAGAAATACAACTTCTGATCTTCTTGAAGGACACTGGTGCATGTCCAGAGTTCAGCCTGTGTCAGGATCATGTGTCAGCATGACCCGGTTGGCCAGCAGCAGGTTATAACTGATTTATACAACTGAAGATGCAGAATCTTTAAACATGGGTTATGTCCTTTAAATACTAATATTAGAAAGTAAGAAAATAAGCAATCAGCCTTCTTCATGCAGCTGAAGTCACACATTATAACTACAACTGCCTAATTCCCCAAACTTTTTAATAGCCTGATTGCAATCCCATTCACTAATGATTCTTAGAGTTTCCCTGGCTTTGGACTTATGATAAATAAGCTTTCACACTTTCTCAAGTCATTATAACATCTTCCAGAAGATAACCAGACTTCACATGTAAGAAATCAGCAGGAAAATACCTTGTAAAATATAAATGCATTTTAAAAAATCATAGTTCATACAGCAATAAAAAACAGGACTCAAAACTGAGGTTGTTATCCCTTTACATGTCACCTTCAGGGTTCTGAGCTGTGATGAAAGGTACTTTTCCCCTCTTAATAAGAATGTGTTTATTCCATGGGCAGAATGCTGTTTATTAACTCCTTAACTATTTATTTCCTGGGGCTTGAACTGGACCAGATCATATTTGTTCTCCAGTTTCTCACCCTTGATTTTTTCAAAGCAAGGCACTGTTCTTCCTGTCTATGATGAAAATTATGAAAATGAGTCATCAGTTTCCACCTGAGTCTAAAGGCAACCATGCAACCACAGCTTGTGGACATATTGAGATTTCTCTTGATGTTGTACAGGTCTGATAGCTGATTACCAAAATTTCAGTGGTATCATCAAGAGTCACTGCACTGGTGGTCTGCAGTTGATGTAGTAAAGGGGTGAATATATAGATGCTTTTTTGTCATTGTTTTATTTTTTTTCCCTCTGCAATGAGCAGTGGAAATTGTTTATTTCAACTGGCATATCAGAATCACCTGGCACCCCAGGGAGAAACATTCCTACACACAGGCCAGCTTTTAAATATTCCTTAATTTTGGTCCTGTTTCTGAAACTGTGCCATGTGATGCCTGACAGAACAAGGATGAAAGCAGTTATAAGAGCTGCAAAATTTGTGGGTGGTGCTTTGTTTTGTTGTGTTGAGTATGTTAGTACTTAGTTCCAAGTTAGATTAGTATTGTACTTAGTGACTGATGCCTGAGAAAATACCACTGCTTGTTTGTCCCAAGATGTTATCCATGTTTTACAGATGAATAAATACTTTGTTGTCATTTAGCAATGTTAACTGTTGCTTAAGTCAAAATGTCTTTGTTGTATGATTTTACAAGCCTTTGAATATTTTATAAAGCATTTCATTTCATTTTTGTTGGTACACAAATAAAGAGAGAGTGATGTTTAAAAAAAAATTTAAATGATTCAGTTTAAGAATTGAGTCTTTCAGTCTAGACTAGTAATTTCTGCAAGGGACTTTGCACCTGTAATGCCTTTCAAATTGTCACAAGAAAACCTTTTAGTGAAAGTGTATTTTATAAAAGATCCATTAGCTCAGTACCTTTGCCTTGGTCAAAGAAGGGATTTGCAAAGGATAATAGCTCTCAAAACGATACGCCTTTTTTACATCAGGCTCTGTTTTAGGGAATTAGGTTTTCAGATGCTGGCAATTTTCAGAACATTTTAATGTTCCTCATCTTTGAAAAGTGCCTGTTACACTAGCAGGTGTCAAAATCTGTAGATTCTGTTTATTGCCCTTTACAAAGCACTTATTACTATGATATTTGGAGACAGTACATGGAGTAAAAAACATCAGCAACGCTTTCTTGAAGGAGTTGGTGTCACTTGTTATGCCGGCATCTTACAATGTAAAGTGCTGTGTGACTGTGGGAAATGGACAGAGGTAAAAACAAAAAATCTTTGAGGGAAAATGTACAATATAGCTACTTAAAACTGAGCAACCCATGGCTGTAACCACACCAGATGTTGCTGGGGCAATACCCATGCTGTGACTTTTAGTTGTACCCTATGGCTTAATTCTCTCTGGCCCCAATTCCTTTGTCCCTGGCAGGTATCCCCACCTGTTTTGCAGAGATGAGCATGCTAATAGTGGGTCCACTTCTCCTTTGAGTGAAAGCAGTGATGACTGATGTCATCTCCAGCATGGAGGGAAGGGGCTTGGTTTGTAGCTTGGGGGAACAACTGCCTGTTTGGTGCCATGTTCCTCTCCTGTTTGGTGGCTGGATGCTCTGTGTGAGCACCCAGCTGGACAATCACATAGGCAATGGGTGAGCAGCTGGCTCGCAAGACAGGCACCAAGGGATACTGAGACTGAGGCTTCAGACTGGGGCCCTGTCACCACTGGGGCCCTGCAGGGCTCCATCCTCAGCCCTGTGCTCTTCAACATCTTTATTGATGACTTGGATGCAGGCCTGGAAGAGATGAACTGAGCACGTTCGAAGACAATGCAAAACTGGGAGGAGCTGTAGGCTCCCCAGAGAGCAGGGAGACCCTGCAGAGAGACACTGACAAATTAGGGGACTTGGCAATCACCGATCAGATGAAGTCACACAGGGAAAAGTGCCAGATTCTGCACTTTTCTGGAGCAAAGTACTTCCCTCTGATGGTTGGCTCATGCAAAGGCTTTATGGACAGGCAGCAACTTTCCAGTAACTAAAGGTGCTGCTTCTGCCCATAGCATAGCATCCTGCAGTTTATTTAGGAAAAAAACTCAAAAAAACCCCTGAAAACACCCCCCCACCCCAGACAAACAAACTCTCCTCTCCCTCAACACCCCAACCACTTCCACAAATTGACACCTTGGTAAGCAAATTAAGCAAGTTTAATAGCATCATGTTAGTGGAAACTCCTTTAAGCATTACTTTATAAATTAAAGGGGTTTGTTTTCATTTTCTATTCCCACAGAAATGTTGAAGAAAACTTAATTTCTAAATCAAAATTTCCTTTTGAAATGTTACATCTATTTTTGGAATTATTTTAAGGGTTGCTGTAAAGACTTATCAGTAAAATTAAAAGTTAGCTTCCTCTAGTTTTAACAACACTGATTTCTGTGTACATTTGTAAGTTTTTTACACAGGGAGTGTCATGTTAACCCTTCATAGACCTGAATCTAGTGCTTGAAGTTCCTTCCAGTTTAATATTCCTGAGATGAAAATAATCTTGACACTGATGTTATCCAGATGGGTGGTTAAGACACTAAATATTAGATTGGCTCTTTTAGGTCACCAATTTTCTATTTTATTCCCACAGTAGAACCATAGTCCAGTCTGCTGTAGAAATACCAACAATGATATAATCCCAGTATGGTGGAAGGGTCCCCTGAAATAATGTCTACTTGACATTGTTCCCTCCTTCTCTCATTCTCTCATTCTCTCATTCTCTCCTTCTCTCCTTCCCTTCAATGGGTCGAGGGTAGGTGGATGCTGGGTGGAACTGACTGTGATGATGAAGTGGACCTTCATTCTGTATTGAAGGCTGATGCTAATTCCTCTTCCCCATTAAGGAACTGCCACCAAAGAGCAAACTTATTTCCTTGTGTTTTGACAGAAGATGAACAATTGCATTTGCAGAAGCAATTTGGGAGAGTGTCAAAGCTGTCAGCACAACCCCAGGTGTCTTTCACTGTGTGTGTTCATGTACAGAAGCTTTTCATTTTGAAGGTATCAGCTTTTTCCTTCCCAAGCATGTCCATGTGATCTGCTATTTGTGAAAGGATGGACATGTACAGGACTGCAAGGAGTGACTGCAAGTTGCTGGCCAGACTCCTTTCTTTTTTTTTGCTACCTGCAGTGGCTGACAGCAGTTTTATCTTCAGGGAAAATGAGAATAAATTCTGATCCCTTGCTGCCTTTTGCCATCTATGGTCCCGTACATCATTGCAAAAGGGACTTCACAGTGCCACCACTTTAATCTGGTGGCATTCTGCAGGGCCCAGTGAATGGCTCCACGTGGTGTCAGTCTGGTTTTCTTTTTAAATAAAGTGCTTTAGTATGGTGCTGTACAGGAAAGAGCTTCACCAGGACTGCTGGGGCTGTTGGTTCAGCTTGGTCTCCCTTTTGGTGTGTGGTACAGGACATCTTTGTTGAGAGGCCAGGGGTGATCCTGTCCCTGCCTTTGCTGCAGGTGACAGTGGAGCTGTTTGGGTTGTTCACATGTCCAAAAGGGAAGTTCTCAGCAAGTGGTTGTGCTCAGGGGCGGGTGGATGTGCTGTGCTTGTTTTGAGGTGTGTGTCCAAGGCGAGCTGTGCTTGCTCTGCAGCTGCCATGTTTGTGGGGGATGGATTTATTCTAAACACATGGAGGACGAGGGATGAGGTCTTATTTTTTCAAGGCTCTGTGAGTCAGGCTACTTGGATTCCATTTCTAATTCTGCACCTATTGTCTGTGACCACAGCCTGCTTGCACAACATCTTCGTGCCTCAGCCATCCTGTTGCTAAAAAGGGACTGCCCCTTTTTGCTGTATTGTGATTATGATAATAAAAGTCAGAATTATTTTGAGATCCCAAGCTGAAAGCGCTTATGTAAAAGTAAAACGTGTTATTATGTTTTGTTGAAAAACAAAAAAATTGTTTTGAGTTGTGCATTGTTTGAGCAATCAGTTTCTTGCAGGAATACAGGTGAAGATCACAGCTTTTCTCATCACTTGAAAGAGGAAGTTGTAACAGTGTAACAGCACAGTCATATCCACAGAAAATACTTCAGATTTTGCCCTTTTATCTTTCTTTTTCAATTCTGTGTTTCTTCCTGGCATGCCCTGCAGATAATATCCCTGCCTGAAGACATGCCCCCCTTCCCAAACCCAAATTTTCATTTTCTCACATCGCTGGCTGTATATTAAGGAGTGGGTGGTAGAGGGAAGGATATTATTTGACAGCTAATATTGTAAATCCTATCTAATATGGTTTGTATATGGAAACAGTCATAGCTACTGCTGCTGTGGTTTTGTTGCTGCAGGGAAAATGCAATAAATAGGACTTTCAGAGGAAAGGCAATGAAGAAAGGCCTTGGGATTTCATTTGTTCCTCCTGTGCTACCACTAAATCTCCCTTCTCATGTTACTGAAACAAAACATAGATCTAAACAAATCCTGGCCTTCTATGGATGTTGTACCACACAAAGACAATGTACATGGATACTTGTTCCCATTCAAATTCATCTGTACAGTCCTTTGTGGAAAACAATGGTGTGGTGTTTTATAATACCTTCCGTTTCAAGTTCTCAAAGCACCCTCCAAAGACATGAGATTGCTTGTCTTTATTCTTCCCTGTGGTAAGTTAGCATTATTGTTCTTCTTTAACAGGTGAAAAGGGGATGGGATGCTCCATAACCACTTTGGAAACCAGTAGCAAAATGGAGAAGAATGTTACATTTCTGCCCTTGTTTCCTTTATTTACCAGGCTGTACTTCTGCCTTGCAACCGTAGCAGTGTCTGCACTGCACCTCGTTTATTGGTCCCCTTGCTCACAGATCCATGTTTTCCTTCTTTGCTCTTTGCTTTCATCAAGGCACTCAAGCATGTCAAAGACTGCAGAACACATAATAAAGAACAGGACTGTAAAGGAGTTAAGATGCAGCTCCATGGCTTGTTGAAATAAAGGAATGCATTTTTTGTATGCCCTGCTAGTAAAAGAAGGAAAGATGATGGTCTTGCTCTCCTTCCTTTGCATATGTAGGCAGTGCTCCTGAAGATCCTTGGGGGAAGGTGCTCCCTGGCTTCCAAAGCTGCTTGAATACTTGGTGTGGTAACAGAACATAAATCCTGTATTTTATTACAAAACCTTTTCCAGAATCACTGAGGAATATTTGATTAGCCAGAAAGTCATATGACATAGCCTGGCGATGTCACGAGTGTGTTTATGACCTGGTTGGTTTGCTTTTCTCTGCCCGTCCATTGCTGCATGTCTGAAGGCAGGCAGGGAGAGGGCAGTGGGCTTTCTCAGATGGTTCAGAGCTCTTTGTGCTCATCACATATCTCATTTTCCACAGGGATGCTTGTGTTTTTGTGCAGTGCCAATGTGCTTTTCACTGAAGCATTTTTGAAGGTGCAGCAAAGGGTTGTTCCTTAAGCCTGAAAACTGTCCTGGTTCAGGCAGAGCTTAACAGGTGTTTTTCTTAACTGAGTTGGCCTGTTACTGCTGGAATGAACTGTAGTATTTGCACATTTAAGATCAGCTCATATCACAGATTGGACTTGCTAGAGTTTTATGCCAGAACTTAATCTTTCTCTCCTCAATCCTGAATGTTACCTGTCTATTGTCTAGTCTTTCCATAGTCTCTTAACATAACCAATGTCATATCCTCAGTTGTGAATTTCTGCACAATCTGAGATGTACAATATCTCTGACTGCCTTCTTCACTTTCTTGAATCCAGCCAGTGGGAAAATCTCACAGTGACCAAATGTATTTGTTTTAGTAAACAAACCTTTCAGTACCTCTGATCTTCTCTTTAGCTGATGTTTTCCTGATGACCACCTCAATTAGTTGGGTGATGATATGCTGCTCCTTCTGTGGCTACCTGAACTTTGTCCCTTTAGGACATTTGAGGATTGGAAGTCAGTAGAATAAAATAAATTGAGAGATGATGTGCAGTAACCTAATTTCTGCCTGAGATAATTAAACCAAATTTTATTTCTCTGACTACAGTGAAACAAAATACAGTGAGAGTTTTCAGAGCATCTTCAGAAGCCTCCAAGGTTTTTTTTTTGTCTGACAATCTCTGTCCAAGGAGGCCCATTTGCTGCCTTTACTCAGTTTTTCTTGTGAGGACTTCTGCTGCTTTCTATCTGCAGTGCACCATCTGGACACTGGCTCCTCTCCTGACTTGCAACATTTGAACCTGGGAAATCCTTCAGTAGAGGCAGCTGTGACTGGCAGCTGGCCAGCCCCCAGCTCTTGCCGACGGGGTCACTTTCGTTGGATTTTTAATTTTCACTCTCTGGAGAGGGTTGACTGCCTTCACTGACAAGTCTGGAAGATCACAACCATTGTTTTTAGTGTTGTTGTCGATCATTTTCAGATGGCACCCTGTCCATCCTTGGATCATTTGCCCCTTCTCATGGCTGGATTGAAGAGTGTCTATTTCAGCCCGGCAGCGCCGAATGCACCTGTGTAAGGCTCTACAGCTGTGCCCCTTGTGCCTACTCCAAATTTTTGTTCATCCTAGTGTGTAACTTCTCTCAGTGTGTGACTGGTTGCACAAGAGTTAACTAGATGCAGGCTTGGTCTGTTCGTACATGAGATTTGGAGGCCCAGATGGTGCGCTTAATTACTCTGGCCAGCTCTGGCACCATCCCACTCCTGAGGGAATTAAATGAGGAATGGTGTGTCAGAGACTGCTCCTTTCCTTTCTCCCCAGAGCACTTTGGTGTTACAAGCTCCACAACACATGAGGCCTAGCTCAAACATCCCCAAGATAAAGTGGCTGTGGGGTGAAGGCTGGCCCTTAGGTTCCCAGCTGGGCTTTTGCACACTCCCTGTGCCATCAGGGCTGCTCTGGGAGTGCCTCATTACAAGTGACACCATTTTCTTCGCAGGAGCAGTCAAATTCCAATCCATGAGCATGGCTGTAATGCTCACAGTTCATAGAGCCTCAAATAAGTGATCAGAGCTTGCTCGACAAGGTTTATTTTTAATCCTGCCTCTTGGTATCACATGCATGGAAACACACTGGTGGCTTGCTTGGCAACATACCTGTCTTTGGCCAGAACTTGGAGGGCTGATCCCCATTTGCTGTCAGGAGGGAAAATTCAAACCACATCCATGGGATGTGCAGTCTCTATTTTTGCTTCTTGTGTGTGTGTCTCTGCAGAGAGAGGCTGAATATCAGAGGAATGCAGATGCCCCCACGGCAAGGTATGAGCCAACTCCAGATGGTGCAGCTCAACATTTCCCAAGGAGTTATGGCCTGGCTGCAGTGGTTGAGTCCCAAGCTGGACTTTCACTTGCAGTGCCAGGTCTGGTAACCAGCTGTTAGGAGAAAGCTGGCTGTTCTTCACTTAGCAGAGCAATGACCAACACACATCTGCCTTGATGTACTTCCCACATTCATTCTTCCCTGATGTACTTCCCACATTCACTCATATCCACTGGGAGTCGTAAGTGACAGAAATGCTAGAGAATTTTTAGCTAGGACTGGTGCAGTTGTTTTGGATTAAAGATTATCAAGGTACTTGAAATTTTGAAATCCTGTTTTCAGACCGAGCCTGGGAGGCATTCTGCATTTGGCAAAAATTTGTCATACTTGCTTTCTGGTCTGAAATAAAGCTCTTTCATTTTTTTCTTTTCTTTCCTATTCCATCCTTTCAAATAAGAGCATAGTTAGGTATTTATTTCTGAGAAAAGTAAAAGAGGAGGGTATGTCTTTTAGGTGGTGATGGTTTTCTTTAGCTGTTTTTCAGCAGTAATGGCAGATGTTTGAAAGTTGTGATTTAAGGCAGTAATGCACCTCACTGAAGAATGATGTGTGCCTTTTTTTCCAAAGGAAATTTGGTTTGATTTTACCACACTATTAGCACTGAAAATCACATACTGAGCTTGTACTGTGGAGTGTTTTTCCTGGGCTTAAGTGTGCATCTCAGAAATGAGGCACTGTATATGAGTGAACTTCACTCTGCAGTCAACTGGGTGGGCCTCAAAAGAGCTTTAAAAGCACAGACTGTTTTTCATGTGGCTGGAAAAACTTAAGGTAAGAAAAGTGTGTCCCTTAGTGCCTGCCATTCCACCAGTCAAAATGCCCTTGTTGCCTGGGGAAATGCACTCAGCTCTAGAAGTCAAGAGGGCATGAATCCTATTTTCAGGTCCGTACTTCACAGCTCCCATTTAGTGTGTCTGACTGGTGCTGAGCAAGCTGGAGTTTGAGAGATGCAGTCTGTTCTGGAAATAGTCCCCACTGGGGAACAGCACAGGGCCTTGATCCAACGGCAACTAATTTTTATTTGACCATTTTAAGGGATTTTGAAAACCCCATGCTGAATGTGTAGAGCAGAGATTTTAGTAGGAGAATTAACACAGCCCCTGAGGATGGCTGTTCTCCACAATAGTGTCTCAGCTGAGGTTAACTTGAGTCCCCAGCCTCCTCAGAAACTGCCACTAACCAATCTGCACACTTCTCAAGCAAAATTTGGTGAGAGCACCATTCTGATGTTTAGCCAACTAGTTTCTCTATTTTTGGATGCTTTATGTCCCTATGGCTTTGAGAGTATCTCTTTTGATATCCTGCTTCTTTCTCATGAAGTGACCAGATATAGCAAAAAGGCAAATGGAGAAACCTATATTACATTTGAGTGTGAATGTCAGTGTTGTCTTGAGCCATGCATGCACTCATGACTCTGGTCCATGCCTACCCTGGGAGCCTCCTGGTATGCTACAAGGACATGAGAGAGGGATGCTTTTCAATGGGATTGTCAGAACATCAGGGCACAAGTGCAGCGCCTTGGGTGTCAGTGGAGAAGGGGCACATGTGTCACTTCAGGCACAGGTTTCTGGCTTCATCCTCTGCAGGCTGGTCAGCTGGGTGCAGCTGCACCCTGAGTGGGACAGGCAGGTGGCTGTGAGAGGTGTGTATGAGCCAGCAGCCTGTCACACAGAGCCCAGGAGCCTTTTGCAGCCAGCCCTGTAAGGTGATAATCATGAGAGGGATAATGGCTTGTTTCGGGTTAATAGATCCTGACAGCCTAATTTCCCCTGGTGAAAATAAAAGGGAATAAATCTCACAAATACTGTAAAATCAATAGCTAGCAGTGAAGGGGATGACAACAAGACCCTATATCCACAGCACATTTTTTGGGTGAATTGTTCATTTCACTTTCATATGGATGGGTTCCCTATGGCTTTGCTAGAGCTATGTAATCCTCCATTCTCCTTTCTTTCATGCCAATCTCTTCAGTGCTTGTGTTTTACTTGCCTCTAAGTAAGGAATCTTAAGCCTTGAGCTTGTTGGAGGGAAGTGCTGCCTTGCTGGGGGAAGATCTGCAGTGCTTTCAGATCTTGGAGGCTGCTCTTCCCTCTTCTCATTGGCATGCACAGCTAACCTGGTTACAGATCTTTATCTGGAAATAGTTAACCATATCCTGACCCTCCAAACTAACCCAGCCATGGGAGCCTTTGCTCACTGCTCCATGGCTGTGCTCTCCAGCACAGACCACAGCCTCTGCTACATTATTGACCTGAAATATTGACAGAGCTACTATTGGATTTTTTTGCATTCCCAAGGTCAGGATTTAGGATTTGTGCACTGAGCAGCCAGAAGCTTCTCCAGATAAATCTGCAAATCCACTGAGGATAGTCTGCAATGAGTTGGGATTGGCAGCATTACAAAAATAGAAGACCATGAAATAGGAAGCAGTAAAACAGAGCTACAGGAACCTTGCTGGTACACACTTCTCAGGCAGAAATGTTTCTCTGCACAGAGTAAACTTGAGGAGGACCTCAAGCTCCAGCCTTGAGGAACTCTTGGCTCCCTTGGGCTGGCAGGAAATGAGGAACTGAGCAGTCCTCCCATAGAAATCTTGAGGAATAAGGCTTGGGATACAGTGTTTTCTTGCCATTTGATTCCTTGTGAGTGAAGATTAGGATGAATGGTCTCTGTTCTGTACTTTTGTGGACCCTACTTTAAAGCCAAGGTGAAGGAATGACATGTTTCCCAATTTTTAAATACTAAAGATTATTTAGGCTGGTAAAAACTGTGAGAAAAAAAATTTACTATCCTCTCAGAGATAAGAATCACATAACAAGGATTTAAGAGAATCCTCTGTGAGTGGTTAATCCAACCTCCCAATTATAGGGCTTTGGCTCTTTCCTGTCAAAGTATTTACTCTTGAGTTTTGCTTAAAGTTATGTCCTTCCTTAAAAGGAAAGAAAATTCTCACTTTCTTTGCCTTCTGGATGCAGACATTTTTGGGCAAAGCCAGGTGAACTCTTCCTCAGCCTGTTCCAGTTTCCCACTTCCTCACTGCTGAAGGACACTCAGAGACAATCAGCTTCTCTTATGTCAGGGCACTGTCCAGGTGAGGGCACTGCCTTGATCTCAAACTCCTGCCTCTGAAAAAGGCTTCTCCTGTGATGTTGAACTTGTTATCTCTTAACTCCAGTATTTCTTCTGTCAGATGGCTCTTTCCTTCTTGTTTCCCTTTTCTGTCTCTTCATCATGTATTCCTTGACTGTTTAGGCTCACTGTTGTCACCCTCTATGTTAGGTGCCCATTCAGTGATATCCTCTACTTTGCTGGCATTTCTCTTCTTACATGTAAAACAAAAGTACTGGTGGGAGAAGCCTTGTGAGGGTTTTTCCACTGACAGTTGATGTTCCCTTAGAGATTTTCTTCCCCTGCCACCTGTTCTGTGTTCTGTTATCCCCTCTCTTCCCCTGTGTATTTGCCATTTATAGTGCTGATGACTTGGTGCTATGTGTTTTCCTCTCTTGTTACCATCCAGGGGCTGTGGGGACACTTTGCATAAAGTAAATTAAATGGAAGTATATTTTTAAGAAGCAGAGGTGTCAATCTTGGTGTTACATCATGCACACAGAGACTAAAATTGATTTCAGAAAGGGCTGGTCATCTGCTGCTTGCTGTAGGCTCTTCCTCCCCTCAGAACAAGAATCTTCATTCTCCTTCTACCACTAAAAATTCTGCTGATTTCAAGTGTTACCAAATGAAGAGCAACATTAATGAATTTATCCACGGAAGTCTAATTTAAATTGTACAGGTACAATTATATTATATTGTACAGGTAGTTATATTTCCTTGTAGCACTTTTTGGTGAAAAAAAAATCAAGAAACGGATGCATTAGAGTTCTACCTCTCAATTGTGAAAGATAAGCAAAAATCAATACGCTGTAGGCAGTCTTTGTTTACAGACAAAGAGTCAGATATCAGATTGGGCAGAGAATCTCCAAGTGAATCCTAGCCACAATACATATTTTCCTCCGTTGGAGTAACTGATGAAATAATCATAATATTTAACAATAATGATAATAGATGGTTCACAAGTAGGATTTTTCAGTCAGAGATTACAGCACTCCCTTCTTACTGATACATGTGTTAGAAGCTACATAAGTGCATGACAGTAAAATACTTCTTGAATGTCCTTCAGCAAATAATCAGTGCCAGCCCTTGGAAATGGGATCACTAGTGATGTACTTCAGTGGTTACAGAGATGGTTTTATGCAGGAAGGATCTACTGGGTGGGAAAATGAATCTGTAGTCATGAAGATACGAAAGCACTTGGCGTCCTTGGGAGAGCTGGCGCCTCTTTTTTCTGTGCAGACCATGGAAAATGAAAATGTTTTCCATGTGCCAGAAGATTTTTCATGTCAGTGGAAGTGGCAGAAGGAAAAATAGAGGTACATAATTGGAAGTGGACCTCTTAACTTTCCATCTCTGTGAGATGTATGCAGGTGAACACTGAGTGCGCTGTGTTCCAGGAATAAAGCCTCCCTGGATGCATCTGGCTTTAATTCATGGAGAGAGAGTTGAAGTAGGTGCTTTTGATAAAACTGGCTTGGAGGACTGAACCTTCCCTTCTGCTTTGGGGTTCTGCACCACAGGCACAGCAGGCTGGCATGTCAGGAGGTGGCTGCTAAGCTGTAACTTGTATAAGGTATCATGAGGCACAACAGAGGTCATGACTGTGCTGCAAATGTGTGGGAAGCTGGGGCTGTGAAGGGACAGCTTGAGGGAAAATGGGATAGTGTGAGTCTCACACTTGCTCTCTGAAACTTGGCAGATATGTGGAAGTCATTTGTCTTGAGTCATTCATCAGGTCAGTGACAGAGCCAGAAATAGAATCCAGGTCTTCTGACTGCTAGAACCACCATCATATGTCCAAAACCACATTGCCTCTCGAAAGTAACTTCAAAAGTAAGAAAAGTGCCAAGGGATCTTTCACTTTCCCACCCAGATAGCTCTTTGATGTGGCCAGGCAGGTGCTCTTGAATCATGGCTGTATATTCACAATCTCTGGTAGGTCCATTTTGAATAAGAGTTAAAAATGAGTTTTTCATGTGATGAGGATCTTTTGCTATGGTAGGCAGAGGCAGGACCGTGATGCTAAAGATAAAATTAGTTATCTCTTTAGCACTGCAGCTTGCAAGGTGACCTTCATGTTAAAAAAATCCACCTTGAATGTAAATCAGGGAGCCTTGTGTATTTGTTTATGATTTAGGAAATGCAGTTTAAATATGTGCTTTATAGGCTCCTAAGAGAGAACCTCTAGGAACCTTCTGCATGTGTTGTGACTCGTACACTCTTCAGCATAACGATGTAAAATCACACAGACCTCACTGGTGTGGAAATCAAGCCTTGGGAGGACTTGTTAAGCAAGAACCTGAGACTAAATCCTCTGAACTCAATTCTCTGAGGTTTCAGTCAGACCATGTGTGCCTTCTTCCTGCTCCTCACCCTGATGTTCTGTTCCAGCTGCAGCTGTGACCTATGTCTTGCTGTGGATCTCCAGCAATTTGTTCAGGTTGTGTGCTAACCATATTCCTCTTCCGAGAAGACTGCCTTCATAGAATGTTTTTTCTCTGGTGTGACACTTCTCTGTACAGAATCTTTCCCTTTTAGGCCTCCCATACATTCTCAAGGAAAACTGGCTGCAGGCAAGTGCTGGGTAAAGCATGAATAATCGTGGTTGCAATTTAAAGGGTCTTGTAGCTTTGCCGTATTGATGAGTGCAACAGCAGAAAGCGAGCACCATGAGCATGCCACTACAGGCAAAGCAATACAGAAAGTGTTGATTTTCCTTTCAGCAATGAATATTGTGCTCAGCAACATTTTCACATCAGCTGTGGGGTGTTCAGTGCTGCCTGGTATCAACTGCATCCATTCTGAGGTAGCAGAGGCAGAGCACAGCCTGCAGGTGCCCTCCTGCCATGCTGCATCATATCTGGGGCTGGTAGGGGTGGAGAAAAACCTGTCCAGTTCAGTGCTCCTCTGCTGCATCCTGTGCATCCATAAAACACAAAGATTTTGGCTTGGGATGACTTCTGTGCTGTTTCTAAATCCCCTCAGGACTTGAGGCGTGTGAAATGGATTTTGTATGTATGCTATTCTATTACTATTTTATTTCCTAAAAGAAGGTAAACTTGGAGTTGGGGCTGCAATCAAAACAAAAACCATAAAGAAGTCCTAAAGTGTCAACAGGGTTGAAACAATGCTTCTGGGATGGGACATCTGTTCTGGGGCTGTCAGGCCTGTGCACTCCCCTGAGTGGGATCTCATGTCTCATTGGCTTTTGCTGACTTGAAACCTTTTTTTCTATTTACATCTTAAATGAATATTTGTCTTGGTTTGGCATTTATTGACTGTTTAATATTTAAACACACTTAATAATTCCTGAAATGAAACCATTTTCATGTAAATATGGGACTTCTAGTCTCAGCAAGGGCAGGCATCAGCAATAAAAAGATAAAAAGCCCAAAGCAGGGACAGCGTTAGCATAAAAGCCACGGTTCCCTGTCTCAGTAAACATGTGAACTTGTCTCTGCACCGGCAGCAGCAGGGCAAATCCTCCTCTGGGAATGCAGTGCTTCACTCAGCTGTGGTGTCAGAGGGTTGGTTACAGTCCTGACACCAGCCCCTTGACTAGGGCAGTGAGGAGAACAGTCAGGGATGGCTCCCTCTCACTCTGTTCCTGTCCCAGGGGATGTCGGATGCCAGCTCTGCCCGGCCACCAGCACCCAGTGCCCCCTCTGAGGGGTGTGGTAAGGTGATGGTGACATGGCCTCTGGCAGCTTTTGTCACTTCACAGTCTCCTCACAGATTTCACTTTCTGACCTGACACTGTTTCCTTCAACTCTGTCCAAGCTGTTATTTATCCCTCCTTGCCAGGAGCCAGCTCTCTGCTCTGGCTACATCTGGGTAGAGCTTTTCTTGAAGGCAAATTCCTTGAGCCCCCATGTTCCTACCGCTTCCAGCATGAAATTTATAGCCTCTCACTCATCCTGCAAACATGGGCTCTCCAGAGAACTGTTTTATGCAGAAGTTCCCCCTCAACCTAATTAAGGTAGTCCTGAGAAAGTTTAAAACAAAACAACAAACACACAAAAAATATTCTGTAGAACAATTCTGCCTGTACTAAGTTAGTTTTGTGTCATGCAACTTTACTTAGAGAGAGGCATGAGATTCTCAAATTCAGTGTAAGTGCCAGAGAACTCCTCTGTATAAATAAAGACATGGAGATAGCTTTCCATCAGGATGCAACTCTGAGCTGTGTATCCTAATGCCTGGTCATCACCTTTGTTTTCCACTTATGCTTTCCAATGTACTCAGTGAATTCAGATGTTTGGTTGTGCATCTTAGGATGTGAAGTTTGGCCACTTTCAGGCCTCTGAGGTGCAGAAAAAGTGCTCAATATAAAAATAATAGAATGTGGTCCCATTTGTCTAAACAGTGGGAATGGGAATTCTTCATAGCTGTTTGCAGTGAGAACTTTGGTGGTGCTACAGCACCAGGGTAGGGCTTGAGCAGATGTCATTTCCCAAATTGTTCCTGTTTCCTTGGACAGTAAACTGAGGCAGCTGGGAATGACAGGGCTGCATTAAGTGGACCCCAGGACATAGGATGTGCTGCAGAATGCACCTTCCCTTCAGTGAAGATGAAAACAGACAGAACTAATTAAAATGTGTTTTTCTACCTTTTTTTTTATAGCTACTAGGAAGTATTTTAAGAGCAACATGTGTCCTTGCTCAAATCCAGTGATGAGTATTTTCCACCTGGTGAATGCTTTCACTTCACAGAATCTATTGCTCTTCTTGGCTATTCTGTGGAGCCTAATAAGCCCTATCCTGAGAGCTATTTATCTGTGTCCTGATGCTGGGAACACTGACAGTCAGACTGGAGAGTGTGTGCTCTGCATGCTGAGCCGTGTGCTAAAACAGCACGCTGCAAAATATACATCCTATCATCTGTGCAGGCACACAGTAAGCCTACATAAAAGAAAAGATGGGGAAAAGCCCACAGGATAATAATCAATTGTTTAGCAGCCAACACTCAAGAAACTCTGTGGGTTATCTAAGAGCAAAGAGTGAGAAACTCTCCCTGCTCTGAGAGAAACTGTGGTTGCGATAATGAAAATATTATTGGTGGTTAATGATTCAGAGTACTTAGAGCAACAAGGAAACTTCTCTCAGTTTTGAAGCTCATTTGACTTAATAAAAACCTTAAATCAAAAAAATCCTTGGAGGTTTTGGAGAAGTTTAGATTATGAATTTGAAGCTAAATTTAAGAGATTCAAATCCCTGTGCATTTGGATGGGTCTGAAACTTGAACTGAACCTTTTAGTTTTGAAGTACCTTACACACTTATTTTTTTTCCTGTTCCCCCTCCATTTTTCACTCCCTGTGATTCACCAGTGATCTCCAAAAGTCTAATCCGGTATCCACTGGAAACTATAAATTTCTAGTGATGTCAGATATCACTGGTTTATCTTGATAATGATTGCTGTGGATTTTTTATATTTTCCACTACTTGGGCTTTATGAAAAACCTGTTCTGTACCCTATAAACTACCTGTATTTTGTATTAAATAGGAACTAGACCAGTTGTGATGGTCTCTGTTGCATACAGACTTTGTAAGCCATAATATTGTTACAAGGAATAGAATTTTTATATTTTTAGCTTGTGCCATTTAAAATTCTTTTAAAAAATTGCTGATGTCTCTATCAGTCTGATAGGTTATAACTGAGATATCTGGATAGCCACATACTGAAATTGTAATGTTGCAGGCGTTGCCAATGCCACACATCTGTTTTTCACTCAAACCTATCAGGACTGGGGACTCTTTGATGTGCATACTAATGAGTGATTTGCATAAGTCTTTTAGGCATGGGAGGGCTGGACATGCAGGGGAAGAGGAAAAAAATGGAGCAAGGCTGGATTTTAGCATTCTTTGTCAATTTTGCCATAGGGCTTTTTTGGCTGCTTTTTTTATGGTTGAACATACCAAAACAACAGCAATGAGTGGCACCTCTTGGTCCCACTCTCCTCTCTGGCAGATATTAAGAGGGCCTGTGTGGGCACCAGTGGAGCTCCCTTCCCAAGCAGGGGATTCAGCCCTGGACTAGAGGCTCCCCACTTGTACCTTGTTCATGTTGGGGACTGGCACTGAGGAAGGAGACAAAGGGACTGGTAGCAAGAGATTTGGCAGCATTAGCAAACCTAGTGGGTTGGGAGAGCTCTGCAAAGCTTGAATGTTTAATTAATGTGACTTGGTTCTTTTCACAGGCCTGAATCTTGTGCACTGTCCCACCTGCCTTTGCTCAGTTTTCATAGGCTGAGCTGATGTAATTTCAAACCTGTTCCTCTGCATAGATTTCCTTACTGTCCCTTCCTTCGACTCCTCTGGCACATATTCACTTCCAAGTGTCCTAGGTCTTCAGGGCCAGTTCTGCTCCTCACAAAATATACCGTGTAAGTCCATCCTTTTCCAAGTATTCAGCTTTATGACTGCTCCAGATGATGGCTTACTGCCCTGGGATATTTGAAATACTTAATGCACTGTCTGAGGGATTCCAAGTCAGTTATCCTTCGGCTCACACATCACCAGACATGTGACAAAATCAATAAAGTACTAAAAACATTTCTCTGCTTCAGCTCTTTTGTGCTGTTGGCATGCTCCTTGTGTTTGGGGATTCTCTTGTAAGACCAAGATCCTGCCTGTTTTCTGTACATGACCTCTCCTCTGTAGTGGAGTATCTGTGGCATCTTCTAAAAGAGTGATGAGTAAAATTTGCCTTTAAAACTTGCTGTCCTACTTGACAGTAACATCTTGGCCAGCATGGTTGACTGATCACACTGCCTCACCAGCTTCTGTTTAATTACCAGCTTATCAAAGTGGATGTTTTTTTCCTGATCTGTCATTTTGGCTTAAATTGTTTCTTCTAGCTGAAAATTATCAAGGTTTAATGGTTCTTTTATTCAGTCCAGTCCTGCCAGCCTTACAATTTCATTTTAAGACAGACATCTTAAAAAGAAAAGAGGCAAGCAAGCTTCTTGCACAAAAGCTGTTGGGAGTTTGAAAGCAAGTCTCCAATATCAAGCAGAGTTCTGAGACAGAGGAAGCAGATATCACTGATGATGTTAATAAGATAAAAAAAACCAATTCAGAATGGCCACAGCAGTCAGAATTAGTCTGGAGGCCTCAAGGCAGTTGCTGTGTGAGATATTTTTTTCTTTTTTACGGTCAACTACAATGTGGGTTATGTTAGGATAGTGACAGATCTATATGCCTTCCAGCATTATTCTCCTGTCCTATTTTATTGGAATTTTAGTCAGTGATGGCTAATGAAATTAAGCCCTGGCCCTCTTCTTTGCAGCAGTCCAACTGAGCATGCAGTGGTTCATGTGATGGGATTTAAAGGGAGAAATAAATTCCCTAATTTTGGTGATGGCTGCCAGGGTGCCCCAAGCACCTCAAACCCAGTGTGTGGCTGGGTGCTCTCATTTCTTCAGAGACAGCTGTCTTCATTCATTGGCTGCTTTGTATCTGATGAAAGAAAGAGGTTTTCAAAGAATGCACCTCAAATAGGCCATGAGATTTGAGGCAATTTTTTTGCTTCAGGGCCTTCTTTGGGCCACGAGGAGTCAAAAAATAACAGCGAGCAGGGTTAGTAGAACAGCTAACCTTTGTTCTACATTTTTAGGAGCAAAAAGAAAGTCATTGCCCTTAACCTTATCTCTCATTCCTAGCCAGGGTTTTTTTTTTAACTCTTAGCATTTTCACTGTGCATTTGCCACAGCATTATCTTTCTCACGCTGCTTTTTTTTCTCAGAGCCAGTGAAATAAAAGAGAAAAAAGATGTTTTAATTTCTAGCCAGAGGGGAAAGTGTTATCTCTAAGATGAGTGTGGAGAATATAAAAATGTGAAATGAGCTAGCTTTGTAGGGGTGCTGGCTGCTTACAAATTACTCTTTTTGGTTCTGCTGCTCTCTGACACATAAAGAGCTTTACCCCAGCACAGTGTCCATCCATCTTAATGCTAAGTCAGCAGGACCTAATGTTACAGAGAAGCATTTTCTGCTCCTCCTTGGACTGCAACTTTGGAAGGAACAAGCAGATAATCTCTTTTGCTGATACCCTGCATTTCTATAATTTCTTCCCCTGTTGTGTGGTGGCTTTGATAGGGGCTTCACACTCCCAGACACCGAGTCCTGTGCTTTACTTCTGAATGTGAACGGCAGAGGCACCAGAAATGCATGCTTCTGCCTCCCACCAGAGCACCTAGAAGACAAAAGGTGAGAAGTTAGTAGTTTGGTTTTCAGACCTGGTTTTGTTATTGTGTGGTAGTGTTGGCATCACATGAGTGCACTGTTTTCTGTTTATGTATTGTATTTTTTATTTTCTGTGACATTTCAGTCTGTTGTGAAACTGCTAACTCCTTTTTCACAGTTGACCGAAACGTCATTAAAGGGAATAACTTTCATTTTACTTTCATTTTGTGTTGAGATGATTTGGATCCTTGCTGATGACCCCAGATGAAAGGCTTACTGTTCCATTGCTGCTGACCACCTGACCAATGCAGCTGCCCATTCTTACATCACCTTCATGGCTACATAAAGGTTCTCTGGGTGGAAGGTGATGCTGTGGATGCAGAACAGTTAGAGGGAAAACACTGAAGGGGTGCTCATCTTCTCTGGTGCATAACACAGAAAAAAAGGCAAGTCAAAAAACACTGTAGAAACTATAAACTGAAAAAATGTGAGTGAACAGGAAAGCCTGAAAATGGGCTTCAGGTAGTCCAGATCTTTCTGGGACTTAGAACAGATTTTGTTACAGACTTTTCTCTAGTGCATTGCAAGAATAAGCATTAATATCAGGACAACTGCAAGTATAAAGGGCTTGATGGCCACAAAGGATGTGAATTCTGGGGTGTGAATTTTTTCCTCTTTACCTTGTAGTATGCTTTCATACCTTTTAAGTTCAGGGCAGTGTGTGTATAAAATGCCCTTAATCAGCATCCCCTATTTCTCCACTGCAGGCATTTTATACCTGCTTTTGATACTCACAGTATGAGAGTGCAAATCACTATACAAGGCAATCAAGCCCTGTCCGTAATTCACGGTTTATTTCAGTTGCACTCATGGAAGTGTACTGTTTTTTACTTAACACCTTAAGATCATCTAATCTAGAATGTGCAACTTCCTGCACAAATTGCCTGACTCTAACCTCCAGATGCAGTGAGTTCACAGCCTTCTTTGGGGCTGTCTTTCAGCAAGAAAATGCCACAAAGTCTGTCTTCCTCTGTGAGAAACGGATTAAATTCCCCACACACTGCTATTCTTATCAGCCTCAAACATGCTGCATAGGACTACAGCAGTTCAGTGGCACTTTGTACTGAGGAATAAAAACATATGAAGTCAAGTCTGATTTTCCAGAAATGGTGCATGCATGAAGAGAGCTTTGCTCCACATGAAGGGAAGGGATACACTTTGAGCTCTCTATGCCTTTGCTTGTGGAGCACTCATCCCCTCATACTGCTGTTCCTCTGTGCTTCTGTGCAGACCTTTTAAGCAGCTGTTGTGCTGAGCTCCATGGAAGAAGGGTATTTGCTGGTATGTCTGCAGCAGCCCAGAAGGTGCTGAGCATGGTGTGCACAGTGTGCAACTGGCAGAAAGAAAGCAGCTAATTAGCCTTTTTATGTCAATATGTTTCTATTATAATCATGGGTCCGTGTTGATACCCTCAGGTGGCTAATTTACAGGGAATTTCTCGTGTGCATTGAGCTTTAAACAACATCCCAGGTATCCCAGTGAAAAAGGTTGTTGATGGCTTTTATAGAAAAGATTGGAAATTCGGCCCCTGTTGGGACTGTGCTTTCAACCACAGCACAGAAATATTAATACCTGTCTTTCTTTCCCTGTTCATAAACAAATTCTTATCGCTGTTTTTACCACCTAAACAAAAGAAATGGTCCAAAGCATTTAAGACATACAAAGCCAAGACGTGATATTTATAAAAAGAACCAAAGCAGATAAAGAATGATTTATGATACTCATAAAGTACCTTTCAGCCAGCTAGGTCACATGACATTCACAAACTGATTGTATACACTCAGAGTGTCTATGTGTGTTGTGAGATAAATTAAAGAAGTGTAACTTTTTCCAGAAGTAAGTAAAAGTAATGTACATTACTACAACAATAGCTTAACAAATGTGTACATTAACTTTAAGGAGACAGAAAACAACTGAACAGCAGGAAAGATAAATGTACTGTAGCTGGGTGGGTCTTGAAGCAGCACTAAAACCTTCACTTGCGTGAGCAGTGATGTGTTATGTGAGTAATGATGAATGTCTGGCACTTGGGTGTGCCCTGTGCTGAATTTTGGCACACAGAAATCAGGGGAGCTGCACCAATTTATGCTGACCCAAGCATGTGGCCAATTCTGCATTAAGTGTTTTCAGACTAAATTAATTCCTGAAAAACACAACCTATCACTGTTTTGGCAGGAGTAGGAGCATTTCATTGGGTTTTGTTCTCCTTTCTGTTCTCTGTTCATAAGACAACTTTCCTAGAAATGAACCACACTGCTTTAACTCCTTCCTGTGGTGTCTTGTCTGCCTGATCTTAGTGTCAAGATGTGATCCCAACTTAAAGGATCAGGAGTTTCCATTGTAAGGATCCTTGCCATTGAATGTTTTCACTTGAAACATGGTAAGCCTTTTTTACTAGGGACCCTCATTAGAAATCCAAATATGATGGATGGACCTGCCATCTTTTCTTCATGTTTCAATTTTCTTCTGGCATTGGAGAAGTGCCAGCCTCTGCTCCAAGCACTCTTCTTTCACCATGAATCAAGGATCGTATATCACTGTCTGTGGTAACAGCTCCTGCTGCTTTGACCCTTTGCCCTCTGCAAATCCTCCAGTTTCCTGACTCTGTGAGCATGACTTGCCTTTGGAGAGGGGTCTTCAAATTGTTCTTTTTGCTTTGTCATCCCTATGTTGCTGTTTTCCAGAGCTAGGACCCTTTATAAGTACAGAAAACTGACTTATATATAAGTACTGTCAAAGGAGCTTTGACTTTTCTGTGCCATGGGCTCCACTCTGTCTCTGTGCCTCCTCCTTTGGGTGAGATGACAGTATAGGTAACTTCTCATCTGCCTGAAATTGGAAGGATTAATGTCTTCAGTGCTTGCAAGACCCTTGTTCAGTTTCTCCTGAAAGCCAGACATGAGGCTTTCCCGTGCAGCTTCACTGGTGCTGGTTAGCAATGCCTGCCTAGTGTGCTACAGCACATCTATTCCATAAACTGAGTGACTGGGACAGAGCAAGGCTGGATAGTTTTTCCAAGTTCAATGGCAAGTAATTGCATAAAAAAGAGGAGGACCTGAGAATTTAGACTCTGTTCCTGTAACTGCCAGACTGACTCGTGTTTGGAGTGATATGAGGTACTTTAGGAAGCACCTGTGTTTGATGATTGCTTTCTGGTTAAATAATCGAGCTAAAGAACTCAGTTTACCAAAGGACTTACAATAAAAAGCAATGAAACGTGGGCTGAGCATCATTCACACACTTAACTGTGGCTTCATTCAAATTCTTAGTGTTTGTAGGAAACAATGCAAATGCATCTATTTCTTTGCAGCAACTAAATGCTGCTAGAAATTAAAAGATGCAGAAGAAAGAAGAAGCTTAAAAGGGTCCTGTGATTGTTAATATTGATACAGTCCAGAAAAACAGCTGATACATCTGCTTTTTTGGAAGCTATTTGAAAGAGCTGCCTTTTGTCTTAAGATATATAATCCTGAAAGAATTAAAGGTGACAGATGATCAGTTGAGCTATTGATCTGTTGATTGATCAAGCTATCACATGAATGCTTATATGTCCTCATACATCAAGTGTGTGAACTTTTTCTAAGGCATTAAGAATGAAATAATATTAATAATAATTTTTTCCCATTCCACAGGCTGTGCATGTAGATGCATATGTATCTGGTGTATTGCAGCAGGTGAAAGCACGACTTGCAGTTCTGTAGAGAGACAGGCAGTAACAGTGATGTGGTTAGTGTTCAGCTCTAAATGTGGGCAGACGTGCACTTCTAACAAATATGTGAGTGATGGCTCTGGTGTGCAGAAGTTGCATCCTGTGAGCCTCCTGCTGCTACTCAGTGGTGTAATTGCGTAGGTGTGGTGCTGTTATCTTGGAGATTACAGTGAGGTCCCTTGAGTAGCTGCTGTCAGTACTGTGAAAAAAACAACTTTAGCTGAGGACAGAGGAATTGAAATGGTCTCAAACTTAATGAGGAGTCTCCAATGTGTACAATGACCTGATATAGCTACTAATAAGTAAGCAGATTCATTTTACAGGCACTGAAGCTTATTCTAATTATGTGTCTGGATAACTAAACACCACTAATTGTCACAGCCTGTGCTGGTTTTGGCTGGGGTAGAGTTAATTTTCTTCCCAGTGGTTGCTATGGGGCTCTGTTTTAGATTTGTGCTGCAGGGTTGATAATTTAGAGGTGTTTTGGGTTTTGCTGAGTAGTGCTTACCCAGAGCCAAGGCCTTTTCTGCTTTTCACAGGGTGACACTGGTGAGGAAGTTGGGGGCTGGGAGGTGACACGGATGGAACAGGTGACCCAAACTGACCAAAGGGATATTCCATACTGTGTGGTATCATATTCATTGTGTAAAGTGGGGGGAAGAAGGAGGAAGGGGGGGATGTTTGGAGTGATGGTGTTTGTCTTCCCAAGTCATTGTTACATGTGACGGAGCCCTGCTCTCCTGGAGATGGCTGAACACCTGCCTGCCCAAGGGAAGCAAAGTAAGGAACTAATTCCTTATTTTGCTTTGCTTGGGTGTGTGGCTTTGCTTTTGATTTCCCTATTAAAATGTTTTAATCTCAAGCTGTTTTCCAGCTTTTATCCTTCCATTTCTCTTCCCAGTCCCACTGGTGGGGGGAGTGAGTGAATGGCTGCGTAGGGCTTGGCTGCTGACTGGGATTTAATCATGACACAGGCAAATCATGGATAATGGCACCACAATAGTCAGATATGTCTGATGAGATGGGATGTAATCCATACAGCACCAAATGGATATAGGTACCATTCTTTCTGACTTCGGTATTTTGGTTTTTAGTATTTGGTTACCCTAAGATATACTAAATGCACGTGGGCTTGGTGCTCAATCTTGTCTCCTGCCATCAGGGAGAGGACAATGAAGGGGACGGATGGCTGGAGAAGGCAAGGATGCCTGTTGTGGCAGTGGGTTGTGAGATCACGTGGGATTAACATGTTGATAGAAGACTTGCTGTGTTAGTGGGAGGTTCTTTGATGTATTTCCTTCCTTCTTCAAACCTATGTTCAAAAATCTGGGAACAATGCTATTTATTTTGGTTATAAGAAAGATAATACATACTGGAGTCATCTGCATGCTGTAGGGTTTTATCACTAACACCAACAGCCTGGGTAGGGGAGGAAAGGACCCACACAGTCGGTGGAAGCTGAAATAAAATTAACCTCTCAGACCAAAGAGAAAGGACCCTGGGCCATTTCAGAGTGGTTAAAGTAAACAGTGATAGTAGGATTTCTGTAGTCATGATTGTCTAAGACTCATTAATTAGTAAGGCCAAGGTTTTTTTATGGAGAGAATACCTTATATTGGCTCAACTGGCAGAGCTGGAAATCAAAACAGAGTAATTTTTAAGCTCAAAGTTCATCTCTCTATTTCTTCCAACTGTATCAGTTAGTCTAAATAAAAGATATTAACTATATATATAAACCCTGCTTCAAGGATGTCCCTGAACACACCTGAAAACTTACAGGAGAGTTAAAACCAGAAGAGAGATACACTATGCCTGTCCCTCCTCCCAGGAAGCAGCAGGTCCTGTCTTCATGATGTGCATTGGTCCAAAGTGCATCCTGACACAGGTCTGGGTTTGTGCCAGATTCTCAGCTGATTTGCTTTGGAAAGGGAAGCTGGTCACCAGCAGGGGCTATGATTTCTGTGTTACCCAGCTGTCTACTGGTTAATGTGAGATTCTTCAGTTCCTACATCTTGTAGGCATCCTCTCTGCTGGCAGGAATCTCTACTGCAGTCCCCATGCCTGTGCAGTCAGGAGAAGTCACAGACTGTGAGTGTGGTTAGCCACTCTCTTCTGCACTGGTCTGTGAAGCCCTCCCAGGACCCTGTTGATGAGTTACAACAGCTACTACCAATGGCACTTTCGAGCTTCTGGAGCCTAAAGGTGTCAGGCCAGGTTTAGAAAAGGGTTTGTGAATAAGAAGCTCAGTAGGGAAATGCTTCTCCTGCACTTTTGTCTGGATGTCAGAGTTCTAAAGGAGCTAACTGGGACAGCCTCTGATAAAGCTAGGAAGTTCTCAAAGGAAGTTCAGACATCTGTTTGGGGAGCACCTTTGATACATCATCTAGAAAGCTGTAACTTTTGACCTTAGATTTCACACAGACAGTTTCTGGATCTCCAAATAGTTTTTCTTGAATTATGTCCTGGAGAGAATCCCTCAAAAATAGATAGAATTGCAGGCTAAAGAGAGGAATGGTTTCTGTCAAAACAAGGGTAGAATTTCCTTATTAACAGAGTCTTTCCTTATAAACAGGGTCTGATCAGGGGAAAAATCATGGGGCAGCTGTTATACCACAGAGCTGTTCCAGCAAATAATTTGTCTCTGTATTTAAAAGTAATAATGAAAAAAATGTACCTACTTTGGTACTTAAAATAACCTTAGGAGACTAAAACTGAAGATTAAAATGATAGTTTTCATTTGTCAGTATTCATATTTTTGACCACTATGCAAGTTTCCTCTGTTAATGAGGTGTTAGTGGTTTTCATTTTTGCCTATATAGTAATTTTCTGCTCAGTTTCAATTTTATATTTTATGCTCCAACACAGAGATGCAATCACCAGAGCAGAGTGCTAGTTTATATTTTAAATTATTCCACTGTTCTGTTCCTTTTTAAAATTAACATATAGCCCTATGGAAACAATTCTGTTAGACTTGAGCATTGTAAAAATTCTTCAGAAGTGAAATTGTAGCAGTGTGACATCCAGTATTCTATTAATCTGGGAAATAATTTTTTTTCCTAATAAGGTCCAGCACTGTCAGTATATGAAACCCAAAAATTGTTCCACTACAAGTCTAAACAAAAAATTTAGTTTTTCTTTGTACATTTAAAATTTACAAAGCATCCATTTGACTACATTTAGCAAAACTTTCACTTTTATTAAAGGCATTAAAAGGCCCTGGGCAGTTTTGAGATCCATACAAAAAATTGCACAAATACTTGAGAAGCCACCACTGTTTGCAGCCAGGTTTCAGAGGTAGCAGACCGGAATTGAGAGCTTAGAAGTGACTAATAGTCTCCAACTTTACTTGACCCCAAATATTTCCAGGCATTGGGAACAATAATTTATGGATGACCTCTAGTTTAGACCATGTGTATATATTTCAGAATCCATTAATGACTTGAGTTCATTTTGCAATATTGCAATATTGAGTGTAGTGTAACAGATGTGAGCCCTGAATGCCAAAGCTATCCCAGTTTATACTGAAGCAAAGGTTGCTGCTTATTTCTCTCGTCTTGGCAAATAGTTGTGTGTTAGACAAATAAGTGATATAATCTGATTATCAGGATTACATTGGCTTTTAGGAGTGATGAATATGGGGGAAAAAAATCTCATGTATGAGAACAAGTGTAGAATGAGAACCCAGTTGCCTTTATATTGGAATAAATTTAAAATAGCTGTACTGATGTCACAGGAATCTCATGCTTATTATGTTAATGCAAGACAAAGATAAAATTCATTGTTTCAAACACAAAACAAAATACATTTAGCAAATATAATGTACTAAATGGAATTTTCAAGAAAGAAGGAACATTTTTATATTGCAAGAAGGACAATTTTGGTTCTATCATAAAGACTTCTGAGGGATTTTTCAAGGTATACATCTTGCTGAGGCATTGCATATTTAACAGCAGGGGGCAAAAATGGCATTGAGGGGTTGATCCATACTTAATTCTAGAATATCCATTAACTGTGTACTCTTTGCTAAAAATCTCCAGAATTAAAGTGATTTACATGTAGAGGTAAGGATAAGAGGTCAAGAGCTGTTAAAAGGACTGGATACATTACTGACAAGGTATAGACATTGATAATTTGGGAGCAATCAGGACAGAAAGATGTACAAACAGAAGGTGTGAACAGTAGGGTACATGGCTGTAGATATTGAAAGCTGCTTGAGAAGCTGCCCCAGGAAAGTGCTAAAAAGATGTACCTTTTTATCCCCGTGTGGAAGAGGTGCCAAAAAGGCATACCAGATGCATACAATTTTGGATAGGCATGGGTATAAAAATTACCTATCAAGAGGCTTTTTGATGTGAAATTTAATTTTGGCCTAAACCGTGCTTTTGTTTTTGTTTTCAGCATTTTCTTACAAGAACATATCCCTGCTTACAAATTATTAACCAAAACCTAGATCACATAGACAAGCTTTTGATCCAAACCTAAATTTTCAAATTTTTCAAATTTTTTCATAGAAGTTTGCATAACTCGTAGAAGTTTTTGATGAGAAGAATCTAAATATTTTATAGTTAGAAGTGTCCATAGGAAAGAAACCCAAGCAAACCATGTTTCAGCCAGCTGAAAGGTTGAAGTGCTTGGAGGCTAAAGAAGTCAGTGAAGAGCTTTGCCTTGACTGAGCAATGTGTCTGTGGGCACCGTGGTTTTGGGAACTTCCGAAGTCTTGGTGTTTGGAGGAACTGCCCAGGTTGTGTCAGTAGACTCTGCATGTGCTGCTGAGCTCTGAAAAAAATCAGTGTCTTCTCAAGCTGCCAAACCTTCTGCATCACTGACATGCCAGTCTAGGCAGCAGCCCCTGGGGAAATGTGCATGAATATTCCCACTTGGACTTCGTCATGGTAACCAAGACATTGAAAGACAGCAAGAGAAAATGTTGTGGTCTTTGTCCCCTTTGCTGTCTTCCTTTTTCCTTTTCTATCTAGAACAGAGTTTGTAGGACTAATCAACAATGTCAGGGCAGGATATGGAGATTTTATATGGGTGTTATCAAGGGGTTTAGTTTGAGAGCCTCCCGACTCAGCACATTCTCAAATGTAAAAATGGAATCAGACTCAACCAAAACTTATTTCCGAAGCTCTAGGTACAGAGGTTTTTAATACTGTTTAAAAAAAGTTTTCTGTTTGATCCTTAGAGCTTGCAAGGATGTATCTGGGCATACAGAATTTGTGTTACCCTCATCCTCCCACAGGTTTTTGGGATCAAGAGTGCTTGGGGGGCAGAGAAGGGCCGGATGGAGCCTTCATCTCCCAAGGCTTTGAGATGGAACACCAGCCCAAGAGAATGTTCTCTGTATCAATTTAGTTGTTTTGATTAGTGCGTCTGAGTATTATTCTTTGAGGTTTTGCAAAACTTTGTTTTTTCAGTGCCATTTCTCTGTTGAGTGTGCAGCTGGGAGCATCAGAGAGAACAAGATGCACTGCAGTTACCCCCCTCTGTGTGCTGTGGTTTGAATTTAGGTACATTTCTGTATCTCATGGTGGTACATGGAGTGTGTTTTCTGCACACACATTTCTCTGACAGTGTGGGTTCTGCAGACCTGGGCAGGAACTCAGAGCTTCATGCCTGGTTTGATGCGTTTGCAGTTTCTGCCAGCAGTCTGTAGTAAACTGTGACAGTGCTGTGAATAAACCCAGCACACAGAGGGCCTGTCAACTCCTATATCCATCACTTTCTGCCTTCCAATATACTGATGGCTTGCCTGGCATTGTACCTGGGTGAAGGGAGTCTTCCTGTAACCTGAGACATTCAGGGACTGTATCAGATTAAGAAAGTCCAGCTGTAGAACTGCTTGCTGGTGTTAGCCTACTGCTTCAGACAAGAAGGCTGGTACGGTTCCAGGCAGCTCCAAGCTGCTTGGAGTAGTAAATCATTGCTAATGATAGGCAAAGGTAATAAGGGTTGGTAGGCCTTGATCCCCCTAAGTTTTTACATGCCTATAGACATCCAGGCCCATTCCCATCACTTTTCTCAGCAGAACTGTTAGGAGTAACCAAGGCTGTCAAGGAATTAGCTTTCTATTAGAAGTTAGCCATGCTTCCCAAGGGCACAGACACAAGCCATGCTGGTGGAGCCTCCCATACTGCCTCTGGTTTGAGGATAAAGAAAGTAATCCTGCCAATTGCTGAACATCTTTCAGGAGAGCTTGCCTCTCATCTTCTGTTCACAGCTCTGAGAGGGCTCAAGTGTTTTCAGGAGACAGTCAGCAGCTTGTAGAGTGAGGCACAGAAGGCTGTCTGTCAATCTGGTCCTGTCCTCAAGCAAGAAAACAGTTTAAAAACAATAGGCTGTGTCTGATTTTTCTTGTTTCCATTTGTAGATATAAATATATGTATGTTCAGATGAATGTGATTGTGAGTGGCGGATGAGAAACGCTCAAATGCCTGGATTTTAATACTGTTACTTTATCAGGAGAGTGAAAGAAGCAATGAAGCCTGTTAAAAGGGAGTATCTTGGCTGCTTATTTTGCTTCATAAATATTCATAAACACCCCCTCTCCTTTCTTTGCCCTTTGACTGCTTCTATTAACTGGGAGCCATTAGCTGTGGATGAGGCTTGAACCTCATAAAACATTTTGTGGTCATCAGATGCATTATTGGAAGAATTTGCAGACACAGATACTCTTGACATTCACATCTGTTCCATCTAATTATTCCTAAATTGAAATCGTAAGCCTGTCTTTGTGACAATGCAATATATTTCTGTGGAGTTGATTGCATTATTAGAAGCAGTGGTTTACAACTTCAGCCAGGGAATGAGTGAGACACAGATGAAATTTCAGTTTTTCTTTGCAGTATTCCTAGCAGTATCCAAAAAGCTTGAGAGAGGATGTATGATGTACATGCGAGCCTATGTATCATGTAAAAAACCATTGTTTCTTATGTTAATATTTTATTTAGAAGGTCAGAAGGCAGTAGTAGAGAACTTGTTGCTTGAATAAGGGGTGAATATTCCAATAGAAAATACTGGTAGTAGAAAGGACTGAGTATGCACTATGGGGAAGGTCGAGGTTTTGAAGTAGCTCCATGCTTGGAGGTTCCCAGGGAGGTCTGCCAGACAGTGCAGTCTTCACACCCTTGGTGAAGGGAGCCTTCTCAGAGGAGACTGCACCAGTGTCCAGGATTCCACGTTCTGGGTGGCCAAGCGGTCATGAGAAACCATGTACACAGCCATAAGAATTTAAGCTATGTGGATCTTTGGTGGAAAAAGCAGTCATTTGAATCACTAGATATGTTTTTTCCTTTTTCTCCTCTGTGCCACTGCCCCTTCCCCCACCCCTTTCAGTGTGGGGTTTTTTTTTATAACTCCTTTTTTTTTATTTTGGCATGTCTCTATGGCCTGATAAGTAGTACCTGCTGTAAAGATTGCTTTTGTGAGGTAAATGTCTGTCCAAAGGGAACCAGATTAAATCAGCAGCACATTTCACAAAGGAAAAGCCAGCTAGATGACTGGTAAATGCTAACAAATTTTGATCAGCTCTTCGCTAGAGAAGAAACTCCAAATTGGAGGTGAACACTTTCTTAAATGGCACATTATTTTATTGTGGTCTCACTTTCTTTGCATCCATTCTTTGCTTCACTCCCAGACTGTAGGGTGGACCTCCAAAATGGGACATGTCATCCCATAATGTTGAGAATAGGTGGAAACTGTTGTTGTTCTTTGTTATGGCAGATTGGTTTGGGGATTTAAGGAATAAAATGACCAGCTGCTTGGCTGAAAGGAAGATGCAGTCTCTGTCTCATTAACAAAAAAATTAAAAATTTGTTTATTTATTGCAATTATTTACAGACTGCCAATTCACTGCCATATTTTAATTTTTATTCTCTACGCACAAAGCCGCCCACCCCACTGCAAATATGTTATAGAAAAGCTTCAAATTACAGGATGTCTAATTAGAAAGCTTTGAGGAAAAGATGACAAAGAATCATTCACCATGGAGACAGAACTTGCTTGCTGGTTTATAGCCAGCTAAACAATGCTGGAGACTCTGATAAGCTATTTCTGGGGAGAGTAGGAGTTAGCCTGTGTGAAAAGCAGGGAGCTGGGATGCAGCATGTTATGGAAGAGTCCCTCTTCTAGAGGGACCAGAGAAAAGGATACGTGAATAGAGTGGTAAATACACTGGCTGCATCTTAAATCTGTTTCATAAGCTGATGTAGTGCCTGATTCAGACCTCTTAATACAGCAAAACCCCCACTCTGCTTTCTGTGACTGTTGTTTGGTCACAGGTAAAACAAATCTGTGGTTTCTCTTAGAGCTGGTCATTGGAGGTAATCTGGAGACTACAGGTCTGAATGTAGCTTATAAGAGTACCAGATTTATACAGGACACCGATTAAGGAGGATTTTTAACTTCAGCTGAGAAATCCAAATGTTCGTTCTTTATTTGTATTCTCTCAGCCCTGTGGAATTGGCCAGAAAAAAGATATTTGATTCAGGGCTATTTTTACATGTGAGATGTTTGTCACTAGCAGCAAATTTGGCATGATAGGCAGCCTCTGCGTAGGGCTGTCTGGGGACAAGAATAGCAGAAAGCGCAGCAGACGAAGACTGAGGTGCACTGTCAAGAGTGATCTGTTATTACGTGTAAAGAAATTGCATGGTGCATGACTGGATTGAGCACGTAGCGTAAGCTTCTCTAGCCATTCCACAGATATGTTATTCTGAAGGTTTCAGACTGTTTTAGCAGAAGAGCTTCCAAATTCTTTCATATTCTTTGCATTTCAAGAGCTATGTAGTGACTCCTGTTCACAGCTTTGTGAGCTGTGGGCATGCATGTTGTCATCACCAGAGGATGTCACGTGTGACAGCATTACACCCAACTCAGCATCACATCAGCTCTGCACATGAGGTGTCAGATCCACTGTGCCAGACCACTCTGCTTTCCTCAGAGGCAAGGGAGGCAGGGACACTTTTACTTCCAGTTTGGTTTAGGCCATGTTCAAGCTCATGACCAATCTGACCAATCAAGACCAGCCTTGGTGCCAAAACCCCTGAATCAGCCAAAAAGTTTAAAAATAAAATATTAATAATAAAAAACAAAATCAAACTTTGTTGAGAATGTACCTACCCTCTTGAGAGAGGGAGCAAATTTGTCAGCAAATCTGACAAAGCTCCTACTGTGAAGACATTTGGGGTCTAAATTTATACCTTTGTGCTCAAAGTACATGTCTGCTACTTTAGAAGTATGTTTTGATTTGCATTTAGAAGTGATCACCAAGCTTTAACTGAGATCAGAAGTCACTGAGAGTTAGTTCAGAGGATTCCTCTGAGAACAAGATGAAATTTGGGTTTTGTTTCAAATAAGGGATTGTGGTGGATTAACCAGCCAGAAATGAAACTCCAAATAAACCACTCCTCTTCCCCCCACCTCCTTTGGCGAGAGAGGGACAATGGCACAGACTATGGGTTGAGATAACAATTTGCTGAAAGACAGCAGCAATGGAATGAGAAACACACGGTAGCAACAGCAATATTAATATCAAAAGTATACATAAAGTGAAGCTGCTTCATCCACACCTTGATTACTTGGACCACCTCATGAAAATGTGAGAGAAATGGGATATACATATTTCCCAAGAAAACTTTGCTGACATGTATCATGAAGGAAAAAAGGACTTCTTCTCTTAACATACTAAGACAAAGTTGACTTTGCTTCTGGCTTTTGATGCAGAGCTGTGATTTCATCAAAAAGGAAAGAAGTCATCAAAAGGAAGCAGCTGGCAGAGGTCACTAGGAACTTCTCAGCAGCATAAGCAAAATGGGATATTTTCATTCCCACGCAAGTGAATGTGAGATAATTTATATCTGTGTGCACTGCTGGGTTTTCTTAAGTTTTAGAGCTTTTTGATATTCAGAAGTAAAAGTCTGCAAAAGTATGCATGAACTGTATTTGTTGAGGCTTCTTCAAGTGTTCTCACATGCAATCTTCATTCAGCAGCCTGTAGCTGGCTCCTACCATGCCTTCAGAGAGTGATGCATTGAGATTATGCAATTTAGAGCAGGCAGCATGGGATAAGTGATCGAAGAACCTGATCATGAAATTAAAATTCCCCAGCTGGGTTGCTTGTTCATAAGGAGACTGCAGAAGGGCTAAACCCAAGCCATGGTTGCTGGTGGTAGTCTCTAGGTTTGCATCTTGAGCGTGAGAGGGAGGCATTGCATTTGACAAGGATGCCACAAGGATGACAAAAGGCAGTATGTACATGCTGAGATGGAAGATAAACACAAAGGGAAAAGGAGGGTTTAAATAGACAAAATTTTTTTTCAAGCAGAACTACAGTCTAAAATTTGTGAGGAAAAAAATAGTGTGTTTCTTCTGTGTGATTAGGTGGCCCATTAACAGGGGTTCTGGATATTTGAGGCTAGAAAGCGGTAGTGGGTAATATACAACTCTGCCAGTGCTTTTTGGTCAAGAAGTCCCTCCAGGATAAGTGGTCATACCATCAAATCAATGGCAACAGTGATCTGCTGAGCTGATTAAGATATGAGCTTTCTTTTCAGCACCTCTTCCCTTCCTGAAAATCCTTCAGGTGTTGGCAAGGCAGAGCCTGTTCCAGCTGTGTGGGCAGGTTGCTGCTCTCTCCTCAGGCCAAACCCAAACTCACCCTAGGAGAGGTTGACAGTGTCAGAGGACAGTCTCTAGGCTGAAATTCCTCCCTCTCCAAGCTCATGCCAGATTAAAAATTTGCTGTGTTTGTCCATGTTTCTGGCTGGGTGTACAGTATTCTCTAGAAGAAAAACACTTGAGCCAGTAATTAAACATGTCAGCTCTTTATCCAGGAGAGTATTATATTAAATTATGAACAGTAAATATTTTTGGAGGGTAGAATTCTGAAGGGAACTTATTGATTTATGGCAAAGGGCCAAGTTGCTGATGGGTTTGGCAGACGTGTTCAGCATCCAGGGCCAGGCTGGGATGGTGTGTGCTCAGGAGACACAGGGAGCCAGGCGTATTGGCACAGAGGGAGGCGGCTCTGCGCTCTGCAACTCTCCCTCCTTCTCGCAAGTACGCAGACAAATTGTGAGCACCCCCTGGCTTTCTGTATGCCTGTTGAATCGATAATGGCGATTTAGGAGTGCTTTATCAGCACTACTGTCTCAGCTGTTCTTGTAAATGGCAACATTAGCAGGACTACCCAGCCATAGCAATCGAGGGTTGCAGTGAGGTGAGGGCGGAGGAAAGTGTCAGCAATATGGATGGCCTTGCCAGTACTGTCAAGGACTGGAGGTGATAAACAGGCAGCTAGAGATGTCATTTCAGGTCCCCAGGGAGACGAGGGTCAGACATTCATCATATCTCTTTATTCCGTGGGGAAATGCTTTATGTGAGACAATAGACGGTATACATCTGTACGTTGCCCTCTGTGAAGACTGAAACATGCACTGGGCTTTTTGATGTGTTTGGGCCCTCGGTGCTCCTCAGAGATGCTTTACATCCCTGTGCACAGTCAGATGTGCCTTTGTCATCTACAATGTAAATAGGAAGCAATCTCGAGGGAGTAATGCTATAGCAGCAGAGAATGGGTTAGGTAACCTGAAGAGATCTCTTACTTGCAATGCCTTTCTTTGATTCCCTGGGGATCATTTGCACATGCATGTTTTAGCAAAGGGTGCAGGACCCTTGCATGGTGTTATAGGAACCTAATGCACGTGGCTGTGGCTCACACAGCACGGTGCTAACTCACAGCTATGCCATCACAGCAGTGACTACAGGTGTGTGCATGGAGGAAGGAATAGGCAGGAGTAAAAAAGTATTACTGAGTAAGCACGGTGAGCATTTGCTGTCATTATTTACTGCTTGTTAAAGTAAGGTGTATGTTTCAGAAGTGGGAATGTGTGTCAGATATGCCCAAGTCTGTGCTTGTAAATGCCTGAGCTGTAGGTAAAAAATTGTGCGTAAAATTTGCATATTTACACTATGCTTTGTGTGTCTTTGTGTATTCTTGTTTTTCAAATATAAGAATATTGTGGATTTATTGAAGCAATTATGCATACAGGTGTATTTTTATTGTAAAATATAGAGAAATATAAGTGTAGTTTCCTAAGGTCATTTTCTTTTCCGCTGGGAAGTCGATAACGTTGGTGATAGCTCCTCAAAGGAAGTGAAAGATCCGGTGTAGTGCAGGGTATGGCATTATGTTCTCTGCAGGGAGCCATCAGTTCATTAGTTAAAGATGGCTCTTCATTTGGCAGTATAAGGTCGTTCCATGTGTAAGTGATGGAAGTCCATTTCACTCATAAAAAATTTAATTTAAAGTGCCCAGTGCCTCTCCTCAGCTGGAAAAGAGCTATCACTGGATCTTTCTGCAGCTATCATAAGGAAAAAATTAACCAAGGCAAGCAAAGTGTTTTATATACTGTCCCTTTTGTGGTTATCGTGTGTCTCTAAGGGTGCTCCTCACTTGAAATGTTCAGAGATTTGGTGCAACATCCTGCTGTTTTTTGCAATATTTTTTAATTTTTGCCATAACTAAGGTGAAGTTTCACAAAGACGGTGCTTTTGAAGAGTTTGCTAGTATTGCCTGCTTGTGGTTGAAAAGAAAAACAACAATAACAAAATAAGCTTGAAAGGTAATGAATGCAGATATGTAGCATGTTTCACTTTCAAAAATAAATGATGGTTGAATATGTAATCTGTCCAAAGTTTGGATGCCCAAATACCAGTCTGCAGCAGTAAAGAAACATGCATGAAAATTCTGCAGTTTGGAGCACTGCATGAAATTTTCATTTCATGAAGTTTGAGCTGTTGCCTTGCAGAGCATGTCCTGTTCTCCCATCTCACAGCATAACAGTGTATGGCTTACCGAGCATCTTTTTCCAAAATAATTGCTGAAATCCTTTCTGCGGTTTGATTGAACATTCTTGGAAGCTGCCAAAGAACCCAGACAAGATTTGCATTTCCACTCTTCCACAGCACAGTAGGCAAATGAGTCTTGAGGTTCCATTTAATCTGCTGACTCCACTGAAGTCACGCCAGGTTAGGCCAGCTGTGAAAATTTGGCCCCAGCTCACTAATGAGAGCTCTATCTCTGGAGCTCCAACCTTGCAGTGGTCTACTTCTCTAATGCAAAAAAAAAAAATTTAAAAAAAAATTGGTTATGATGCAGTTAAATCCTCTTTAATTTGAAAGTGATTATAATCAGTGGAGAAAATCCTGTTAATTAGGCAATTATGTACTCCACTTCTCTTCCAGTCTCTCTCTTTCTTCATTCTCCACCTTGTTTTCTACTTTGAAAATCAGAAGAACAGACATATTATTCTTGGCTTCTAATTCTAAATTCATCTCCTGGGTCAACCTCATTCCAGTCAGTGCACCTCTCCCTTCAGCAGCAGGATGATTTAAAACCTCCACCATAGCACTGTGATTATTTAAAAGTGAAAGGTGATGGTGTGTGTGTTTGTGTGCATTCCTGTCTTTCAGTACACCCTCTCAGGACATCTCAAGTGTCTCTTACAATAAAACCTCCCAAGGTAAATTGACATTTGTTTCCATTATGGCTTGAGGATGCTTATGAGTGAAAGCTTTACTGACCAAACATCCAAGGTTTTGCTGTTCTGGAGGTTATTAACTTGTGTGCTGGATGTCAGTCAAAATCCACAGATGTGAAAAGGTGTACCTCAGTAAAGCTGTATAGGGAAGGAATAAGGTCCTGTCAGCTCATCAGAATCCTTCTCATCCTTTGTGCTCCCTTTCATCCCACCTTGGCTTTGTTTGATTTTGGTTATCTTGAGGAAACAAAGCTATGTTATACTTTCTCTGGCAGAACCACAGTGCTTCCCCAAACCTGAAAACCCATGCTAGCTCTGGGGTTGTCTGTCTTTAATACTGTAAAGGTAACCCTAGGGATTCATGCAGTGGTGACCTCTGGGCTAAGCAAATATCGGCTTTTAAAAAGTTTTTCAAGATATCCTTGCAGTCTCTGCCATGAGGGTTGCTTGTGAAACAGAGACCAGATGGGCAATCAAAATTAGTAGTTATGCTTTGAAGGCTATCAGGGGAGTACTGAGGGGAGATGGAAGTTTATCATCAATATAAATAGGTGCAAGGTTGGGAAGAGAGAAGGGAAGGGAGTGGGGGGAGTCTGTAACAGCTCAGCATTAAGGCTGTCAACCCTTCCCCGTGCCAGAAGTGGAATGACGCACGGAAGTGGAACAGGAGTGGGTCGAGTGAGTGAAGATGGAAAGGAAGCAAGGGGGAGGCAGGTGGAAGCTGAGGAAGACTACATGGGACCTGTGGAAGTAGAGTAGGAGTGGTTGTGACATGTGAAAACAAGTTTGGGAGTGGTTGGGATGAGTGGGAAGGGCCCCCAGCCACCACATTTGTACTTCTGACAGTCTTCTTCTTTCTGGTGTTGGAGAGCAGTGTCCTCTCTGAGGCACATCTGAAGGTAATGAGAGGATGGAGAGAGGCAGCTGGTGGCACCTCCCAGTCTGGACAGAGGACAGAAGACATTTCAGAAGCATTTAAATGCTTTGCTCTCCAGCAAGGACCCAGACTGCAGGATACCTTCAGATACCATACTTCTTGGCAGCAGAGCCTCACACATCATGTGTGGTAACAGTGTTAAAAATGTTTGTCTCACAGTTTTTAGTCTCCAGCTGCCCAGGGGTGGTTCCCCATCATGCAGATGGGTGACACTTTGTTGGCCTGAAGTGCTCCTGACTCCCAGCAGCAACACCAGCTCCTGCTGCCCACCTCTGCAATGGAAGCAAGGATTGAGGGTGGGACAGCAAACAGCTTGGCTTTGGAGCCAAAGCAGACCTAGACACAGCTCCTGGTGCTAGACTCATCTAAAATTTGCAAGAGACTGTGGTAGGGATTGAGAGGGCTGGTGAGTTTATAAAATATGAGGTGAGAAGGAAAGCAAGGAGAAAGGGTGCAGTTTAGCCATCCTTCTTTCTTTCAGGACTCTTTCAGATTAAGCAAGATGTTGAGTACGGGGAGCACAGTCTGTGTGAAACTAAACACAGCTTTCTCTCTGGCCTGAGAAATCATAAGGAGGAATTCAAACAGTCCTTGGAGAAAGACAACCTTTGCAGGTGTTGTTTTGATCCTTGTTGTTTACTTGTGAGAAAGTCAAGGGGTGGCATTCCAATTGTCCAATGATGGTGATGTGTTGGTTTAATGACCAATGAGAGTTTTACCTCTCGGACCTTCTCGGACCTGTCTATAAAAGAAGATCTGGAATAATAAAATGGGCTCTCTTGTATAACCCATCTAGAGAGTCTATGTCACTCTGCTTTGCCATTCCTAATATAGTGCGGCAGCTGAGCACCACTCAGTACAGGGTGATATGTTTTGCGTGTAGGACTAATTTTGTTCCCTTATGTTTATATTCATGAGTGCCCTGTGGTAACAGATGTGTTCAGAAAACACTGAGCCATTTAACAATTTATCTTTATGTCTCTGTAGCCTTGCAAAAAGCTTATTGTCAAACTCAAAGAAATCAGAAAAATAATTGGGAGAATTTTTAGCTCCAGATAAAGAAAATCAGTGAAAATGGTTAATTTATGTCTTCAAAGTGATTTTGATTTTGGCTAATGCTTTCTTTCTGAGTATTGTCCAAGTAGCCCAGTGAAGGTCTCTGCTCTCCACTGCACTACTGACTTGTCTGTGGAGTAGGTTTTCTGGTGGTGCTTTTGCTCTTTAACCAGGTGTCTGAAACATTTGAAGTAGAAGAAATGCAGAGGGAGAGTAAAGATTAACAAATTTCTCTTGTCAATTTGGATGATGTCAGTTGAGCTTCCTGGGTTTTCAAATAAGATATTTAAGGAACAAGGCAACAAACAACAATGCAGCAATTATTAATGGCTTGGTGGTGCAGCCCCTGCTTTTATTCATCAGTCCAGTGTGGGGGCTGCTCCCACAGCGTGTCTCATGACATGTGTGTCCAACCATCTGGGCTGGAGGCCTCTGTCCCAGCCTGCCTTTCTGTTGGCATGTCTGTGTCCCGAGCAGCCTGACCCACATGCAATGTGGCCCATCAGCCTGTCTGGAGAGGCGACTGAAAGGAAAACACATTTTTTTTCTGTTGTTTTCAGAGGAAAGACAAATGTGACAGGTTGGCCCCCACCCCAGTGCACAAAAGAGAAAAAAACAATCACAAATGAGGCTGGCAGTGGAAAGGAAGGAAGACAGTCGATTTTCTTGCTTCCCTGAAAGCTGGGCTACTTTTGACCCCTGGTTGAATTCATCTATGTTGGAGCCAGCAGGAGAAGGATGCTTCTGCTGGGCTGCTGTTGCCATGGAGACCAGCAGAGACAAGAGAGGCAAAAGACTGCCAGAGACGACTTCTGAATTAAAAACAGGGCATTCCTGCTCTTCATGCTCCCACATCCCAATTCCCCCTGGTTTCTGCTCTTCATGGGCTGTGGGTGTAGTAGCTTGGATGGAAGGGGGGAAGTCGCTCTTTACTTATCTCACAAAATGGTTATTCTCACACCTTTCACAACTCAACAAAACAAATACAGCACTTTTTTTTTGCATCACACTTGATCAGAAAAAAAAAGAAAAAAGAAAAAGTAAAAAAGAGTAAAAATAATGAAAATACTAAAAGGGAAATATCATCATTTTAATTTGATCTATCACTTTCAGCTCCAGTGGGTGGGTGGAGGTGGGTGAGAACTGAATTTCTAATTTATCTCCATCAAAAATAACTGTGTGGATCAGGAACTGACAATGTCTGTTACCTGTGTCTTCTTGTCGGATGTGTTTGGGGAAAGAAGAGGGAAGGAGGCGGAACAGATTCATCCTTTTCTCTAGATTTCCAGCTAGAAATTTTCTAGAAGCGTTCAGTGTGATTTGGGTTGTTTGGTTTATTTGGGTTTTAACCACACGTATTTTTCGTATATAATTCTGTTTGGTGCTGTCAGGGTTAGGAGGAACCAGGAGTTGCAAAAACAACACAAAAAAGGGCAAAGTGACTTTTCAGTGTTCTGTAAAAAGTTTTTTTTAATTATTTTTCCATTTAGGCTTCTCTACTGTTAGACCTTTCTATGTTTACTCTTTTGCCACAGAATACTCCAGGTTTGCTCTTGGTGCTTGAATGCCACGGATGGGTGTAGAGACCCCGTTACTGACTTGTGACCAGGGTCCCTCGAAAAACCACACTCTGCCATCATTTCTTCAGTGTGCAGCTGAAAAGGATTTCTAGTCTCAGCCTTCAGCCCTCCTTAAGCTGCACTTTCCTGACAGCCAGGCCCAGGCTTCAGCCAAATGCTTCCTCCAAATCTGCTTCTCCTGTTTTGCTCTCCACAGTCACACGTCTGTGATAGATGGTAGCACACTGTGTGAATGTTGCATTAGTACACAAAGTTTAAATCATTCTGTAGGCTCTAGCTCTAAAAGAGCAAGGAGAGAAGAAAATTGCTGTACAAGAAGGTGAAATATAGAAGGTCAGAAAAAGAAGTCTTCAAAGTCTTGCTCTTTTTACCATTCCCTGAAATTACCCTAATTTTCCTCTTTCACCAGTTTTGATGAGACTAGCTCCAGCCCTAACAAAATTTGGGTTGAGAAAGATTTCCTTGATCTGTTTCAGATCTTTATTTTGCATTCCTATTTTGCTTTTTCCTACCCATCCCTGGGAGTCCCAACCTTCTTTCAGAAGCTGTCTGTGGCAGGTGGTGGTGGGGAGATAATCAGGACTAGTGACATTTGGTGTCTAATCCTCCCCAAGGCCTTCCTCTGAGCTTTGCTGTCCGGTAGCACTGGAGAACATTTGTTATCTCCCAGGCTTGGGGCCCAAGCAGGAAATAAGTAATTTTCTAAGAGACAGACATGAATTTGTTGTTGACATCTGTTCTTGTTTTAATGAGGAGAATTAGAAAGAAGGAAGACTGGTTTAAGATGGAATTAAGCTAACCTTTTCTTCAGCAGGAGATCCCATTACAAGTCGTTCCAAAGACACCAATGACCCTTTAGTAAAGTAAAAAGAAATTATTGATACATCAATAAAAATCCAAAAAGCAGTTAAACACTAGTCTCCTTGCCGCTCCAATATCCTGCCCTTTTTTCTGCCTAGGTTAGTCAGTAATTCCTCCTGACTGACATGAGCAGTTTTCTTCTCTGGTGAATCACAAATATAATTTTTCCACCTTGACTCTCTCACTTCTTTGAAATGCAGGTCTTTCTCTGGATTCTTCACAGAGGTCCTTCTATAACTGTTTCTATGTAATAAAGACTGACCAAGGAATGAGATTGATGTCTGATGTGAAAATTCAATCACTGGCCTTCGATGATCTATTAAATCAGCCTGTGATGTCTCCTGATCTGCCTCTTGCTGGAAAGAGCCTTGCAGCACTGCAATTGCTTGCTGCCTCCATTAGTTTGTAAATAACCTGTACATTTGGAGGTCAGTTTGGCATGATGGTCTCTGGCTCTGCAGGTGTCCTGCACTACTGAGCCCATTTGATTTTTGATTTTTGAAGGCTGTAAGTCAGAAAGGATAATTGATAGAAGGCTTTGGAAAATAAAGATTCTCTCCACTTTTTTGACCTTCCAAATGGGAAATGTGGCAGTGAAACAATGAGTCCCTGCTCTACCCTTATACTTTCACTTGCCTCTTTTGTTCTTTCTTTTGTTCATTTCCTTTCTCTAAAAATGTAAAAAGCTGTCATCCACAGATAGGCTACTGAGTTTTACTCATGACTGTGAAATAAATAGCTTTGGGTAGCAGCTATGGAACAATTACCTTCCTGTGCTGATGAGCTTGACTTTTTTCTCCTTTCTAAAAGATAAACTCCTCCTTTACTTCAGTGTCACATTTACTCTGGTGTTCCACTTCCAAGAGAAGTTTGGACTTAGCTTTGTGGTTGGTGGGTGTCATTTGGGGTCTGTCAGCACGGATGGAGCAGTTTGGGAAGGCTCACATTTTACCTTGTGAGCTCAGTGGCTGAGAGGGCCTTGACTCATGATGCAGAGTAAACATGTGGAAGGATGTTTCCTGGCTTGCTGGTTAGCCAGGATTCGGATATAGGGACAGCCTGAACTCAGAAACGTTATTGAGGAATGATGTTGTGTGTGGGCCACATCACCTCCACCAGGAGTGCAGCCACTTGGGTCTCTGGGGTATTCTTGTGCTTGGGGGTAGTGGGGAAGAGAGAAGTATTAGGAAAGTTATTCTGCATGGCTCTTGTGGATCAAGCTGGTTTTAGAAGCTTCAGACCCACTGGGGCTCCACATGCAGCCAACACTTGGAGGCATGAAGAGTCTCTGTCAGGCATAACCCAACCTGTCTCTCATTACTTCTAATAGTGGAACATGGATTGTAGTTCAGCTTCCATGAGGATTCATAGACATTGAGTGTCCTTGTCACCAGGTAGGGATGAAAGGCTTTTCTTCTGTGGCAAGTACATCATGACTGTATTTAGCTCTCATTAAATTAGCACGGGAGCAGAGGTGATACCACTGATACGCTACCTCGTGGTACACAGATGAAAGGCCCTATTGCAAAGACATTAAATCTCCCAAGAAATTTTACTTGCAGGAACTGCTTCTGTGCTCCGCTCCTAGATCTTGAGGAGAAATTGCCATTCACATTGGATAAGGGTGTGTGTTTGTGAAATGTATTGATGTTTTTTTTTGGCAGAGAATTAAATTATCAAACTCATTGTGTTCAGTTAAAGTGTTAATTCAGGTTCCCAGAGGCCAATGTCCTGACTTACAGGGCTGTCTTTTCTGTAAATAGCGGTTGATGAAAATTCCACACTAAAATCTGTCTTCAAAGAAATATAGTTCTCAGCTTGTATTGATACATTTAACTTGTCAAGTAAATAGGATGTATTGAATGAAAAATAGTTAGAGGCTGTTTTTTAGTGGCTGTGTTGTGCCATGAGAAATAACTTCTTTTCTGCTTGTGATGTCTCCTGAAAAACTACCAGAAATATGGAAACCCCCATGATATTAATCCTGAAGATCTGAAAACGGCTGTACTGCAAAAGAAAAGTGGTTAACTTTTAGGATTCTCCATGTGGTTCAAAAAGCCCTTTGCCTGTATAGTATCAGGTTTATTTATTCTTTCTGAACAAAATATTGATAAGATGAATTTTGAAACTACATATTATGTATTTGCACCAGTGCATATAGGACAGAATTTGCTCTGCTGTTTCTCCCACCCTCCTGCTTTCACTAGGTTGCCAATTAGGGCTAATTATAAGGGGCTGACTCACCACTCCATTATGGCTCAGGTTTGTGCCAGGGTAGCTGCCATTGGAATGAATCAATCTGTGTGGCTGCATCAGCCTTGCCCTTTTCCACTTGCCTCCTACCCAGCTCTTTTTTCTTCATTTTTAGATGCCACATGCCTTCCTTCACTCCTTCTACCTGGGTCACCTGCCACATTCGACTCTCCACCTGTAGTCTCTGTTTGCCTTCTTTGCAGGCATTCAGCATTTTGCTGGTTTGTCTAAGTTGCAGTCATTTGTCATTATTTTTGCAAGACTATCATAACAATATTTTTTCAGGCACTAGGAGAGAGCTGTGCAGGTGATAGGATGGAAATTATCCAGCTTGGGTCAGTCCCTACTGAGCCCCCCTCAGAGGGCAAAACAGAGAAATCTCACAGTGGAAAGCTGAAAACTTTTCTTATTTCACCCTCAGTCTTTCAGGATATTTTCAAAGAACCTTGCCTTGCATAGCATCCTCTCATGTTTCCTTTTGATATTCTCACTTCCTGCTTCATATTTTATTCTGCCTTCATACCAAGGCTCATTCTGAGCTGTCATCACAGTAGCTGGAGAGCTGACACCACAGGCCAGTATTTGCTGTTTTGATTGTGGATTTTAGGTCACAAAGGTATGTTAACAGCATTGGGTAGTAGGCCTGCTGCTTTCTGAGACGTAGAACCTTAAGGAAGCTTCTCACATGGGATCAGGATGTTTTCAGGATGGCAGAAGAAAGGGGCAGGACGTACTGCCTCTCTGCCTTGGCTGTTTTGGGGGCTGATTATTAGGGTTGCAAGATGAGCATGCAAAGTGAAGCTGCTCATGGTTTCTTTGGCACAGTCAAAACAGGAAAATGTTTTATTTCAGTTATATAAATATAAGGCAAGAGGAGAGCACAGAAAGCAGCATGAAAGTGCTGTATCACCTACCTACCACCATAGGAAGCACCCCGTGTTATATGCTCATCCAGACACTCAAATCAGAGTGGAAATGGCATTCAGCCTCTTGTAATACAGATCCTGTTGTGGCCCACTTCAGCTGGACTACCAGAGAACTTGTTATTTGTCTTGGACAAGGTGTAATTCATAAACATCAGCCCTTTCTCAGCTACTGCACTACAGGTCTTTTCAGTCTCCTTCACAACTGCAAACCATATTTTAATATAAAAAGGGTTACTTGTGCACTTCTCCTTCCAATTTGCCATCTTGCACAAATACCCCCAGACGTTGAAAAACACATTATTTCCCTGTGACATCAGTGACAACTGCCTACTGAGGAAAAAAGTAATTTTAAGAGGACATGTAATGTATTTTTAGATGGGGAACTATGATCAAGCAGCTCTTTGCAAACAAACAGCTGATGCTCAGAAAGACACACATGGTTTGTGGCATGTCTCTGGAGAGCCTGTGTGCTGGAATTTGCCACCCTGTACAGTAGTGTCACAGCTGGAATTCAGTGGTTTTGGGAGACCCACTGAAAAGCCAGAAACAGAAGCAATATTCACTCCAACACTGAGAAGTGGAGCACTGCAGTGCAAAGGGAGTCCCCAGGCCAGAGTCAGAAATGCAATGATTGCTATTCTTAACCACTTAAACTCAGCAAGATCCAAGGGCCAGGCTTAAGAGAAATCCCTGCACTGAAAGGTCTGATTCTCTTTTGTATTGGTCTGGCCTGAAAAAGAACCAGCTGTTTTGAGGTGGATACAGCTAAAATAGTCATGAGAAGAGTACTTGCTCTTCTAATTGCACTGACGTATCAGTGCTGACTGTATGTTGAAAACTCCCTGATACTTCATTTAACAGTAATTCCAGGTATGGAAAACCACAGACTATATTGGTTTCCACACTCAAAAGCAAACCTGCTACAGAATTAGCTTGGGTGCTTTGACCAAGCTTATTGGTCTGTCCTGCCCAGTTCTTGTTACCCAGTACTTGGAGCTGCACAGACCCAGCAAAAGAGGAAGGTGCTTGGTGGATATCCCACCCCTGGGCAGGATTTCCCAGAACAGCTGGCCTGGAAAAGTGGCCTAGAAAGGACATAGCGAGTCTTGGGAAAGTGGTTAAGACTGATCTCATCCAGCAGGGTGAACTTGTGAGCTTAAACATTTCTTGGCTGCTCCACCAGCAGACACATGTTCTGCATGGAAGAGGAGGGTCCTCTACACAGCTGGCAGGGCAGTGGAAACCTTGTTTTGAGCTGTGCATGTAGCAAATGGGTGCTGGGCACACACACCAGTTCTTGGTCTGGAGGCAGGACTGTGTGTTTGAGTCACAGCTACCCCTCCTGCCTGGGCCTATATCAAGAAAGACAGAGCTAAATCACATCCCTGTGCTGTTGTCTGGTTTATTCACAAACCACGTCATATACTTGCAGGTAATTAAAGGGGACCAGAAAGAGGAGGGGCTGGAACTTCTTCCCCAGTTTTATGGTGTGGTTAGGGCATTTCCATAGCGTTGGTCCCTCCTGTAAGCAGGGAATACTGGATATTAGGGAACCTGACACTCATGCGTGAAGGTGAGGGAATTCCTATTCTTTGCAAAAAATTAATGATGGCATGTGTGGGTATAATATATGGCTATTCAGCGACTGGAAAATTGCTGATTTATACCTTACTCTCTTGCAGTTGTGTACAAGAATAATTTCAGTTTGCTTTTTAGGCAGTTTACAAAGCACAGGATTGACCACTTATATAGTGTCTTTTTCCCTGAGCAAGTCACCGTAACTAACCAGATTATCACTTTGTGATAAAATGTGTTTACATAACTGGAAAACCAAGGTAGCTGTAAATGTGTTAATGTTTTATGAGAGCTAGGCCATGCTGGATCTTTTCAGTATTATCTAAAGAAAATCACAGACGTGGTCTTTGGAGTTTGCTTCATCCTAATAAGATACAGCAGGATGACTTCAATGAGACTTCTGAGAGCAATTTCCCAATCAGAGTCTTCAATCTCTGAAGACCTAAACTGAAATGATAAAAGCAATTGTTTTAATGCCCCCACAGGGTGTGATGCCATTATGTTAATTTGCACCACAACGCCAAAGACCCTGCTTTAATAACAATTGTGTCTTCGTTAGACCAGTGCCTCAGTAGCTGCCTTTTAAGATATAGTGCATGGATGAGGGACCTGGGAGCAAGTCAAGCAAATTAGCTAGATCAGCGTATCCTTGAATGGTTACCACTTCTCTTTGCACTCACAACTGCAGAGGTGGGGGAACTTGGAAGAGGAGAAATAGTCAAAATGGGAAATTGAGTGCTACTTACATCCTTTACAAACTCCTTTTGGCATCCTGTCAGTGACAGAAGACTGATTTATTCCCTCATCTGCTTAACTCCAGGCAATATAATCATCACTGTAGTCATGATGTGTCAATGCCATCTTTATTTTTCATCATTTGCAGCAAGGAGACCATTGCCACTGACACCAACATCTTTCTGTTTTTCTCCTGCTTCTCCCAACACACTGTGTTCAGAAGGCAGAACGTGTTTGGGAGCCAGAGGAATTTGAGTTAGAGATCACAGAGATTATTCCACTCTGTTTCTAGGAGCCTTGAGTCCCAGTGGCAATCACAGCAGAGATTATGGTGACACTGGTGAAAACAGAGGCATTTTTTACTTTGTTGAAACTGGTGTAGCTTTTCTGGAATCAAATGGGAACTCTAATAAATTGTCTTTTTTGGTTTTTTTCCATTGCACAATCCACAATGCATGGGTAGGTGTACCCAGTTTTTCCACTGCCCAGTCTCTCCAGCTACTTCTGTAGAAGATGGTGTGGCAAGTTTTTGCAACCAAATAACTAGGATAAAGTTAAGTTGCTGGTTTGTAGGTACTTCCATCTCATATTTTAGGCACAAGGAATGTAATCAAAAGGGAAGGACTACGGTCCACAGCCACCAAGTGCAGTTCATAGCTATCTGAAATAGTAAGTGTTATGATAAACCTGTAGGCATATTTGGAGAATACTGTGCATGCCTCTGGAGCCTGGGTGTCCTTTAATACTCCCTTATTACACCATGAGCTAGTTTTTGGCCTCGTTGATGGACATGTCTGGACCAGGTTTTTAAAACATGGAAAGGCATGGAGCTCTGCAGTGTGGTTGTTGTTTAATCAGATTTTTGGAAGTGATTTCTTTTACTTCTTGTTTGTTTCAGTCTTTTTTTAATGACCACTTGAAATACCCTGCACTAGTTGATCTCAGTTCCTTTGCAAACAGACTGATGCTAGCAACACTAAAGTGCAAATTGCTCTGTGTAGCATTTCTGCTGGCACTCTGAGCAGCATGACCATCCACTGAATTGCATGGGCAGGGAGAGAGACTATTATATTTGGTGTTGGCATCGCCAGTTGGGAGTACAAGCACACTGGCAAAGCAAAGGTTATAATGCTGATATCTGAGAGGCACTGGAAAAAGGCCTGAATCACATCTCTGCTGGCCAAGCAGGATTGCCTTGTGTAGAGGCAGAACCAGCTACACTCACAACTGTTCTGCCAGACGTTTGCATGTCTTGTTCTGCCCCAGAGTTCTGCAGTCAGCCTAGGCTGTCTGCTCCCATGGTGACCCTCCACTGGAGACAGCTTCCTAAGGTCTAACCTGTGTCTTGCTCGGTACAATCAATTTAAACTTGTTTCTTGACCTATTCCCTGGCAACAAGGAGAACTGCTTGCCTTTCCACAGTTTCCTTTCATACATCTCAAGACTGCTCTACCTCTTTTCAGCTTTCTGGAGACTAAACATCCTGGATTGCCCTCCAACTCTGACCCTTTCGGTCAGGTTTTGCAGATGATTGATCACTGCTGCTGTTTTCCTGTGTTACCTGTCTATGCACATGGTGGACTTTTATCTCTAAGACTGTTAGCACAGTGCTTTTTAACAGCATTATCTCATTTGAAATAAAAGATGTGAGGAAAGCAACAGCCTGACCCACAGCATCTGTCTGCCTCTGTTGAAGGCGTGAGGGTCATTACTGTCACTTAATGAATATTGGTTTTAACCCAGATTGCATCAGTCCCTCCTTGCTCACAGTGTTAATCATCAGAACAAGAGATAAACAAGGTCTCAAGTGAAAAAGCTTCTTGGCTCTGTTCATATGAACTCCTGGGAGATGATGATTTACCTTCTATATTGAGAACTGGGATCTGTGAAAGATGAAATAACATGAACAACAAAAGGATGCATTTGTAATTGCAAAGTTGCCTCTTTCTATATAAGTACATGTGGGAATACTGAGCCAGGCGGTCAGAAGAAAATAAAGGAAATCTTAGTAGTAGGGCCACTAGGTATATAAAGCTAATTAGTTTATAAAGGGGAGTGAAGGCTTCAAAACCAGAACCCAGAATAAAGCAGCAGGGATTTGGGCCTTAACTAGGCTGTTGGTTTTTTCCTTTGTCTCCTTGTCAAATGTTTCCTGTTATTTGAGGTTGTGACTCCATAGCTTAATGCAAACAGCAGTGTTAATAAAAGGTGTTCCAATGTTTCTTTGCAGAGAATAAGCCTTTGCTGGAATTTGTCTGAGTGTGACCTATGGCTGGCTGTCCCTTGTCAGCCATATGGTACAGTTAGGAAGTGTTGTTATTTTGGAACTACCTAGGGAAAAGCTACATGAAAGCTACATGATTTAGGACAAGAGAATAGTGTTAGGGTAAAAGCTGGAGTAGGAATTCACTCAGAATTCAGGCTGCTTTAACAAAATGTCACTTTCATACAGAAGGGTGCTGTGCCACGCTCTGTGCATGTGTGGAAGCAGGGAGCAAGAGCTTGACTCATGGAGAGAAAGAAATAGAGGAGGAAATGAGGGAATTGGCACTCAGTGCCAGTTGTATTTCTGCTGCAACCTTCTGTTTCGCACTCAGAGGATTTTACAGTAGACAGGAATGTGGCCCACATGACACACAATAGCCACTGATGGGGAGAAAAAGAGAAGTTGAAAGGAAGAGAGAAAAGAAGAAATAATTGTTTCCCATTGTGGAAAGTGGGAATGATAGACTTACCTTCTCAGAAGTGGATTCAGTCTATAAAACAGTTCACTTGCAGGACAGATTTTATTCCTTACGTTCATGGATGATTTCTGCCCCCTTTATTGACCTGCTCTGCATGTTCCAGTTGGCCATATGTGTAGTGTTGGTGATAATGGTTGCATCCCAGGAAGCTGTAGGTTATTTGGGAGGGGTACTCTGTGCTCACACGTGAAGTTTTTTACAGATCAGGAAGGTCCTCCTTATCTGGTGTAAGCTCAGTGCTTTTTCTCACGGGTTCAGCTCTGGTTTGTGAGGAGGTGGGAGCTGTCAACATCCAGTTCAAAAGGCACTAGGGCAGTGAGCTCTGCCATAGTAGAATTTGTTGCTCTGACAAGTTTGCTCACATGATCTGCTGGTCTGGGAGCAAACCAAAGTGGCTTAAAGGCAGAATCCCTTGGGTGAGCATGGGTAGATTCAATCTGATCAATTTTTATGTGTGGGAGTGCTAGCAGATCAATGCAGGGTACATGAGGCTGAGCTCCTCCATCATGGGAAGTCTGAAGGACCTCTGATTTCCTGGACTTGCACACCCATATATTGTAGCTGTCTCCCCTGACCTTCACCTTCAAGATAAACTTTCACTCTCCTGAGAGATGCAAGGAAGGACAAAGCATTATTCTAATTTTGTTTCTGTTTTCTTTATCTCTTTCACCCCTTCTCTTCCCCAGGGTTAAAAGGAGAACAGAAGGCATTTAAGAGATGGCTACTAACTAATTTTTGTAGGGTATTGTGTTCCTAAAATCCCTCCTTAGTTCCTGGCTTGATTACTTATTACTCAAGGGGGTGTTTTCCATTACTTAACAGCTATGCCTGAAGAGAGTTCACAGAAGCCTTGCTCAGTTTGTTTAACCTGGAAATAAATTGAAGTGACCCACCAAATTATTTTTGAAACAAAACAATATTTTAAAATTAAATGTTTACTGGCTCCTTTTCTCTGGTGGTTTCTTTCTCCTCTGCAGTTTATCAAGTCTTGGTACCACTTCTTCTTTCCTGACTTTTTGTAGGCATGTGAGAGAGCCCCAGCTACCCAGTGGTTTTATTCTCATTTGAAGGCCTCTGTAAAATTGCATGTTACAATATATGGTGTTGCACTTGTGGAACTGTTTATAACCTACTTTATGGACCTTAACATACCCAGTCCTCTTGTTCCCTTTAGATTGGTGTTGAAATTAAACTGCCAGCAAAAGGCTCTTTATTTTTGAAATTTTTAGGGAAGAGTTTATATTTAATTTATTTTTTTTTGCATTTGCCTAATTTTTGTTTTGCTGTTTCTTTTCCTTCACATTTTTGTGGTGTAAACCAATTGCTCTATTCCTTCAGGTGTCCAGCTTTCAGTCACATCCAGGGGAAGTGGAACAGAGGGGGATGGCAGGATAAGTCAGAGGAGAATGTATGATTCTTGTTTTGTTTGTAGAGCAAGGTATTGTCCGTGAAAAGTTGATATCCCTGTACTCACTGGGAATGATGTGCAAGCTCCTCACTGCATGAGACAGCTCCTATCACCCTGTCCAGCAGGCACTGATCACAGTGTGGGCTCCAGCTCCTGTCACACACCACAAGCCAAACAAAAGCTCTCTGTGTCCAGCTATGCTAGGGATAGCTCTGTAATGACTTTTTGAGGATGTGTAATGAATGGGAGTGAAATCTGCTTAACTCCTTAGCTGCTGGAAATGTCCCTAATCCTGTCTGCTGTCTGCTGTCTCCTGTCTGACTTGTCTGCTGTCTTTTGAGCTGGTTTGCATCATGTGAGTCATTGTTGTTCTTGCTGCTTCTTGGGCTGGGAACACATCCTTAGTTTATTGCAATCTAAACAAGAGGCAGTACCTTCAAAATCCTTTAAAAATGTGCTCCTTTTTGTCTTCAGGTCCATAATTAGGTATGCGCGACTTCAGTGTTTTTTACTAGGTTTTGATTTCCTCAGATATCAGGGAGGATATCTACAGAGAGACTTGCAGATTTTTATTTAAAAATAGGAGGGATTTCTTCTGAATTCTGAGTTTAGACGTTCATGCTTGGATGTTGAAACACTGGGCTAAGAGTAAGGCAGCTGGATTTTGCTCCAGACTTTACTCATGTTTTGTTCTTAAATGCATCGTTTGCCCTTTTAGAGGCACAGCTCAATGCTGCAGAATGTAACAGGAATTTAGCTGTGTTATGTGTTGAATACTCACTTATACTGTAGCCAGGTTTAGTGCTGCCTTGTAATTTTCTGATCTGCCAGCTAGGGATAAGAGTACTTGCCCATTAATGGAGAAATACTCCAATTTACCAGCCCAAGAATTAGAAATCAGAAGCCAGCCATGCAATGAGAGAATTTACTTAAGGAGAAAGTCTTTTTTTTTTCTCCTCAAGTGGAAACTTTTTCAATTACTTTCAGATTTCTGAATCATAGGACTTGATTTTTGCTAGCTGCTGCCCAATTATATAGCTATGGATCTTGCACATCATTTGACTTGTACGAGCTATGGCTTCACATAAAATAGATTAGGACAAGTAAAATTGAGAGACTTATGGTAAAATCAAGAGAGGTGATAACCCTGATGTTATAGAGACAGAGTTTCATTTGTTAGTATTTGTAAAGTGTTTCTTGAGCCTTGTATGGCATGAGCTATAGAAAGAAGCACTTCTGTGCCATGTGCATCACCAAACGATGCACTGCGTGTCTCTTCAAAGTGTGTGTGAAGTGAGAGTGTGGGACAGGGAAGGATTTCCCTCTCCATTCACTAATGATCCCTGAGCAGGTGCTTGTCCTCTAGGCTGCACACACACTGCTTTGTTGACAGAATAACTCTGTGTTCTGTGGTGTGCTTTTAATTCGGTAAATGCAAGAAGACATAAGAGTTCTTAAAAAAAGAAGGAATATGTCAGAAATAAATAGTCTTTTTTTTGCTGTTTCAAGTATTGTATTTGTATTTGACTCCAAGATGTGTAATGTGATTTTCAGCATTGCAGCACTCCAAAGGTGCAGATTGTAACCTGGGATGTGTCTCCCCAGCTTCCACCACCACCACTAAGATTTGTAGAATTAAAACTGAATGTTCCCTGACCTGTAAGATCTTAATCTTTTTTCACTCAGAGTGAGGCTATTTCCTGTAATGCTTAGTATGGAAAAACTACCTGAGGTGTTTTGCACATTTCATGGCTGAAGAATATGAGCTCATACCTCCTGTATGTGAATTTCATGGGCAGAAGGGGGAAGCCTGTCTGTTGTTTGCTGAGCAAAAGGATATGTGGAAGAGCAACGAGCAACAGGCTTCAAAGGACTTTAGCTCAGGCCTTTCTTCTAGGCTAACATTGCTGCAGTTCAGAAAGTTGTGGCTCTGCTAGTTTAAAATATCTAGGTGGGTTCTTAGCACAGCATCTGCCTGGACATCAGTGTGAGCTGCAGAGCCCAGACAGGAGGCTGAGTCAACATTTTTTAGTTAACCTGCATTGAGCCACTGTAGGTAGCTGCTAGCGTTACCCATTAGATATACCCACGCAAATACAGATATACCAGACTGTTAAGGAAGGAAATTGGCCTGTGTTGATGTGCACAGGTGGCTTCTGATAATTCCTTACATGACTGTACATTGGAATGTGGTATCAGCAGAGGAGATAAATCTCTTTTCCTCCATTCTCTTAAATGAGGAGCTCCAGGCAGTTCCCCCTCTCCTCTGTTCTTGTTCGTGCCAGGTCATTTCTTGCCAAAAATCCCATCTGCTCATCGGTGGCATTCCAGAGCAGGAGGTGCTCTGGGGACTTGATGCTGATTAATAGCATCATTCATGAGCCTGTGTATGAAAGGAGGAGGACAGGGAGATGGTGCCAACCAGAGCTGAACTGGCAAGAGCTTGGAGGTTCCTCTCTAAGGTGCAGTGATCACCACATGTCCCTTCCCTATATAATGTATTTCATTATTGTTTTCTCAAATAGTCTTCAGTCAAGTTTAAATGTTCACGTGGAGCTTTTGCCTGGGTCAGTCAGTCAGTCTTCAGAATCAGAGCAGCTTCCATTTATTATGTTGATTTTCATCCCATCATTCCTAAATATTTGCTTAAGTATGCATGGTAGAAAAAAAATCATGCAGATAGATGTGCACTCACTTGTATCCCATCTGGAGAATTTCTCTTATCCTCCACCACTGATTGCTTGCCTTTTGCAGTTCCTATGTACCTTTTAGATGGGCACCTTGTGTGTGAGCATCTTGAGGTCTGTGTCACAATCACAGAATCATAGAATGGTTTGGGCTGGAGGGGACTTCAAAAATCAACAAGTTCCTCTGTGAGAGACACTTCGGGGTGGAGGGTCTGAGACACGGCAGAGACCTCTATAGTCGAGTTAGGTGTTAGTAGTTTATTTCAGGGCGTGGGAGAGAGAGAGAGAGCCTGCTATGAGCCAACAGATAGAGCTCAAGGCAGGCTCAGGGAGAACAATATGAAAGGGGGTAAAATATGAATACATGAGCTCAAGACTTAAGATTGCTACGAAAGAGAGTAACAGAACAGAAGTGAGAGAGCTGGGGAAAAGAGAGAATCAAGAGAGCGTAGCAAGAGGGCTAAGAGGGCTAAGAGAACCAAGAGAGAGAGCTCTTTTTACAATTACTTATATAACCTATACATTGAATATTCTATTCTTTCACTAACCAATCTTTCTAAGTATACTAATACCGTAACATTTGTGTGCGACGTATAGAAATTGCTGCTTTTGCATATTTTTAGTTATCTCAGGGTTCTTCAGACCTTTCCTTATAAGGCTGGGAAGAGGGGTCTCAGCTTGGTTTTATTGCAGGAAAGAATGTGTTCTGGCATACCAGCCCGGTTTCTTTGAATTATTCAAACCGTGCTTTCATTTGTATTTCTTCTTTAGCCTTTCTGGCTACAAAGTCATATTTATAATTTCTTTCTAATTCTACCTTCCCAACAAGTTCCAACACCTCTGCTGTGGGCAGGGACACCTTTCACCAGAGCAAGTTACTGAGGTCCTCAGCCAGCCTGGCCTTGAGTACTTCCAGGAATGAAGCATCCACAACTTTTTTGGACAACACATTTCGGTGCCTCACCACCCTCACAATAAAACATTTCTTCCTGATAATCTAATCCAAATATCTCCTCTGTTAGTTTAACCATACTAATGATATTGTGCAGTGGGCCCCAGGACTAGTGTCCTCTGTGATTCAGCTGTACAAAGGACACCTTGTGCACATATCTTTCTGATTTTTCTATTTAGCCATCCTATTTAGCTTTTTCAGTTTTCCCTATAAAATAAATTATATTAGGTAATAGCTCTTACCTTTCCTTAATCATTCTGTTGAAAAGCCTCAAATTACCTAATTTCCTGAGGGTGAGGTTCTCCATAACTGAGAATAATAACTTTGTCACTCTATTAGCCTGTTTTCTACCTATGCCTTTTTCCCATCTCTGCTCCACTTTCTGTGTCTTCTCTTCCCTTTCCGTCTCCTCACATTCCTCCCCCTGATCTGAATGAGGGATGGGGAGAGGTCTTGTTCAGCCATGTCAGTGCATGTGTGGCAAGAGGCTTGAGAAGATGGCTCACTACCAGTAGCTTTTATTGGAAGGAAAGTACAGTGGGAAGTAGAGTCAAAGGGGTTTTGGTCTACTCAACCTCTCCACTGACAACAACTTTGAGAAGCATCACCCTTCATCTTTAAATGGAGAGATAAAAGGTAAAATAGAGGGGAAATTTACCACAAAACACTCAATTCCATACACACAAAACACTGGTTTGTCTCCTTCCACTCAGCAATGATCCAGCCCAACCACTATCTCTTATTTCCTCTTCCTGCTCATACTTACTCATAGGTGGTTCCTGGCTTTGGTTTTTTTTCCCCAGAGATTCATATTTAATAGTGAAATCACTGCTATTGTTTGCATTCAACACTTCTTCTATTAAGTATTTAACTTTATTAAGTTAAATACAATATAAATTGGAATAGATGTATCTTAAGTTGTATTAGGAGCAGGTGAAGGAACTGGTGTTGTTTAGCCTGGAGAAAAAGAGGCTCAGGGAGGACCTTATTGCTCTCTACAACTGCCTGAAAGGAGGGTGTACTGAGTGAGGATTGGTCTCTTTTCCCAAGTAACAAGTGATAGGACAAGAGGAAATGGCCTCAAGTTGCACCATGGGAGGTTTAGATTGGATATTAGGAAAAATTTCTTCACCTAAGAGCTGTCAATGTCTTGAACAGCCCAGTGAAGTGGTGGATCCCTCAAGGTATTTAAAAGCCATGTAGAGGTGGCACTTAGGGACATGATTAAGTGGTGGACTTGTCAGTGCTGGTTTCATGGTTGGACTTGATCTCAGAAGTCTTTTCTGACTAAAACTATTCTATGTACTCTTGGCTTCTGTGCACGCCCCCGACTTGTGGGGCAAATCTTTAATGTTCCATCTTTGTTCCTTCCTCTGTGGCATTTTTCAGACACTGCATTTCCTTCAAACCTAGGCTCTTTCTAACCAAGACTGTAATTTTCTATTTAATATTATTAACAGTGAATTAAAAGAAAGAAATGCCAGATGAATCTTCCAAATGTTAACAGTAACATGTAAGGTTACCTGTTAATAGGTATGTGTCCATAGAGCAGAGGCATCCATGACTCTCAAATAGTGTAATTGTTCTGTTTTCTGAAGCCTCTCCAGTGCAAATTCTTTTATGGCAGGAAAAAATGTGAGAATAGAATAGTCACAGGAGGAGACTAATATACAATTACAGAAAGGTCATATGTCTTTGATCATGAAGGCTAAGGTAGGAATAGCACACAGTTCTACACACTAACTTGTATTAGAAAATGGAAACTACCTTCTCATTAGGGCAAAATCAGATTTCCAGAATTCCTTATAAATCATATAAGTGAGTGCTCTTCAATTCCAGGTTGACCAGGACCAACGAAGAAAACTCCAGGGCTGAGGGTCTTGTTGGGATGTCCTAATCTTTGCTCAAAAGTCACAATGTTCTCACTTGTCAGAGACCAGTGAAAAGGCAGCATGGCTTAGAGGTTAAACATGGAAACCAAACTAAAAGCATTCCTGGACAAAAGGCTCTATTGATTTACTAGTTCACAGGCTATTTTGAAGCTGCTTTACACAAGTGAAGTTAAAAAAAAAAAGCCATAAAACAAACAAAAAAACCAAAACCCATGAAAAAATCCAGAAAAATGAAAAAATACTCTATACTGTAGATTCCATTTTGTATCCTTTTTTGTCTATGAAAGCATTCTGGAAATTGCTTGCTTTTCTTTCTGTAGATACTTTTTTTTTTTCCACAGCAGGTTTGATTCTTAATATCCTAGGTAGTGTCCAGCAAATACTCTGTAGACCAAACAGCTGAAGAAGTTTTCTTCATTCACCTCTCCTCCCAGCCATCCTCAAGCCAGGATCTGGAGTTTTGGAGGCTGTAGGCCACAAGCATTTTGTGCATATCTGAAAGTCTTGGTACAGTCAGCATGCAATTATGCTTTTTGTAAGTCAGAGTCGACATTTTTAACAGCACATTACTTCTGTAGTGTGTTGGGTCCCTTAATTCCAGAAAGCAAGTGAAGATCCTGGGTGCTGGTTGGGGACTAAGCCATCCATAAACCCCACCAATTTTGCAATGATTTGGGATGTTCTGCACATAGAAAGCTTTGATTATTCACAGAACTGTTAATAGCTTATGCTGCAGGTTTATGTTTGCCTTCTCCTTTCTTAATTTCATTCTAATTTCCATCTCCTACCTTTTACCTTTTCTCCTACATGCTCTTTGTGTATCCTGCCTTGCAGGGAAGCTCTGAACAGGAACCTGGGCAGACAGTACCACTGGCTAAGTAGCACTGCACTCCATGCTTGATGATTTAAGTCCCATGTCTTCATACAGAGTGGATAAACACATGACATGGCCAATTCCCACCAGATGCAGAAGGCAGCACTGATTTTACCCCCCCTGAAAAGGCCCATGTGCTTCCCAGTCTTGGCAAGAGGCAGTTTGCTGTGTACATCCCCGCAGAGCTGAGCTGCCACTGCCTCAGCAGACAGACACAGCAGCCTGTGTGTCCACATGCACTCCCTTCCAGGGCTTGACAGGCTGTGCTGTCAGGAGATTAAATTATACTGTGGAACAGGGTGTGAGGGAAATAGTCTGAGACAGATTTCTCAGCTATTGACCGCTTTTCTGCGAGACACGTTAGCGTTAATTCTCTGTTCCTTCACTCCGCTCTTCTCCACAGTAGCAGCTCCATGCAAAATGCAATGAAGTCAGCATTTTGAGGGTGACATGGCCAGAGCAGTAGCTGTGAAAGGCAAGTCTCTTAGATTAGTCCCCAGCTCAGGTGAAGTGTTAGGGTTCTGCCTTCTAGAAACGCTGAGCAGTTGAAATGCGGGAGAAATCAATGGGAGCTCTTCAGCTTGTCTGCAACTCTGGCCCTCTATGTACTGCTGATTTTCTATTGATTTAGAAAAGGCTTTTTTTTTTTTTTTTTTCAGTTTGTCCACTAGTAAACAAGGTAACTTTCTCATATTTCTTGATTTTTCTCTACTTTCTACCATTTTTATACCTTCATGAAGACTTCCCCTTTTATTTTCTCCCCTGTCTCAGGTGTTTCATGTTACACAGCTTTTACTGTCTGAAAGTTAGGCTATTAATTTAGGCTAGATTTGAGGCTTTTTTAACAACCACCTCAAGACTATTTATTATGGAATAATTCATTCTTTGGAACTGTTCCCCCCCTCTCTTTCCACTGATTTAACACCATACAAGACTTGTGTGTCTTGTCTACAGACAAGACAACTTCTGAAGTTTAAGAGCAGTCTCTACACATCCATCTCAAAGCCTGTAGCACTGTGTAGGCCCCGTCAGATTCCTAAATTAGGTTGCCAAAGATGCTGAACCCCTGCTTCAAGAGGGTGCTGGTTTTTATTCTGGTTCCCTTATGTCTGTGGGAGCTGAAATTACCAGCCTACAGAATAGCATGTGATGCTGATGGCTCTATGGGGCCGACTGGCTGGGTTTCTAAATAGGTTGGCTGACTCTTCTTATGGCTCTGTGGCTGCAGAACTACCTAGAACATTATTTTCTGGGTGTAGGGGAATGAGACAGGAGAGGGAATAAGCAAAACTGGCAAAATAGAAAAATAAAGAGGAATAAAAGGAAAAGAAGAAAAGTATAGAATACGAAAATCAGGGGAAAGAGACAGGATGGAGGAAGGGAAAAAGAGTAGTGAAGAAAAATAAGGAAGGTAGGAATAAGAAAGGTGAAAGTGGGATACACCAGGGAAAAGGATGAGGATGGCAGATGGAGGGAGTATATGAGGGAGACTGAAGGAGAATGAGAACAGGAACCTGGCTGAGTACAAGAGAAATGCATAGTAAGAGTTAATTTTCTTCCCAGTGGAATAGTCCTGTTAGGAAAAAAACAGCCATCTAACAGACAGCATGTCACCTTGCAGTAACATGCAAAAATTAATATTACACTGCATATAATTTGTAAAACTCCATCCCCCGGGGAACATACTCTGATGGAAACAAACTCTGGGTGTGTCAGAATGAGAGTTTCTGTTTGATGGAAAATTGTCCTGTCTTTGCAGCGTGTACCTGGCAGTGGTTCATAAGCTGACAAAAGCTCACGCTGGGGAGAGGTAGAGGTGAGAGGTCCCTTCTCTTATCATTCCTTGTGTGCTGGGAAGGGAGGGAAGTGGAGGAGCAGAGGTACAGTGAGGGAATCTGTGGAGATTAATTCTTCTAAGAGAAACATCTAGAAGGGACAGGTAGGAATAAAAGAAAGTGCATGAGAGAGAATAAAAGGCATGAGATGAAGAAGTATAACCAGTGAGCAGGGAGGGGAAAATGTCCTCTTCTTTTCCTATCTTTTAATCTGTGAATTCCCTTCTGATGTTTGTTATTTTGCTTCTCTGGCATTTCATTATGTTTGGCCCCTTCTGTACTTTTCTTTTGCCTCTGTTTCCCCATGTTCTGCTTCAGTCAAAAGCCCTTTCCAAACCCTTTTTCCTTATGTATCCTTCCTGCCTTTTCCCAGGCTCTCTGACATGTAGTCAATGTCTTCCTTTTTCCCTTCCTCTCTTTTTCACATTTGTCTTTCTTACCCATTTGTGTTTTCTTCATGGACTTTTCTTCCTTGTCCTGAAATCAGAGGTTCTTGTGCTGGTGTTCTGCATCGCCAGGGTCCTACTGTTACACATATATGTATATTTATTTATATGTACACGCTGACAATAATATAAATTTGCATACATATATGCATATGTGTATGTGTGTTTATGTACACACAACATTCTAAACCAGAACTAGTTAATTTGTCATAAGACAAAGCTTGGGTGTTATTCTTACTGTAGTTGGCAAACGGCCTGTTTTGATGCCAGGATTCAGACTCAAAGATGTGATTACATTTCTCCAGTGTCTTCTCACAATACTCTTTTCATGCCCAGAAACAGCCCGTGACTTGGCAGGATGGAGTCATGGGAATGGCTTGGTTTACTTCACCACTAACACCATGAGCTAGGACTCCTCAATTCCAGCAGTCTCGTGCTGATGAGTGCAATACCAATGGATCTAGTGCAACAGGATAATGCATTGCAAGTTGTCATGATAAACCATACCAGCCTCAGACATTCACTGCAGGCCCTCCCTCCCTCTTGCCCGCTCTTCTTCTTACTGCCCTCTGTTTGCCCCCACAGCTGACAACAGCTAACTCTGTTATCTCTGTTGTCAGGTGTGAGGGCAAACAAGACATCCTTTTAGCATGTGTGCCAAAGGTCTGCATGTCTCAGTGCCTTATACATTGAATTCTGTGTCAAAACTGCATATAAACAGCTTAATTTGATTTTTAGTGATTGTATTTACCGTATGTTGATGTAGCTTGTTTCTAGGCATTTACAGTTCTCTGCTCCCTCTTGGGCCACTATATTTCTGGGAGCCTCAGTACAGGTATGAAGCAAGACAATAAATACTGATTTTTTTTTACTCTAGTTTTCTAAGGAAACCATTTTCATACTAACACTGAGAGAAAAGGAGAGTTAGAGCTACCTCTTCCTCTTAATTCAGTCTGATCCTCTTTGGCCAAATTGGTTAGAGAACCTCCTGCAGGAATCAGCAGATTCCTGCAGGAATCAGAACCTCCTTGAACATCAGCAGATCTGTTTGGGAATGTTGCTCTGAGATGTACATCCACAGCGGGCCAGGGTCCATTAGTTCCTCTAGATATGGGACTATGCCTGGCATCCTCCTGAGCTCTCTTCTGTGGGACAGATGTGCTTGCCCAGTAGCCCCATGGCTCCTTTTTCCCACTTAACTGCATTAGGTGGCCCATAGTCTCAGCACCTTTCCAAAGGCCAGAGAGCTGTGAGGACACAGGCTCAGTCACAAGAGTAGCAGTCCTTCTGTGCCTTCCCACTGTGCTCCTTTCTTGCCCAAAATAAAACAACCAAACCCAAGTTCTGGGTTGATATGGTATTATATGGCAAGGAAGTTCAGTTTACCTCAGCCCTGAGTCATGGCAGGTTACAGAGGGTCAGGATTTGCAGACCAGAAACAGCAGATGCTTTTTGGAAGCCCAGAAAGAGATCAGCAGTGATTTGCAGGTAACATCCTCGCTGAGCCCAAGAACACAGCACCTTATGGCATAGTCAAGAAAGTGTGGGGAAAAAAGTTTCCATGTTCTGGATTTGAAAATCTCTGCTATTTGCATTTTTTATGTTGCTATCTTCTTGGTTCATTGAAAAGCCTCCTTTTGCAAAGCCAAAGACCTTAAGGCCAGAAGATAGAAGACATTGTAATGGTGGGACCTTTTATAGAACAGTCTATTTGATTTCATTGACTTCCATTTGTGTGGAGGCTGATAATTTGTGTTTGGTGAAAGCACATTTTCCAAAAAGGCATCAGCTCTTGATGTGGGGAGTCTGAGAGATGGAGAAGTTACTGCTTCTCTTGGCAGTTTGTTCCAGTAGTTAAACACTTGCAGTGTAATTTGTGCCTCATTTCTCATTTGAAGGTGTTTCACTTTACAGGCTTGCATTCAGCCATTTTTCTATAGTTCTGCTTATCCACAGTGAACCTTAATCTTCCTCAAGGTCCCTGCTTTCCCAGCTGCAGTGTCTTGCTTTGTAGATATCATCTGCATTCCTTGCCCCTTAACATATTACTCTCTGTTTGGCTGAATTAAAATGTATTCAGTTTGAACAGGTATAATTTAGAAGGGATCCACTTTATTTAATATTTCTGCTTCTCTACCAGTCTTTGCAAAGTTCACCTCAAGTATTTTGCATTTATTTCTACATCGGTGATGAGATGTTAAATCACGTTCTGTTTACTCATGATATATGCAGAACCTCACACCAAATCCTCCTACTGAATGATGATTCTATTCTTTGTTCCTTTTTGAGATTCCTCAGACAGTCCTCAATTCATTGAATAGGTACTTTATTGTCAAGGTATAATGCAATTTAAATCACACTGCTAAGAGATAATAAGTCACAAACTCTACAAAAGCCAAAATTTCTGTAGGATATTCACTTACCTTTGTCAATGGAGTTTGTAATTTAATTAGAGTATGAAACTCTATTGCTTTAAAAATACTTTTTCTACATAATCCTGTGTTTCTTGGCATGAATTTCATTGAAACTGTTTTATATACTTAACACCGACTCAGCATTTCTGTGATCTTTCCTGGGAGTAATGTCAGGCTGAAAACCCTCACTTCTTCCTCTGCCCTTGTTGACTGTTGACTCAACATTAAGATTCCCTCAGTCCTACCAAATTCCTCAAAATTCTACAGTGTGTTAAAAATTAACATCATGGTGCTGAGGGATGTTTGTAAGCCAGCCTTTCGAGAATTATGGGCATTGCATGTTTGGCCTATAGAACTTGCCCCTGGTTCCCAATATGTTTGGAATTAATTATTCCCAGCTCAGTAAATATTAAATATATACATAGTGTATTAATCAGCCACAGTAATGGTTATAAGACATTTTGATACCTCAGCGTTAACAATTTTGCCACTTTTATCTAGTATCATACTTCCACTCACCTGCAGATTTCTTCTGCTCCAAGAGTGTTTTCAGATACCCTTAGCATTCTCCTGGAGAAACAGGCAGCCCATGGCTTGGTCAGGGGCACTCTTTGGGGGTGAAAAACTGGCTGGATGACTGGGCCCAGAGAATGAGATGATGGAAAATGGAGATATATCCTGCTGGTGGTGGGTCAGGTCACTGGGCTCAGTGCTGGGGCCAGTCCTGTTTAATATCTTTACCTGGATGAGGGGATCAAGTGCTCCCTCAGTCAGTTTGCACATGACATCGAGCTGGGTGGGAGTGTTGATCTGCTGGAGGGTAGGAAGGCTCTGCAGAGGGATCAGGACAGGCTGGATCAATGGGCCAAGGCCAACTGTGTGAGATTCAACAAGGCCAATGGCCAGATCCTGCCCTTGAGTCACAACAATGCCCTGAAGTGCTCCAGGCTGGGGGAAGAGGGGCTGGAAAGCTGCCCAAAGGAGAAGGATCTGGAAGTGCTGGTGACAGTGGCTGTACAAGAGCTAGTTTGTGGCCAGATGGACAAGAAGGCCAGTATCCTGGCCTGTATCAGCAGTAGGATGGCCAGCAGGACCAAGGAATACTGGGGCCAGCCTCTTCTGCCTTCAACTAGTGACAGAACAAGGGGTCATAGCTACAAAATGAACCAGGGAATTTTTAGGTTGGATATCAAGAAAAAGTTTTCACTGATAGGGTGGTTAGGCCTTGGAACAGGCTACCCAGGGAGGTGGTGGAGTCACCAACCCTGGAAGCATTCAAGAAACAGCTGGACTTAGGACCGTGGTGTAGTTGCTATGATGGGATTCAGTCAAGGGATGGAGTCAGTGACCTTAGAGGTCTTTCCCAGCCTTAATGGTTCTATAATTTTGTTATTCTTAGTTCTGTCAGGCAGGCATTTTTCCATAATTTCTTCAGTTTCCCTGATCAGTTACTTACACCCTACCATTTTCATTGATATTGACTGCCACCTGTAACTGCTGCCTTCCATTTTTCCATATGTTGCTTTAATTTCTAATTACTGCTTTATTTGCCATCAAACCAAGCATTGTTTTCTTATCCACTGTTGTAAGCTTTTCACTGTGAGACCAGCATTTTGACTAGTTAATTAACTTCTCTTATATAAAGTACTATTACTTTTCAGTCTTGTTACCTCTTGAATCTTTGGTCCCTTCTCAGTTCCACTCAAATCTTCATTAAATACCTTCTCCTGAAGCCTTAAAACCATTTGTTGGTGCCTGTGTACTTTGTATGCATGTGGGTATGCAAGTATTGCTTGCAGATACTGAACTTTTGTTGCCCTTATTGATTGTAATCTGGTCGTGATAGCTGGTTTCCAGGCAACTGTCATTTTTCAATCCAATGATTAATTTATCTTCTCATAGGAAGAAGGGAGAAATAGAATCTCTTAATTTAACTTTTCTTCGCCATTTCTTATTTTCATGCGATTCTTCCCTACAGAATGAGGTTTCCTCTTCTGAACAGTCATTATAGTATTTTTTCTCCTCAGTGTTTCCAGATTAGTAAAGTTGCTCTTTCTGTAACTGACTCCCCTGATTTTTTTCCTTCCAGTCACACCCTTCCAATTTTTAAACGAAATTCTTTCCCTATCTGGATATCATGGATTACTATAAAGAAACTATCATATTTCAATGTTCTTCTTTCCTCTTTTTGTCATACACCTTGATATTTAATTTGTCCTGAAGATTGCTTTTGTCCCACACTGAACTATCCATGGAGTTCATAGATATTTACTAAGTCAGTAATGTTTAATGTGTGTGATGAATTCAAATAATTCCTTCTGTTACCTTACATTTTTCAGCACCAAGTTTCATTTCTTGTCTTTGTCCTCATTCACAGGTTTACCAGGTTCAGCTGAAAGCCTTTATCAACTTCTTCACTCTTGATCAAAATAAATAAATAAATGCCATTGTTTGGAGGTTTAATCACCTCCTCTTCACTCATTTTCATAGATCCCTTCTAAACATGTTTATTTGAAATACCAAAAAAAATACCAAAAAATCTCAGACCTTTTACCATGGAATTTTCCTGCTGCTTCAAAGACAGAAGAGAATTTTGTAAAGATTCTAAATGTATTTTGGAGTAGTGTAAAATCTTTTGTAAAATCCAGAGTTAGGAACCATTATGGTGACCTGCTGTTCCCTGTCTGGGTAGTGTTGAAATCCCCTTCTCAGCCACCAAAAGCTTCTTTCTTCTACTTAAGTTCCTCTTTGCAGAGATGTCCCCATTCCTCCCAACAGCTAATTTTGGAGGAGTTTTGATAACAATGGTATAAACAGTGTCAGGTCAACTAAGAGCACTTTCCTGTTAATAAACTGAATGGACATTCTCACAGGAGGTCAGCAAAGATTGATTTGTCATTATGGACAGTACAGGCCAGATTCAGTTCTGTTACCTGACTTCAGTAAAGCTGTACCCAGATAATGGGACTAGAATTTAGAGAAAAGTGCAGTTTTTCTTTTTGCTTTTGGCTACCTTCAGCTAAATGATAAGTAAGAAACCTACATGAAAAAATCCTGATTATTCATGGTTTCGAGTACTCTTCCCTGCCCTGCTTTTTCCTTCTTACTGGGTCTGTGGTGATGGGCTAAGTGGTGCTAAAGTGATGGATGTCATCTTCTGCTGGGAGTGGAAATTGCCATTCAGACAGGAAAGCACTTGGTTTTCATTCTTTCCTTGCTTGGATTTATGTGGGCAATCATCAGCAGGACACTTTTTGGATCTGTTATCAGATCTGCAAAGGACTTTCTCTGCTGAAATCTGTGATGTGTATTCAATCACTGCTATAAACAAAGGACATCTATATAAGCTAGATATTAGCTGTATTAGCTCAGTATAATGGGCAGTAAAGGGAGCTTCCAGAATGTTTAATTGTTGAGGAGTGGGCTGTTTATTGGAATGAAACCTGAATGTAAATTAATGCTTCCTGGAGTATTACTATTGTTTGCTCTCCACACTGGATGGAGAAAGATAAAGAAAGTGAGAAAAGTACCCCCTGGCACATCTCTGCCAGCTTTCAGTTTCAGTCAGGCAGTAAGTCCATGCACGCATCAGTTCTGATGAGCTGATAAACAAATCTATCAAATTTGCCAAGTCTGTGGGAATCCCAGGCTGTCTAATGGTAGATGGAGGTAGGGGTTACAGCAGGATGGAATTTACTGTAGCTGCGAGCTGAAATACAATAATGATGTAGTAATAAATACATTGCTGCTCCAGCAGAGAGAGCAGAACTTCTGGGGCTGTGTGAAATTTGGGTATAAAAGTGGCAGCAGTGGGAGACCTGGAAGATATTTAGCATAAGGCAGCAGGAGATATCCAGGGGCTTAGGAGATGTGGCAAATGGAGGAGGTTGCAGTCTGTGAAGCACAGTAGTCCAAAACTCAGATCATTCATTGTATTTAAAATGAAAATTATACACATTTTGGATAATGTTATAATTTTATCATGGTGTTTAGTAACTAGATGAAATAATTAGTTTCTCTGTGGACTAATACCCTCTTTAATTTACCATATGCTGAACATACGAGGATGAGCACACATGTTCTATCAACTGTCCTCTTGTCGCTTCCAACGGGATTTCTTTTTGAGTCAGGGACATTTTATGTGCTATTGTATCACCTTAACATTTCAGTAAGTGAATTATCAGTGCCCAGTCTGCGTGGCAAAACCTGAACTGACATGGGAACTAAAATCACATTGTACGCAGGCCATGGTGAGGATCTTCAGTTAGTGGGTGAGGAAAAGGCTGTGGATGATGACTACTAGACTTCAGTTGAAGCCTTTGATACCACTTCCCACAACATTCTCCAAGAGAAATTGGCTGCTCGTGGCTTGTCCGGGTGCACTTTTTGGGGGGTAAAAACCTGGCTGGATGATCAGGCCTAGAGAGTTGTGGTGAATGGTCAATAGCAGTGTTCCCCAGGGCTCAGCTGGGGCCAGCCCTGTGTAGTATCATTATCAGTTACCTGATGAATGCCCTCTCAGTCAGTTTGCAGGTGACAGCAAGATGGATGGGTGTGTTGATCTGCTGCAGGGTAGAAAGGCTTTGCAGAAAGATCTGGACAGGCTGAACTGATTGAACGAGGCCAAAGGTAGGAGGCTCATGGGAGACCTTGTTGCTCTCTACCACTGCCTGAAAGGAGCACTGAAGCCTGAGCTCTTCTCCCCAGGAGCAAGTGATAGGACAAGAGGAAATGGCCTCAAGTTGTTCCAGGGGAGGTTTTAGATGGGATATAAGAAAAAATGTCTTTACCAAAATAGTTGTCAAACACTGGGACGGAGTGCCCAGGGAAGCAGTGGAGTCATCATTCCTGGAGCTGTCTAAAGGTGGCACTTAGGGACATGGTTCAACGGTGGGCTTGATGGTGCTAGCCTAAGAGTTGGGTTCTTAGAGGTCTTTTTCAACCCAAGCTATTCCATGATTCTCAAAAGAGCATTTGGCACTGAAGTGTTTTTGACCTCCTCCCTAAATATATATTAACTTAAACACAGGCACAAACAGCTGATGAGAGATGTGACGTGAGCTTTCAACGCTGAGTAAGTCTGCCAGGAGGGATCAGCAGCAGCTCTTGTATGCACAGAATTGCAGAGACAATTTCACTGATATGAGCAAACTCTTGTTGATGACTTGGGTGAGAAGACAGAGAAAGAGAGGAATGGACAAAGTGACATTTCAATTAAACCAGTGTTTAATAAAAATATTTAAGGAAGGAGATGGAAAAGGATAGGGAAAACATAAACAAAACACACAAAATTCCCCAGGAGCTCTGTGGCGTTAATCTAACCTTCAGCATGACTGAAAACTGCACAGGCAGGTGAGCAGCATTATTGATGTTTGAAGTAATTACTTCAGCAGGCACTGCTATCAAAATTCATAGTGATTGATTTCCCACTAGTCAGCTTATCTGTCTGAGAACAAGTTCACTGGAAAGCAGCTTATAACCCCTTCCTAATAAGCCATGGCACATCACTGAGAAGATGGCGTCAGGCTTGTTTTGTTTTGCATTCACTGCTATTAAAGGTTGAATCATTCAAAATTTTGAGATGCCAGGCAGTTTTCTTCTCCAGACAACCTAGGAATACAGAGATCTTCACTTCCCAAGCAACCTGTCCTTGTTCTCCTAGGTACAGTGTCAATTGAAGGGGACTTTCAAGCTGAATTTCTTTCACTAGCAATGCGGGAAAGTCATATCTGAACACACACACACCACACACATTTTTAAAGGTGGTTTTCAAATATGGAATATTTTCCATAGGCTGACTGAGACATGGTTATACCAGAACAGTGGAGGATATAACTGTGGTGCCTTAGGCCACAGCAGTAATGTTGCTGTATATGCATTTGTCAGCATCAGGTTAAATCCATGTTCCCTCAAGGTGCATATTCAGGTCCAAATCTGAGGTGAAGTCTTTAGGATCAGGTTGGATGAAGATACAGATGGCTCTGGGGCTGTTTTGCCTGGAAGACTTAGAAGATACGATCCATGTCATCACAGCCTCAGTAAAGAACCATCATGCTGTGACAAGAACATGACTAAACATCTCTCATGTCCCAGATATCCTGATTGAAGTTAGCAAACAAGGAATTACATTGCAACAATTATCCAGGCAAACACAACCTCCATACCACCTCTGGACAAAGGTGAATTATTTATAGGGAAAGCCTATCAAGCTGGAGTGGGAAGGGCTTTCTCTTTCCCCATCCATTTTTTTTACAGCAGCCATGGGCTGGGAAAAATCAGCCAAGACATAAATCTCTAGGTCAGCATCTGTATGAGCTTGGACCTTTACTCCTCTCCAGCCTCTGGTGGTTGGCAGTCATCTATTCCAACAGATCAAAGCACGGGAAAAAATGAAATGAAGGACAAGTGCAAGAGGCTTAACTATCAGCCTCCTGGATTTGTATCAGTCTGTCAGGAGGCACATCATTTGCAAGTGTTTTTCCTTTTCCTTTTGGCTGTTTCATGTGCACACAGAGCCAGAATGCCTCCTTGTGCAGATAGTTGTTTCCCCCTGCCATCTGGCAGGGTGCACAACACAAGAGGCAATGGTGCTATTTGTCAGGGAAAAAAAGGACTATTTGCTGGATCAGTTTTATGCAGGAAAAGACGTGGAAGAAGAGATTGCAGGGAAACTATTTTGTACAATTGATAGGAGAAAGAGAGGAGCTGAGCAAGCTAATTTCTCAGGGCAGAGATAGGCTGCTCCTTCCAGGACCCAACAGCTGCCTGCTTAAAATCTGTGTGTGAGAGAGAGAGGCAAAGGCAGGAGGGGAGTTCAGATCTAAACTTTCACACAGGATTCAAATGACAACTTTTTTAGAGTTGTGGGAAGAAGTGCACAGCAGTGTCCAGGGCTCCTTCTGCTGCCCATCTACACCAAGTGGGGAGTAAAAGTTCTGTAAGCTCCTTTAGTAGAAAAGCCCTCAGCACATGGCAGTCCTAGTAGGGAGCTCTGGGTTGTACAAGCAACACATCCCAGCTGTTATAAATGCAAAGGCAAATATGGATTTATAAATGAAAA